>NC_053028.1:705617322-705896572 GCF_003073215.2 Triticum urartu
TTCTAGCATGAATAATAAACATTTATCATGATATAAGGAAATAAATAATAACTTTATTATTGCCTCTAGGGCATATTTCCTTCAGTCTCCCACTTGCACTGGAGTCAATAATCTAGATTACACAGTTATGATTCTAACACCCATGGAGCCTTGGTGTTGATCATGTTTTGCTCGTGGAAGAGGCTTAGTCAATGGGTCTGCTACATTCAGATCTGTATGTATCTTGCAAATCTCTATGTCTCCCACCTGGACTAGATCCCGGATGGAATTGAAGTGTCTCATGATGTGCTTGGTTCTCTTGTGAAATCTGGATTCCTTTGCCAAGGCAATTGCACCAGTATTGTCACAAAAGATTTTCATTGGACCCGATGCACTAGGTATGACACCTAGATCGGATATGAACTCCTTCATCCAGACTCCTTTGTTTGCTGCTTCCGAAGCAGCTATGTACTCCGCTTCACATGTAGATCCCCCAGGACGCTTTATTTAGAACTGCACCAACTGACAGCTCCACCGTTTAATGTAAATACGTATCTGGTTTGCGATTTAGAATTGTCTGGATCAGTGTCAAAGCTTGTATCAACGTAACCATTTACGATGAGCTCTTTGTCACCTCCATATACGAGAAACATATCCTTAGTTCTTTTCAAGTATTTCAGGATGTTCTTGACCACTGTCTAGTGATCCACTCCTGGATTACTTTGGTACCTCCCTGCTAGACTTATAGCAAGGCACACATCAGGTCTGGTACACAGCATTGCATACATGATAGAGCCTATGGCTGAAGCATAGGGAACATCGTCATTTTCTCTCTATCTTTTGCAGTGGTCGGGCATTGAGTCTTACTCAACTTCACACGTTGTAACACAGGCAAGAATCCTTTCTTTGCTTGATCCATTTTGAACTTCTTCAAACTTTGTCAAGGTATGTGCTTTGTGAAAGTCCAATTAAGCGTCTTGATCTATCTCTATAGATCTTAATGCCCAATATGTAAGCAGCTTCACCGAGGTCTTTCATTCAAAAACTCTTATTCAAGTATCCCTTTATGCTATCCAGAAATTCTATATCATTTCCGATTAGTAATATGTCATCCACATATAATATTATAAATGCTACAGAGCTCCCACACACTTTCTTGTAAATACAGGCTTCTCCAAAAGTCTGTATAAAACCAAATGCTTTGATCACACTATCAAAGCATTTATTCTAACTCCGAGATGCTTGCACCAGTCCATAAATGGATCGCTGGAGCTTGCACACTTTGTTAGCTCCCTTTGGATCGACAAAACCTTCCGGCTGCATCATATACAACTCTTCTTCCAGAAATCCATTCAGGAATGCAGTTTTGACATCCATCTGCCAAATTTCATAATCATAAAATGCGGCAATTGCTAACATGATTCGGACAGACTTAAGCATCGCTACAGGTGAGAATGTCTCATCGTACTCAATCCCTTGAACTTGTCGAAAACCTTTTGCGACAAGTCGAGCTTTGTAGACAGTAACATTACCGTCAGCGTCAGTCTTCTTCTTGAAGATCCATTTATTCTCAATTGCTTGCCGATCATTGGGAAAGTGAACCAAAGTCCACACTTTGTTCTCATACATGGATCCCATCTCAGATTTCATGGCTTCAAGCCATTTTGCGGAATCTGGGCTCACCATCGCTTCTTCATAGTTCATAGGTTCATCATGATCTAGTAGCATGACTTCCAGAACAGGATTACCGTACCACTCTGGTGCGGATCTTACTCTAGTTGATCTACGAGGTTCAGTAGTAACTTGTTCTGAAGTTTCATGATCATCATGATTAGCTTCCTCACTAATTGGTGTAGGTGTCACAGAAACCGGTTTCTGTGATGTTCTACTTTCCAATAAGGGAGCAGGTACAGTTACCTCATCAAGTTCTACTTTCCTCCCACTCACTTCTTTCAAGAGAAACTCCTTCTCTAGAAAGGATCCATTCTTAGCAACAAATGTTTTGCCTACGGATTTGTGATAGAAGGTGTACCTGAGGGAGTCCTGGATTAGGGGGTGTCCGGATGGCCGGACTATACCTTCAGCCAGACTCTAGGACTATGAAGATACAAGATTGAAGACTCCGTCCCGTGTCTGGAAAGGACTTTCCTTGGCGTGGAAGGCAAGCTTGGCGATACGGATGTTCAGATCTCCTACCATTGTAACCGACTCTATGTAACCCTAACCCTATCCGGTGTCACTACTAGGGAAAACCCTAGCAGTAGCGCTGGTTTTGTGCTCACTGGTAGCGCGGGTAGGCGCGCTACTAATAAGGCGCTACACCTATTGCTTAGCAGTAACACGTGCCGCACACGCTACTGCTAGGACAAATAGCTGCAGCGCTTGTTCACTCCCACGCTGCTGCTAATGTAACTACTGGCAGCGTGTTTTCTTTCCATCGCTACTATTATTGTTTTTTTATTTTTTTATTTTTAGTGTATTTATGCGCCATCGTACAAATATTGGTACAATACCAGTTATGAGGTTACATCATTATGTCCATAACAGTGTGTCAAATGAAGGTGGATTAGATTCAAATGGAGGCAATATGTGGTGCATGTCAAAAGTATACAACTAATCCAAACTTGATCTAGTTTGGACTAGTAGTACTTTCGATGTGCACCACATGTTGCCTCCACTTGAATCTAATCCGCCAGCACAAGCTATTTAATCATCATCATAATCATTAGCACCAACAATATTTATTTAATCACCACTAACACTAGCTAATAATAATCATCAGTCATTACCACCAACACTAGCTATTTTATCATAATAGTAATAGTGTAGCACATCATCATCCTCAAACTCATTTCTAGATAATCACTCCTGCTGCTCTCTCTTAGGTAAAACAACATAAAACATGTCTAGCTCTCCTCCTTGATCAAGTTGGAGCATGCAGATGAACCTGTCTCCTAATTTTGGGTAGCACATCTGTTTGCTGCCCCCTAGTACTTGTCTGCGCTCCCCCATCACATATCTGGTCTAGTCTTGCACTATTAGGCATTCATCGCGGATCTTGAATGCACTAAAGTAACATGTAGGATATCTTGGCCGTAAGCTAATACTACTCATGGTACATTTAGTCTCGATCCCATAAGGCACAACATTCATCGGGAGTCCCTCTTGAAGAACATCGTATGGTCACATACTTAGCAATGAAGTTTAGCTTCAAAAATAATGTATGGAAAAGATGCACTGAGGATAAATAGTAAAAATCTTACCATCCTTCCTAAATAGATGTGACCGTAGTTCATGACGAACACTATTGGTCGCACGTTTTCAGTACTAAGATTTCTAAGTCCAGGAAGAAAATTTGTCTTGACGGTATCAAGATCCTCAAGCCATGAAACATAATGACTTAGCTCCTCGCAGTTTAGTTCAGCCCCGAGACAGTAGTAGGTCTTGTCTACCAAGCGCTGGACATGTTTGCTTGCACCAAAATAAGCTGACAATACAAATTAGTTGTCAACTATTTTTGAATAAACAATATCAAAGACATAAATATGGTTGAGAAACTTACATTTTGGTGTAACTGGAGGCGTCTGCACATCGACCCAGATGTCGGTATTACCTTCAATATCATCTTCTGGACGAATATCAAAGGTGATAACCATATCAGGCTGAAACGCATAAGTCCTGCATAGTGCTCGCCATGTTTTGCATCCAAAATAGGTGTAGTCGTCTGAATTGTATAATTTTGCGTGGAAAATATAACCATGCTCGGTCTTCAAATAAACTTTCTTTACCTACATAGTATGACTAAAACCTATCTTATCCAATACAGAAGCTCTTGCATGGCAGGGGATACACTAGTAGAATAGTAAAAACAATATAAGTTGAAGCAAATGAAGAAGATGTCATGCTTAATTACGAAAAAAGACTTGTCGTCGTGACTTACTGTATCCACTTCGAAGTTCTCGTCCAGCTTGATGCTGAAGCGCCTATCATCATCTAGGAAGATACCGTCGCACAGGCCGCGCTCGTCTTCGCAGTATTTGCAAATACCGAAATCCTTTTTGTCGTCGGACATTTCCTATGTTCATAGTTAAAACATTAATTGAAAATCGATAGAAGACAACTACCAGGATACTCAACACACAAATCCGGGGCACTCGATATTTCCTACATATTCTGGCAAAAGTCATGCCAAAATTCATGGAAAAATCCGGCATGACCTTTGCTAAAATAGGATATATCGAGCGCCTGAAATTTGCCGGAACGGAAATGAATCAACACTCCGGCAAAACATAGGCCACTCGGAGGTGTAACCTGCAAACATGACCGGCCACTTGGATATTGAGCAACACAAGATATACATTTCAAAATATCTTATAAGACTCAAATTAGCATGCATTCAATAAGCAAACGTAAATCATCTCATGCGTCCATACATCGTCGAATATTATCACAAATACATCCCGAATTGTGTCATACATATAACATCACTAGTACAACTAAAACCCTAGCACACGACGGGTATCGGCGCGGGCGGTGGACACCCACAGAGAAGGAACCATCACGGGATCATAGCTCCAGTGAGATCCCTGGAGAACCTGCCAGGTATTGGAGAACCCGTGCTCCAACGCAAACAAGTAGCGACGGACGTGCACGTCCTCCTCACTGACACGGTGACGCACCACCTCCGCGGAGTCCTCGAGCCTCTGGACCGTCACTGGCCCATGCGACCGCCACCAAAGAAGGTTCGGGTCAATGACAGGCTGGCTCCTCACCAACCTGCGCCCCCCGGTAGGTAGCGCCTCCCAGTACCACCCCGGCGGAGCCCAGTCCCGGACATGGCCCATCTAGTCAAGCAGGTGTCGTCCTCCGCCGACTCGATGACGAGGATGCGGGATAGGCATCGTCCACGTTGATGCGGGAAAATTGCTTTAACTAAAAAAATAGCAACAAGTTCTTACTAACTAGTTCTATTAATTCAACTAGTTCTTACTAAAAATAAACTTACTATAAATAAAAGTATTCTAGTACCTAATTAGTACCTAGTTCTTACTAACTAATTAGTACCTAAGAACTACTGCCCTAATTACCATCTAATTTGATGAACCTATAGGGGTGGAAAGTGGCAGCGGATATTCCAATTATCCAACTATAAAGTGAAATAAGTGGTCAAATTTTACTCGTTTTATGATTCATCTTAGAAATTTGATTCGTTTCCACCCTTACATGAACCCTAACTCATTTGAGCCGCATCCTCATCCAATTCGTTTCCACCCTAACTAATTTGATGGAGGTAGAAACCCTAGGCAGAGGTAGGGGAGAGGGAGGAGCAGGCGTGCTCACCTCGGGTGCCTGCGACGAGGGAGGGGCAGGCGGCGTCGAGTTCGTGGTCCGGGCTCCGGGGCGGCGTTGAGGTCGGGGGGGCGGGGGCGGCGTTGAGGTCGGGGTCGGGGGCGGCGTCCCGGGCGGCGTTGAGGTCGGGGGCGGGGCCGGCGTTGAATCTAGGGTCCGGGGCGGCGTGAGCAGAGCGCGCGGCGGCCGAGGGGCGACGGCGGCGGCGAGAATGGAGTTGATTTGGGGGATGAAGTGGCCGTGGGTAAGGACGAACCGCGTGGTTAAGTCAGAAGTACCAGTAGCGCGTTCCAGAAAGGGCACTACTGCTACGTTAGCTACAGCGCGTTCTGGAATACACGCTGCAGCTATAGCGATTTTCTGCAGAACCCGCTACTGCTATTCCTTTCTCCTTTTTTCCCTTTTTTCTTTTATTTTTCTTTACATTTTATTTTTTCCCTTTCTCCTTTTTCTATTTCTTTCATTTTCATTTACTTTTCTACTTGTTTTTCACTTTATTTTATTTCCGTTAGCAGCAGCGCTTTACACGTAAGCGCGCTGCAGCTAAGGAGATTAGCAGTAGCGCTGGGCCATTATACGCGCTACTGCTAGGTTGGGCTAGCCATGTGCGCCCAGTTCAAACGTAGCAGCAGCGCTTTTCGCTAGTACGCGCTACTGCTAAAGTCATAGCAGTAGCGCAGTTTATTTACGCGCGCTGCTACTAAGTAGCAGCAGCGCTTGATTTTGTACAGCGCTACTGGTAAAATTCTGTGTATAGGCTTTTCCCTAGTAGTGTGTCTATATAAACCGGAGGGTTTTAGTCCGTAGGACAACATACACATCAACAATCATACCATAGGCTAGCTTCTAGGGTTTAGCCTCTCTGATCTCGTGGTAGATCTACTCTTGTACTAACCATATCCTCAATATTAATCAAGCAGGACGTAGGGTTTTACCTCCATCGAGAGGGCCTGAACCTGGGTAAAACTTCGTGTCCCTTGCCTTCTGTTACCATCCGGCCTAGATGCACAGTTCGGGAACCCCTACACGAGATCCGCCAGTTTTGACACCGACATTGGTGCTTTCATTGAGAGTTCCTCTATGTCGTCGCCATCAGGAAGGATGCCTCGCCCCGTCTTTAAAGACGACACCGTTGCTAAGGGAGCTTTAGCTGTCGGCCAAACCCTCCGGCTAGCTGGTTTTCTTATGACCGCCTGTTCGGCTTCTGCGCCGACGATGACCTCTCGAGCCATCGAAAACAATCTTCATGTCAGTTCGGAACTCGCCGAGCAGTTAGATCCAATGGAGCTTTCCTCCATAAACAAGCTCTTGGATCGCTTCGCCGCCCTGGGAGTCGCTACGGATTACGACCAGATTGGGCCTAAAACCGATCTGAGAGAGATTAACTCTCCCCAAGTCACCCATCACGTTGCCGTGGTAGAGGGACAGTGCGGCGACCCTTCATCTATCTTAAGGACTCGCTACGTCCGGATTCCTGACCCCTCCAAGCCGGATACCCGCGGAGGGGAGGATATCACTCAAGACCTGAACTTAGAGTCAGGCGACGGGCTGGATTCATTGGACAACACCCAGGGATCCAAATTTTCGAGTTCAGAAATTCCTCGGCCTCTGAGCCTCAGACAGAGTGAGGCTTCGGATTTAACTCCACCCACCCACCCCAACATAAGCAATCTAACCAAAATCAGGCAAGAGCCCGACGAAACAGTACATCATTACTGGGCTAGATTCCTCCTGGTTAAGAACAGGCTAAGGGACTGCCATGAGGAACACGCAATCTTAATCTTCTGCAATAATTGCACGGACAAGGGAATACTCAACGCCATAAGTCGCCGTGATATCACATCCTTCGCTGACTTGGCGTCCATTGTACAAAAGTATTGTGCGATGGAAAGCGCCTGGAAAACCAAAATAAAATTTTGGGACAATCCGGCCCTAAATACAAACCCAGTCCGAAATAAAAGGGTGCAGCATAACCAGACACCCAGGTCAAATACCAAAAAGAAAAAACCCTCTATAGGGCAAGGAACCGTACTGGAAGGATGGCTAAACGGACCCTGTAAAATTCACAATACAAAGGATGCCACACCAACTCACAGCCTTAGAGCATGTTGTATACTCCGGCAGGTGGCCAAAATTGGCGAAAACCTCCTAAATCCGGAGGCCACAGAAAGCCACACCAGAGACACCCATACGGTATTAACAGTCTTCGAGACTTTCGCATCAAATAATATGCGAAAAAGGACACTCCACAGCCTTGCCAAAGTCTACCAAGTAGCAACAATAAACCCATGGAGTGATACGGCTATTACCTTCAACTCCAGTAATGAACCTAAATTCCAAATAGCCCGAGCACCAGCTGCATTGGTCCTCAGCCCAATAGTGGACGGCTTTCGTCTTACCAAGGTACTCATGGACGGCGGCAGCGGATTGAACCTCATTTACGAGGAAACCCTTCAAAAAAATGGAAATAGACTCGAACCGCATTGAGCAAAGCAGCACAACCACTAGAGGAATAATCCCCAGTCGCGAAGCGCGCGGTACGGGAAAAATCACACTAGATGTGGTGTTCGGCACGCCAGACAATTACAGGTCCGAAGAGATCACGTTCCATGTGGCTCTGTTCAGCAGCGGTTATCATGCTCTGCTAGGGCGGGAAGCGTTTACAATCTTCCAAGCAATACCCCATACGGGTACATGAAGCTCAAAATGCCCGGGCCTAACGGGATCATCACTCTCGCTAGTGATCCGGACATAGCACTCCGCGCCGAAAACAAGACAGCCGCACTGGCCCTCGAGGCACTATCCGAAGCCCTAGCGGCTAAGGAACTGACTGTGCTGCGCTCTACGGTGAATAGGGACGATGTGGTACTTGACAAAAGATCCAAGTCCACCTCCTTTAAACCGGCGGACGAAATAGTCAAATTCCAAGTCCATCCAATGGACCCAAATAAAACAGCTTCCATCGGGGCACAGTTAAACCCTGATGTAGACGCCGCACTGCGGGAGTTCCTACGAGAAAACTGGGACATTTTTGCCTAGCACCCTTCAGACATGCCAGGAATCCCACGCAGGCTGGCCGAGCACAGCTTAAATATCCAAACAGGATTCAAACCTGTCAAACAGGCTCTTCGGCGTTTTTCCGAACCTAAGAGACAAGCTATGGGAGAGGAGCTAGCAAAGCTATTGGAGGCCCGATTCATCAGAGATATAAAACATCCGGACTGGCTAGCAAACCTGGTGATGGTACCAAAGAAGGACAAATCCTGGCGCCTGTGGGTTGATTTTAAAGACCTTAACAAGGCTTGCCCAAAGGATCCCTTCCCCCTCCCCCGCATCGACCAAATTATCGACGCTACCGCAGGACATGATTCGTTGTGTTTCCTCGACGCATATTCCGGCTACCATCAAATCAAGATGGCAGAATCTGACCAATCCGCAACGGCATTTATCACACCATACGGCCCATTCTGCTTCAACACAATGCCCTTCGGGCTCAAAAACGCCGGCGCAACATATCATCGCATGATTCAGACATGTCTGGCAAGCCAGATCGGCAAAATAGTGGAGGCATACGTAGATGATGTGGTCGTCAATACAAAACGTGTCGAATCTCTAGTAGACGTCTTGAGGCTCACATTTGATAACCTCCGAACATACGACATCAAGCTCAACCCGGAAAAATGCGTCTTCGGCGTTCCAGCCGGAAAGCTCTTGGGCTTCATTGTATCCGGTAGAGGAATCGAAGCAAATCCAGCCAAGATCCGAGCTCTGTCGCAACTGGATATCCCAAAGGACCTCAAACAAATACAAAAGTTAACCGGATGCGTGGCGGCTTTAAGCCGCTTTATCTCCCGCTTGGGAGAAAAGGCCCTACCCCTTTACCGCCTCCTTCGGCGCACCGAACACTTCGAATGGACGGATGCAGCCACGGCCGGACTCGAGGAGATAAAAGCCATACTCACAACAAACCCAGTCCTGGCCGTGCCAAATATTGGCGAACCAATGCTATTACACATTGCAGCAACACATCAGGTTGTAAGCGCAGTGCTCGTCGTCGAACAAGAAGCGGACGGACACAGATTCCCCCTTCAAAAGCCGGTCTATTATGTGCCCACTGTCCTCACTCCTTGCAAATCACGGTACCCGCATTATCAAAAGATCACGTACGCGGTATTCATGGCATCCCGGAAGCTACGACACTACTTTCAAGAGTGTTCAATAACAGTAGCCTCGGAAGTACCACTTAATGATATTATAAACAACCGTGACGCAACGGGCCGGATTGCAAAATGGGCCATTGAGCTCCTCCCGTTCGACATACCTTATAAGCCACGGTGAGCCATCAAGTCGCAAGTCTTGGCCGACTTCGTCGCAGAATGGACGGAGGCCGAACTCCCTAAAGAGTCCAACACATATTCAAATTGGATCATGCATTTCGACGGCTCCAAGATGTTGGCCGGACTGGGGGCTGGCGTTGTTTTGACGTCCCCCACAGGAGACACAGTTCAATACGTACTCCAGATTATGTACACAGACTCCAACAACGCAGCCGAATATGAGGCCCTTTTACATGGTCTCCGGATGGCAGTATCCATGGGCATTCAACGCCTAGAGGTGCGCGGGGACTCGAACCTTGAAATATCCCAAATAAATGGAGACTTCGATGCCAAGGATCCAAAAATGGCAGCTTACCGCAACGTCGTCCTAAAAATGTCAGCTCGGTTCGAGGGGCTTGAATTTCACCATATAGCCCGGGAAAATAATCAGGCGGCAGATGTCCTGGCACGCATCGGTGCAAAACGCTATGTAGTCCCCCCCAACATCTTCCTGAAAAGGCTGTTCAAGCCATCCGTAGTATGGGAAGGGGAGCCGAACAATAACACCCCGGACCCAACCGCACTGCCCGACACCGAACATTCTGACACAATCGGAGGCTCTGCCAATGAAATAACACCTTCAGCCCACGTAATAATGGCCATCATCGCCCCGTGGACAGAACCATTCCTCGCCTACCTCACTAGGTAGGAACTCCCCGAGGACCAAAATGAGGCACGCTGCATAGTGCAGCGATCCAAAGGCTAGAGAGTCCACGAGGGAGAGCTTTATAAGAAAAGCACTACCGGAGTCCTTCAAAGGTGCATCTCCGAAGAGGAGGGGCGGAACCTCCTGGCTGAAATTCATGCTGGACTGGGCGGTCATCACGCTGCAGCTCGGTCCCTTGTAAGCAAGGCCTTCCGTACAGGCTTTTATTGGCCGACGGCCCGGGCAGACGCTCAGGACTTAGTCCAACGATGCAATGGTTGCCAGCTCTTTGCAAACCAAAGCCATATGCCACCCACCGCCCTCAATACTATCCCCATTACTTGGCCCTTCGCGGTCTGGGGGCTTGACATGGTTGGACCCCTTAAAGGCGGAACCCACAAGCAAAAATACTTACTGGTCATGGTGGATAAATTCACCAAATGGATAGAAGCCAAGCCTATTAAGACGGCTGAATCTGAACCGGTGATAGACTTTATATCCGGGGTCATACACCGTTACGGCGTTCCCCACAGCATCATCACTGATAACGGCACGAACTTCATGGCCGATGAGGTAAAACTCTGGTGCAAAAACATGGGCATCAAGCTCGACTATGCTTCCGTCTATCACCCACAAACTAATGGCCAGGTCGAACATGCAAATGGTCTTATCATGAGCAGCATTAAACCCAGATTAGTGCGGTCCCGCAAGGAATCTAACACGCATTGGGTAGAGGAGCTCGACTCCGTACTCTGGGGGCTGCGGACCATGCCGAATCGCACCACCGGATACACACCATTCTTTATGGTGTACGGCGTAGAGGCAGTTTTGCCCTGCGACATAATTCATGACTCACCTCAATTGCGCATGTACGAAGAACGAGAAGCCGAGCTCGATCGGCAGGACAGCTTAGACGCATTGGAGGAGGAGCGTGACGTGGCAAAAGCCCGTTCCGCATTCTATCAACAGCAGGCTCAAAGATACCAAAGCAGAGAAGTATGGGTCGAAAATTACAACGTTGGCGAATTAGTTCTACGACTACCGGACAAGAAAAAGGACAAACTCAAGCCCAAGTGGGAAGGTCCCTTCATAATTGACCAAGTCCTGACTGGTGGAGCGTACCGCCTGCGAGATGCATCGGATAACCGACTCGAGCCGAACCCATGGAACGCAGCCCGTCTTCAAAGATTCGATGCCTAGCGCCGGACTCTATGTTCGTCTCCTTCCTCTGTCCATTTTTTATATATTTTCTGTCTTGCATTTCTCTTCTTCTTCTTTCTCTTTTATTGCCCTTAAAGGGTCATAAAGTGACGCGCCATCCGCGCTCATTAAACCTGGGGGCTTCTTTAAACAGAAGCTTATTCATACGGGCTTCATTCCCAAAACATGCGTCACACTTCCGCATGTACCTTTTATTCACCATTATATGCATCGATATGACTTAAGTTTTGGCCAAGCTGGGTTGCCTGGCTCCTGTGCTTACCCCTACGGTTCCTGATTGTTCGGCTAGGTGGTAAAGGGAGCACCTCTGCGATTGTTACTGCCGGGTCAGCCGGACGTGTACCTCAGACTGGGTGAAGCCGAAAGGTAGCGTTCTTAAGGGAATATTCGGTCGGTGAACTAAAGATGATATTTTTTATTTTTTTTTCTATACGCCCCCAGATGTTTTTCCTGCGTTTCTTTTCGCAGCATGGACATGCACCTTAGGGCATGCCTCCCAGAGAAAGGAACCCCTAACAGAACTATTCTCCCTGGAAGATGTTTCTTACTAACCATGTAATATAACATAACTAGTCGGGCACTTGTCTGTTCACGCACTAATGACCCCTACGCCTGGTCTCCATGCATTCCCCGGTTCCTATATAACCGCATGGGAATTCGGACACACTCCGGACCATCAGGTCTCGAGGCTGAAGCGAAAAGGTCGGCCATGACAAATGATCTACAATCCGGCTAGAAGGAATTATAAATGTCAATTAAATTACATAGTCATTTTGACTGATCGTATTCCTCTTCAATACCATCTAACAGGCTGTCTAATTTACAGTCCTGCTGGGAATACTTTGCGGCCAACTCTACTTGGTCGTATACTAAGCTTACAGGGATCTCCTTCCCATCGGGCCCTATAGGACCAACCTCGGCCATGTGGTTGGGATCAGCCTTTGCGTACCGCGTCTTCACCATGACCCAGGCCTCCCTAGCGCCTTGACAGCAAGCTAATATCTTCCACAATCGGAAGCACCGCCGTGCTCCTTTCAGCTTCTCCGCAAGCTCTCCAAGACCTTCGGGCATGGAGACGGATGGCCACAGGGCCTGAGCGACGCCTCGCATCGCCTGCCGAACTCGATCGAGCAGTTGCGAGAGCTCGGGAAGAGGGTCACCCGTAGAATCGGGCATCTCCGCTGCAGGACGGCCTGTCAGCACACCTACAGACATTGCTCTGTTAATCGACTTCCCCGCCGAACTTTGTTTCAAAAGGTTTGTTCAAGCACTTACTAAATATGCCGCACCGAGGCCGCAGATTCTCCTTCACGGAGTCTGACAGCTGGGCACGAACATCTTTCAGCTCGACGCCCAGCTTGGTGTTGGCATCTCGGAGATCGTTCTTCTCCCCCATCACCTTTAACAGCACCCTCTCACCAGCCTTTAGCTGGCGTAGGAGGTGTTGCCTTTCCGGATCCAATCCGGCGCCACCTGCAATTTCATTTGTCAGATTCGCACCAAAGCCATGCTTCGCAAAATACTTATCTTTCGAAGTGTATATTACCAGAGGGGGCCTCCTTAGGTTCCCCTGCCGCGGCTAGTGCGGCCTCAAGTTGGGCTTTGCACTCTTCCAGCTCCTTGGACAGTAGGGAATTCTTTTCTGTAAGAACCTGCATAACAAATGATCCTTAAATCAGTTATTTTAACTGTTTCAAGTCTCGGGGGCTACTGGTATATATATAATTACCAAAATTTTCTTACCCGTATGTCTTTTACATATTGCTCCGTGGCTCTGGTTAGACCATTTTGAGCGGTACGAAGGTACGCATCTCCCGACTTAAAGGCATCTAACGCCTCTTGGGAGAAACAAGCGTCGCGAAGAATTGTCCGGTGACGGATGTGGTTCATGGCACTCTCCACCTCAGAGTTGGTGGCAGACAACCTGTCCACATCCTCCGTCGGAGGAGCATCCGGTGCCCGCCTTGTGTTCGGCCCCGCTTCCGGGCTAGGCTTTGGAGCCTGGCTGGTGGAGGCGCGATTGGCGGTCTCTCCGAATATAGTTCGGCGAGGTCTCTTTGTCCTGAAAAGGGCACAAGTGTTAATATGCCCTGAAGGTACGACCCCTGGGATAAGGGGGTGCGCCATACCTTTGCGTTGACGCCCCGGTCCGGACTGCACCTCTTTTCTGCCCACGGGGCCCTGCGGCCCCTCGTTGGCTTGTCGCCGTAGGTTCAGCCTCCTGTTTCTGGGAGGATGGGATTAGCCTTGGATAATCGGCCGTAATGGCCACCAGGGCGTTGTCCTTACTCAATTGACGGAACACTCCATCAATCAGATCCACAGAAAGCTCTGGATCCTCTTGCGAGTCCGGGTCGAGGGACCGTCCTGGGTCCTCGGGTTGTGGAGGAGGGCTGTTTATTTGTTTAACAGCCTGGCGCAGTTCCTGCATCGAAATCACTAAGATTAAATGCTTAACAATGGGGATATAAAACGGATGGGAAAGATGTGATCACTCACCCAGCTTGGAGGATTGTACATGGAGAATCCACCCTTTGGGTCGACACGGAGAAAATCCCCCTCTTCTCCCTTGTACAAAGCGGACAAGGTCTTTATTAGAGCCGCAGCCGAATCCGGCCCTGTCGGGGATATACCCCGCGGCGTAAACCGGCCGGAAGTATAACCCGGCCGGACTAGGCGTTTTATTGGTAAACCGCCAGAGGATTGGCAGTTTACGTGTCTGGCGGTTCACTGGTATGATGATTCACGAGCCTGAAGACTCATTGGTGACCCGGCGCGTGTTCCAGATGGATGACAATGCCCGAGGCCCAGCATGCCGGTTTATGTTAATGGTGGGCCAGTTTAAGAGGAAAGGCATGAGGAACATTTATCTTACATGAAGCTAAGACCTGGACTTGTATCCGGTTTGTATTAGAGATAGACTAGTCCTAATCCTAATAGGACTCTACATGTAACCCGCCCCTCCAACATATATAAGGAGGGGCAGGGCTCCCCAAAATGGGACAAGATTCACAAGTTGCACAAGTTAGCTTTAGACAATAGATCTCGAGATTGAGCACTCTTGTAAACCGTGATCATGATCATCAATATCAATGAAGCAGGATGTAGGCTTTTACCTCCGCCGTGAGGGGCCGAACCTGGATAAAACATCTCGTCACTCGTCCCGATCAACCCCTCTCAAGCTACCACATAGATGCGTTGGCCTCGTGACTAAATCCTGACACTAAGGACATCTGCCGTGACAATTCCACGACAGTTGGCGCCCACCGTGGGGCTTGCGCACGGTGGTAATGAGTTCTTGGAGGGATCCCTCAGGGATTAAGGAGTTTGCAATTTTTCGGATGAAGATTTTTACAATCCATGAGGTTGAAGTCAAAGAAGAGATTAGGGTTGCATGTCCGTACACCGCCGCAAGTCGCCGAGTTAATCGAAGTTTTCATTGCGGATTCGATCCAAGCCCGCTGCTTGTATCGATACCTATTCCAAGCAGAAGTCCAAGTCGTCGTATCCGAGATGGACACAAAACAAGAACGGCTGTTGCTGTTTAAATATAGGCTTCAAATCCTTTAGCGTGATCGCTGTCTGCTCGTGCCTAGGATGGCCATGGGTTCTGACGCAGACACCTGCGCTTTCTGTGCCTAGTACAGCTACAGGCCCGTGGTGGCGAATTATTGATTAAAGATGCCGCCTGCATCGACCTTATTCATTAACAGAAGTATTTGCAGTCTCAAAAGCTCTGAATCGGTGGCCGGCTTCATCTTCTACCTCCGCCCCTAGGATGGCCATGGGTTCTGACGCAGACACCTGCTGAGCTGCTACTCCCGGGCCGGCCCACCGCTCCTCCCCTGATACGCTAAGACACTCGCCCTCGGAGGCCTCTACTGCTGAGCCGCCGTTGCTTCGCTTCATCTCCGCGGAGCCGCCGGCCGCCGTCGTCATCTCCGTGTTCGGCCACTGCTGCTGCCTCCACTGCCGCTGTCCTGGCACACCTTCGTCGAGAGCCGCCAAGTTACTGTGAGCCGCCGTCTGCCTTCGCGCGCAGCCTTGGCCGGTTTCTCCTGCTTCGGCAACCACAGCAGTACCGAACCGCCACCCGTTTCAACTTCATCAGGAGAATTGCCTAGCTGCCAAGTCGCCGTTGCCGTCGGGTACTTCTTTCCTTGAGCCGCCAGGGACTTATTTCCTGCCTTGCCCGAGCTTCAAGCCGCCGCCGCCCAGGCCGTCTTCTGTTGTAGCACGTTGAGCTGGATCCAGTTTCCGCTTTGAGATGCCCTGCGCGGCCGCTCCCGCTGTTTCTTCTGCCAAGACTCGTCTCCGCGTTGCCAAGGCGTCCCTGCTGGTGTGGTCTTGACTCATCAGTACAAAACAAAGCCGGGGGTTTAGCCAGAGGATAATGGAGCAGTGCATATATACATGATGATTCGAAGACTAATCTGCTGATAAGAATGGAGCAAAACTTCCAGTGGGCATGTACTACTATTATATTTACAACAGGTTAATGGCGGTCAAAGTGCTGTATTAAATCCCAAAGGCCAGAAGCAAAGTACACTGGTAGATCAATTACATCAAGGCTGATTTGATTAACCATTGGTGGGTTACTACCACGTGCGGAGGCCAGGTACAATACTACAAGTGCTATGACATTTGCAGAGCAGAATTTCATCTATTATTTGTTCCACGATGCACATTATCAAAATCTGCGCTCATCCGACAAATATCAGGTGCTAATTTTTCTATCTATTTTAAGTAGATATTAATTTGTTCAAAGAACAATTACTCTGCACTGTGGTATTTTATTTAGCAGGACCGTTATATATTACAAGTGTCGCAAAGAAGAATGCGCCAACACTATTTTTGCACTAGCGCTTGTCCGTGTCGTGCCGCTCGACGGATATGTGCGCAAGTCGCTGCCCCCGCTACATCAGCACACGCGATCGACTCTCTCGTCCGCGCCGGTTTCCAACGCTGCGGGCGACTCTCTTGTCCACGCCGGCTTATAGCACCGCTGGCGACTCTCTCGACCGCACCGTCTTACAACACCATGGACGAATCGCCCGTCCGCTCTCGCGGCCAGTTCACGCCGTCCACACTGGCTTACAACGAGGAGTATAACTACTGGCCTGACGTATCAGGTGAAATCCATCCAGTATATTTTTATATTATATATTGCTTTCGTTAAAAGAGCAATTACTCCGGCTTGCAAAGTTATCTAATGCAGGACCCTAAACCACCATATTGGTGCAAATTTAAAGGCTGTCAAAAAATTTCCGGCTGAAAATAAAGATTCCGGTTTACAATCCGTTTTGAAGGGAAAGATATGTCCCACAAAGCTTTGAAGCTCTCAATATCCGGTTCAAAATCCCAGTTCAAGGACTTATCTCTTGCAAAAAGTTAAAGGGTGCCAAAGAGGACCTGCTGGCATGATGCGCGGTTCAAACATGGGTATCCTGCCTTATTGGCTTATCATATTATTGATCACTTGGGGGCTTGGTCGTATCCGAACCATAGCAACACCTTTTGATAGGCGTAAAGCCACAGCATCACTTGGGGACTTGTGGTCACGTCTGAACCATAGTCACGCCTCTTGATCGGCCTAAGGCCACAGAATCATTTGGGGGCTTGGTCGAACCCGAACCATTGTCACGCCTTTTGATCGGCATAATGCCACTGTTTCATTTGGGGACCTGGCTGACTTGAACCATAGCTACGCCTATCGGGGGCTTGGTCGTGTCCGACCATGGTAACGCCATTTGATCGGCTCAATAGCCTCTTTTTACAAATGGTTTTATCATTGCCTTTGCTTGAAATTTTGTTTTGATAAATATTTCTTTTGTTGCATTTTTAAACCGACAATTCTTAAACCGGTTCGACTATCAAATTACAAATTGACGGAACACGGTCAAATCTTAATCCGGAGACTATCTGCCCGGTTTGATTTTCTGTTACCATCCTATTATGGAGTAAAGCGGTGTTTATCAACCCGACTCGGCTTTCAACTACAAGTTGTCAGTACACGATCAAATTATAATCCGGAGACTATCAGCCCAGTCTAGTTTGACTACGAGTCACCAGTATTATATATGGTTAAACCGGTGTTTATCACAACCCGGTACGGTTTTATCATAAACCGGCACAATATGAAAGGAGTTATCATTACTCAAGATTGGGGTTATCACTCTTACTACAAAAAGTTGGTAAAACCAACGATGTGATTCAATGTCACAGGTATGATGTATTTCATATTTGATTATTCTTAAGTGCAGCCTTGGTTATAAACCCGGGTTATATGTTGGGCATTATGACCCGTCCGGCGGAAAACTGCCAGGACACTTTAAACTTGTTGTATGCAGAAACAGGTTTATTAAACCGGCCTGGCTTTGGACTATAAGTCGCCAGTATATATATATATTTGGATTGCGCCATTGGAATCATGCGCTTATAAATCATTGGATTATATTATTCAAATCTTCAAATAGCCAACATGGCTAGATTTTTATTATGGTTATAAATAACCAATATTATGATTGAGGTTTTCAAAGTCGCTTTAGCGCAATGGCTACCATATTATCAATGGATATGTTTTATTCTACAATGAAGGGAATAGTCCCGATTCGCTGCAGGCTTACAACCCGGCACTTGGGGGCTACATTATTCAAATCAAGATTACATGCAAGTCTCATGTCGCTGCAAGCATGCATCATGACACTTGGGGGCTAATGCAAAGTCATTTTTACTAGTCTTATTGAAGATCCGACTCATCATATTATAATGAGCCAGCCCTTGGGGGCTACCAATTGCTCCTGTCAACAAATCAAGGTACACAAGTTTTCGTCCATAATATTGAAGGATCAATTGCTCAGTTGGTAAAGCACAAAACTCTTAACCTTGTGGACGTGGGTTCAAGCCCTACGATGGAAGCTACATTATAAGATGTTATTTTCATTGAAGTATATATCAAGTCCCGGTTCAGTATTATCTTACTAAGCCGGCCCTTGGGGGCTACACATCACTGCTAAAATCTACATGATTATATTTACAAAGTTCCTGCTCATTATTGCATAATGACCCGGCCCTTTGGGGTTACATTGATTGAAGTTTTTATAAGCAATTACAAGTTCCAGGTTGCTGCAAGCATGACAACCTGGCACTTGGGGGCTACATATATAGAGTATTCAGTTTATATGATTGAGATGAACAAACCGGATTTTTTCAAGGTTGAAACACTTATTGGAGCAAGTCTTAAGTTATCACTATATTCCCCTCTTAAGACTTGGGGGCTACAGGTATTATGCATATAAAGGAGGAACATTTTCATTTTATCAGTTTTGAGCAAATCAAGAAGATCAATTACATGACCCGGTGTCGACAACAATTATGGCCCGGTGCCATCAATATTTATAAACCAGCTATTTTGGTAATATTAAACTGGCAAGTTTTACATCTTCGAACCGGCCGAATATCAGATAAGTATTTCAAGGCCCATATTTCGTAAACCGGCGCTTTGGGAGCTGAGTCAAAGGAGTTATTCTTCACAATATTTCTCGGTGACAAACCAATGTCGGCAAATTGATTATGAAGCTGGTCTGTTGACCCGGACATCCCAGAAGGAGGAAATAACAAGGACTTAAGAGTGATTAGGTACCGGTTTACAAGAATTCTTAACCCGGAGCACAACCTATCAAATTTGTTCTTGTGATTATTTTGCAGCATAAGTTTACCATGGATAAATCCAAGCTAAACTTGGGGGCTAATGTCGGGGATATACCCTGCAGCGTAAACCGGCCGGAAGTATAACCCGGCCGGACTAGGCGTTTTATTGGTAAACCGCCAGAGGATTGGCGGTTTACGTGTCTGGCGGTTCACTGGTATGACGATTCACGAGCCTGAAGACTCATTGGTGACCCGGCGCGTGTTCCAGATGGATGACAAGGACCAAGGCCCAGCATGCCGGTTTATGTTAATGGTGGGCCGGTTTAAGAGGAAAGGCATGAGGAACATTTATCTTACAAGGAGCTAAGACCTAGACTTGTATCCGGTTTGTATTAGAGATAGACTAGTCCTAATCCTAATAGGACTCTACATGTAACCCGCCCCTCCAACATATATAAGGAGGGGCAGGGCTCCCCAAAAGGGGACAAGATTCACAAGTTCCACAAGTTGGACAAGTTAGGTTTAGACAATAGCTCTCGAGATTGAGCACTCTTGTAAACCGTGATCATGATCATCAATATCAATGAAGCAGGATGTAGGCTTTTACCTCCGCCGTGAGGGGCCGAACCTGGGTAAAACATTGCGTCTCTCGTCCCGCTCAACCCCTCTCAAGCTACCACATAGATGCGTTGGCCTCGCGACTAAGTCCTAACACTAAGGACATCTGCCGTGACAATTCCACAACAGGCCCCTTACGGCCGTAGCAGGTGGTGTCGTCCTCCCCGTTGAAATCCCACATGGGGTGGCCTCTATACTGTAGCGGCTGCACCCCTCGCATGATGCATGCGGCCATGACCCAGATCTTGGTTAGTCCGGAATGAGCTAATAATCTTACCCGGCCCATCAGGTAAACAACGTCCCTGTCACTTTCCCTCTGAGGGCTTCGTGGGTGCCAGCTTAGGTGCTTCTTTAAGGGAGCATTGTTGAATTCAAGGAGGCCGATCCGGACAGGATCCGGCAGCGGGACGTCTTCTATGTAAAACCATTCCGAGGGCCAGTCTTCGGACGCCTTCTTAGGGGTTCCGGACAGATAGCCGGTCCCGGCGATGCGCCATACTTCGGCTCCGCCCACTTGATACATAGATCCCTTCTTGGAACGGGGCACGAGGCAAAATAGCTCCCTACATAGTCCGAAATGAGCTTCAACACCCAAGAACAGCTCGCAGAGGGCTACAAAGCCCGCGATATGCAATACTGAGGCAGGCGTGAGATGATGTAGCTGGAGGCCATAGAACTCCAGCAGCCCCCGGAGAAATGGATGGATTGGAAATCCGAACCCCCTTATTAAATAAGGGACGAGGCACACCCGCTCTCCTTTGGAGGGATTAGGGGCACTCTCCACTTGCTCTCCGCCGTTATAGACGGCAAGACCGGCTCGAACCAGGATCATATAGGCCGGGGGGAGAAATCCCTTGGTCTGGAGCGTCACTAACTCGCTATGCGGGATGGAGCATCTTTCCCAATATCCAGGCTTAGGGCTGGAAGGGCGGGAGGAGGAGTCGCGACGGCTGGCCATGGTGGAATGGATCTTTGTCGAATGCGCTCTGATGAACACTCGCGAAGGGGGAAGGTGTGGTTTGGATCTAAATCCTCGTCTCCTTAAATAGGTCAGCTTGTTTACGTGGCTAGGGATGTGAATGTAAAAACACTCAGACCTTTCATATTCGTTTGACACATGGGGAGAAGCCATTATTGGGCGCAGAAGCCAAGGTGCGCAACATCTACAAGAAACCGGACTTTATTCAACAGGTACATGGAATTTGGAGGAGAACCCGCCTTGCAATGCCGAAGGCAATCTGCGCGCCGGACTCATCGTCATTGAAGCCTGGTTCGGGGGCTACTGAGGGAGTCCTGGATTAGGGGGTGTCCGGATGGCCGGACAATACCTTCAGCCGGACTCCAGGACTATGAAGATACAAGATTGAAGACTCCGTCCCATGTCCGGAAGGGACTTTCCTTGGCGTGGAAGGCAAGCTTGGCGATATGGATGTTCAGATCTCCTACCATTGTAACCGACTCTATGTAACCCTAACCCTATCCGGTGTCTATATAAACCGGAGGGTTTTAGTCGGTAGGATAACATACACATCAACAATCATACCATAGGCTAGCTTCTAGGGTTTAGCCTCTCTGATCTCGTGGTAGATCTACTCTTGTACTACCCATATCATCAATATTAATCAAGCAGGACGTAGGGTTTTACCTCCATCGAGAGGGCCAGAACCTGGGTAAAACTTCGTGTCCCTTGCCTTCTGTTACCATCCGGCCTAGACGCATAGTTTGGGACCCCCTACCCGAGATCCGCCGGTTTTGACACCGATAGTACCCAACAGTCTCCTTCCGGTATCCTATGAAGACACATTTCTCCGATTTGGGTTCGAGCTTATCAGGTTGAAGCTTTTTTACATAAGCATCGCAGCCCCAAACCTTCAGAAACAACAACTTTGGTTTCTTGCCAAACCATAGTTCATAAGGTGTCGTCTCAACGGATTTTGATGGTGCCCTATTTAATGTGAATGCGGCCGTCTCTAAAGCATAACCCCAAAACGATAGCGGTAAATCTGTAAGAGACATCATAGATCGCACCATATCAAGTAAAGTACGATTACGACATTCGGACACACCATTACGCTGTGGTGTTCCGGGTGGCGTGAGTTGCGAAACTATTCCACATTGTTTCAAATGTAAACCAAACTCGTAACTCAAATATTCTCCTCCACGATCAGATCGTAGAAACTTTATTTTCTTGTTACGATGATTTTCAACTTCACTCTGAAATTCTTTGAACTTTTCAAATGTTTCAGACTTATGTTTCATTAAGTAGATATACCCATATCTACTTAAATCATCTGTGAAGGTGAGAAAATAACGATATCCGCCACGAGCTTCAACATTCATTGGACCACATACATATGTATGTATGATTTCCAACAAATCTGTTGCTCTCTCCATAGTACCGAAGAACGGCGTTTTAGTCATCTTTCCCATGAGGCACGGTTCGTAAGTACCAAGTGATTCATAATCAAGTGGTTCCAAAAGTCCATCAGTATGGAGGTTCTTCATGCGCTTTACACCGATATGACCTAAACGGCAGTGCCACAAATAAGTTGCACTATCATTATCAACTCTGCATCTTTTGGCTTCAACATTATGAATACATGTATCACTACTATCGAGATTCATCACAAATAGACCACTCTTCAAGGGTGCATGACCATAAAAGATATTACTCATATAAATAGAACAACCATTATTATCTGATTTAAATGAATAACCGTCTCGCATCAAACAAGATCCAGATATAATGTTCATGCTCAACGCTGGCACCAAATAACAATTATTTAGGTCTAATACTAATCCTGATGGTAGATGTAGAGGTAGCGTGCCGACCGCGATCACATCGACTTTGGAACCATTTCCCACACGCATCGTCACCTCGTCCTTCGCCAGTGTTCGCTTAATCCGTAGTCCCTGTTTCGAGTTGCAAATATTAGCAACAGAACCAGTATCAAATACCCAGGTGCTACTGCGAGCTCTAGTAAGGTACACATCAATAACATGTATATCACATATACCTTTGTTCACCTTGCCATCCTTCTTATCCACCAAATACTTGGGGCAGTTCCGCTTCCAGTGACCAGTCTGCTTGCAGTAGAAGCACTCAGTTTCAGGCTTAGGTCCAGACTTGGGTTTCTTCTCCTGAGCAGCAACTTGCTTGCTGTTCTTCTTGAAGTTCCCCTTCTTCTTCCTCTTTCCCTTTTTCTTGAAACTAGTGGTCTTGTTGACCATCAACACTTGATGCTCCTTCTTGATTTCTACCTCCGCAGCTTTTAGTATTGCGAAGAGCTCGGGAATTTTCTTATTCATCCCTTGCATATTATAGTTCATCACGAAGCTCTTGTAGCTAGGTGGAAGTGATTGGAGAATTCAGTCAATGACGCAATCATCCCGAAGATTAACTCCCAGTTGAATTAAGTGATTATTAAACCCAGACATTTTGAGTATATGCTCACTGACAGAACTGTTCTCCTCCATCTTGCAGCTATAGAACTTATTGGAGACTTCATATCTCTCAATCCGGGAATTTGCTTGAAATATTAACTTCAACTCCTGGAACATCTCATATGCTCCATGACGTTCAAAACGTCGTTGAAGTCCCGATTCTAAGACGTAAAGCATGGCACACTGAACTATCGAGTAGTCATCAGCTTTGCTCTGCCAGACGTTCATAACATTTGGTGTTGCTCCAGCAGCAGGCCTGGCACCCAGCGGTGCTTCTAGGACATAATTCTTCTGTGCAGCAATGAGGATAATCCTCAAGTTATGGACCCAGTCCGTATAATTGCTACCATCATCTTTCAACTTTGCTTTCTCAAGGAACGCATTAAAATTCAATGGAACAACAGCACGAGCCATCTATCTACAATCAAACATAAACAAGCAAGATACTATCAGGTACTAAGTTCATGATAAATTTAAGTTCAATTAATCATATTACTTAAGAACTCCCACTTAGACAGACATCCCTCTAATCTTCTAAGTGATCCCGTGATCCAAATCAACTAAACCATAACCGATCATCACGTGAAATGGAGTAGTTTTCAATGGTGAACATCACTATGTTGATCATATCTACTATATGATTCACGCTCGACCTTTCGGTCTCAGTGTTCCGAGGCCATATCTGCATATGCTAGGCTCGTCAAGTTTAACCTGAGTATTATGCGTGTGCAAAACTGGCTTGCACCTGTTGTAGATGGACGTAGAGCTTATCACACCCGATCATCACGTGGTGCCTGGGCACGACAAACTTTGGCAACGGTGCATACTCAGGGAGAAAACTTTTATCTTGAAATTTAGTGAGAGATCATCTTATAATGCTACCGTCAATCAAAGCAAGATAAGATGCATAAAAGATAAACATCACATGCAATCAATATAAGTGATATGATATGGCCATCATCATCTTGTGCTTGTGATCTCCATCTCCGAAGCATCGTCATGATCACCATCGTCACCGTCACGACACCTTGATCTCCATCGTAGCATCGTTGTCGTCTCGCCAATCTTATGCTTCCACGACTATCGCTACCGCTTAGTGATAAAGTAAAGCATTACAGCGCCATTGCATTGCATACAATAAAGCGACAACCATATGGCTCCTGCCAGTTGCCGATAACTCGGTTACAAAACATGATCATCTCATACAATAAAATTTAGCATCACTAGTCGTCAACCCGTGCTACTGCACGGGCTAGTCATAAAAACATGGATTACATGAGGCTCTGTGCAACACTTTTTGTGGATCAATTATTTACTATTATAGTATTGGAAGAATATAGAACTCTGTTCTCAATGTAAGTCCTACCTATATTTTCAAGAAAAAAGAGTAAGTGTGTGTGCAGTCCTACCTATAGATTTTAGTCAGGCATATATAACCTAGATATGAGAATGCACTAACTGGTCACGGCCATGGAATTTGTTCATTAAACAAATAAAATATTTATCACACCTGCATCACTGGACTGTGCCACTGCAGCATCCTCATTAACCTTCATAAACCATGTGTTAGAGTATCCGACCCATCTGTCTTTTTGTGTATGATGGATAGTCGGTGTAGAATTGCAAATCTTCGTAGGGGACACTTGAAGATATTCATGACAATCCAAAACTTTTGAGTGAAAGTCACCAAAATAATTAAGTCAATGAATGATTTCCGCATGGGAGATATGCCCTGTTATTACATGGGTAAACCACAATCAAATAATTTAGTTAGTTATATATGGAAATCCACATGGCGAGAATTCGAGAACAAATGGTTTAATTGTTGCTCGTTGGTTCTTCCATATATATGGACCTTGAACATTAACACTTATGTAGCATGGACACCTTGTTTATCGATTCTTATGATTTCCTGTTAAGAATATCTTATCATCGTGGAAAAGTCAAAGTTACCTATATAGTTGCATACTGAACAATTGGATCTATCAGCAATGTGGATCTTACCATTAGCCCACATGTCTAAAGCCGTGTACATCGATCAATGCAGAGGCCAGGTTTAACCCCCTCTTTTTCGAAAAAACCATTAGTTGGCATGTCCAAGTATACCTTCATTTGAAACAACATATCATAATCTTTATATTCGGTGCAATTGTCTAATTAATTATCTTTCGATTAACTGGGATATTGTTGTAGTTTGAGATGATTCGGGAAGCAAAATAAAAAATTCTTAAAGCCTTCATGCAGTTACAACCTAATCATAATATGGAGAAAGCTGAAGATAATGCTCTCGGTGGAACTCAGTTTATTCCTGTGGTAACTCCTTTTGTCAAATATATAAAGTAAACAATTAAATAGATTATTCCAAACTCCTCCAATCAGTTCAGTTTGGTTATATCAATACAACTGAGCACGTCAATATAAACTAATGCACATGTAAGCCAACACCAATCGGTATAATGAAATGAACCCGAATATTATAGTAGTGGATGTTAAAAATAGATAAAGTAGTATGTTCACATGATAGAGTAAACTCAGGTATATAAGGGCCGGTTCGGAGTCCCTTCGCTCCACACGACTCCGCTCCAGGAGCAGCCCGAGCTGCAGTTTAAAACAGCGGAGCGAAGAAATTGGTACTCCATGGATTCTGTGATTTCCGGAGTGGGTGGGTTTCCGAACAGCCCCTAACAATAGTACCTTGCTTCCACCCGTACTCATAACTGTCACAGACCTCTGTTAGCTGTTGCAATTGACATTGAGAATGCTTGACTGAACAGAGGTATTAGTCAGCAGACTACATATATGTATAAGAGTCAACTTGGAGAGGAATATATATATATAAGTATTCTTAAAGCGAATTGAAAAATAGGATCCATACCGTATCTCTTTTACCATCCTTGAAAATACAAACCTGAGTTAGAGGCAATCATGTCGAGTACAAAAAATTTATCACATTACTAACTAAACTGTACCTCCAACTAAAAATGTCAAAAGCAACATGGCAGGATTATTTAGACAGCTTGTTCTCTCAAACTCAGATAAGGAAATATATCTACTAATATTTTGGGTCAGAACTGAGAACTCAGACTGTCCAATGAGTAAACGCATGATGGAGATACTCAGTCTCGCTTGAAACACACCAATAATCTAGCGCTAGTTCTGCTTCGGGTTGCTTGATCCATGAGGAAACAGAGAAAAAATGAAGATATTCAAGGTGAAATACCTGATTATAGGGAGAACTACTAAGGGATGTAAAGATTAACGAATCTGATGTTAACTCACTGAGTGACGCAGCATAGATCCGGTTTTTTTTCTCTTGGGAGAAGTATCATCCATGCTGGATAAACTTGCGTAGATTATGCCGGATGGATCGGCCGAGGTGTAGGGCATTATCGATTTCGCAGTAGTCATCAGTTAGACCTGTAAGGGCGTTGGTGACTGGGATGATGGGTGGTGTGTCCTAACGATTGCAAAAAGCCACTGACACCCACTTTTCTCCTACAACATATGATTGCAGTGTGCGTGCGAACATCCGTCCAGAGCGGAGACTTCTAGAGAAAACCTTGCAGACCTGGACCACCACATGAATTGCTCCTGACTTGCACTCGCCAAACCATATCCCACCACATGCTCTCGTCCATGAATTGCTCCTGACCTGCGACATGGACATATTTCTCAAATTCCAACTCCAATTGATATTGCTGCAGCCCGCATATGGATTGCAGCTACTTATTGATCGGTGCAGCAGCATGGAGGGGCATGAGACTGCGTTTGTAGCGACTTCTCTGCACCTGCACCGGCCAATATTGTACACCGCTCCTGCTGGATTGCTTGCCATGCCACCTACCAGATTGTATTACGGAAAGGCCTTGGAAAGACAAAATCTGCTTGTCTAGTAGGAGTTCCATGGGAAGACAAAAGAATCCGATGTTGAGGGGGCGACAGTGTCCAAGAAAGGGCATGTGAGGAGCGACAGGAGGCGGTATATAAGCCTGATTCAAACTAACGCCTGCAGATCTCCTACCCATATCGTGGATTGCAGTGTGGTAAGACTTGGATGCTTAGGAAATTCGAAGGATCTCCTCCTGCTCTGTACGGTGGATTGCAGCATGGTTGGGCGGAAGAGATTCAGTGGTTAGAGAGAAAGGAGGTCAGAAGAGGCTGGACTGGATAATTCTTCAGAGATTGAAATGTAGATGGAACTCCAATTTTTTAGAACACATGGAGATTGGAGAGGGGACATGCAAGGAGGAGGATTATCTGGAGCGTCATTGGGGATCTATCCATGACGCAGCCGATGCCTTGGTGGAGGAGGAAGGGCTGAGCGAACGGTTACGTGATGGAGTTGTTTCTGATTCGTGATGATAGATTTCGCAAGAACCTTTAGGTGGGACATCACGCAAGGACTCCAATTTTTCATCGGATGGTTGTGATTAATTAATACCGAGATCCTACGTAGATTAGTTCTCGGGGATTAACCGGGAGGCTCGTATGGTGCTTCCGATTAGTAAATATAAGATATAAGATGTCTTGACCATATCACATCACAACATGCCCTGCAAAAACAAGTTAGACGTCCTTTATTTTGTTGTTGCAAGTTTTACGTGGCTGCTACGGGCTTAGCAAGAATCGTTCTTACCTACGCACCAAAACCACAACGATAGTTTGTCAAGTTGGTGCTGTTTTAACCTTCGCAAGGATCGGACGTAGCCACACTCGGTTCAACTAAAGTTGGAGAAACTGACACCCGCCAGCCACCTGTGTGCAAAGCACGTCGGTAGAACCAGTCTCGCGTAAGCGTACGCGTAATGTCGGTCCGGGCCGCTTCATCCAACAATACCGCCGAACCAAAGTATGACATGCTGGTAAGCAGTATGATTTATATCGCCCACAACTCACTTGTGTTCTACTCGTGCATAACATCAACGCATAAAACCTAGGCTCGGATGCCACTGTTGGGGAACATAGTAATTTCAAAAAAATTCCTACGCACACGGAAGATCATGGTGATGCATTGCAACGAGAGGGAAGAGTGTCGTCTACGTACCCTCGTAGACCGGAAGCGGAAGCGTTAGCACAACGTGGTTGATGTAGTCGTACGTCTTCACGGCCCGACCGATCAAGCACCGAAACTACGGCACCTCCTTTCCCCTCCTTTCCACTAAGGCCCAATAAGGCCCATATACCTCCCGGGGGGTTCCGATAACCTCCTGGTGATCCGGTATTGTCCCAATCTCACCCGGAACCTTTCCGGTGTCCAAATATAGTCGTCCAATATATCGATCTTTATGTCTCGACCATTTCGAGACTCCTCGTCATGTCCGTGATCACATTTGGGACTCCGAACAACCTTCGGTACATCAAAATATATAAACTCATAATGAATCTATCATCGTAACATTAAGCGTGCGGACCCTACGGGTTCGAGAACAATGTAGACATGACCGAGACACGTCTCCGGTCAATAACCAATAGCGGAACCTGGATGCTCATATTGGCTCCTACATATTCTACGAAGATCTTTATCGGTCAGACCACATAACAACATACGTTTGTTCCCTTTGTCATCGGTATGTTACTTGCCCAAGATTCGATCGTCGGTATCTCAATACCTAGTTCAATCTCGTTACCGGCAAGTCTCTTTACTCGTTCTATAACACATCATCTTGCAACTAATTTATTAGTTGCATTGCTTAAGTGATGTGCATTACCGAGAGGGCCCAGAGATACCTCTCCGACAATCGAAGTGACAAATCCTAATCTCAAAATACGCCAACCCAACATGTACCTTTGGAGACACCTGTAGAGCACCTTTATAATCACCTAGTTACGTTGTGACGTTTGATAGCACACAAAGTGTTCCTCCGGTAAACGGGAGTTGCATAATCTCATAGTCATAGGAACATGTATAAGTCATGAAGAAAGCTATAGCAACATACTAAACGATCGGGTGCTAAGCTAATGGAATGGGTCATGTCAATCACATCATTCTCCTAATGATGTGATCTTGTTAATCAAATGACAACTCATGTCTATGGTTAGGAAACATAACCATCTTCGATTAACGAGCTAGTCAAGTAGAGGCATACTAGTGACACTTTGTTTGTTTATGTATTCACACAAGTATTATGTTTCCGGTTAATACAATTCTAGCATGAATAATAAACATTTATCATGATATAAGGAAATAAATAATAACTTTATTATTGCCTCTTGGGCATATTTCCTTCAGTGCCTTGCCAATGAAGCTGCCGCTCCAGATCCGGGGTTCCCCACGTAGAAGCAGGGCAATCGAGGCCCCGCCGCTACCATCCTTGGCGCCACGGGCTTGCCCGGCGGCTGCCTCAGGCGGCGGCGAGGAAGGGAAGAGGGGGGGTGAGGAGGAGGGGCGGATAGGGTTAGGAGGAGGGGCGGCTAGGGTGAGGAGGAGGGGCGGCTAGGGTTTTTGTCACTGATAACTAACTCCAAAGAGAAATACTAATGAGATGCTAACTCCAAAGAGAAATACTAATGAGATGCTAACTCCAATACTACTCGGATCATACATGCACACGGACCCATACCAGGAAACGTACTACTTCGGGAGGTTGTGTCGTGTTTACTTCCAACAATCACCCCCTAAACACGACGTCTTCATGACACTGCATCGACGCTGATCCTTCTTTGAATCTCAAATAACTTCTCTCGATTCAAAGTCCTGGTCAAGATGTTCGCCAGCTGATAATCGATGCAAATGTAGTTGACCTCCATCTTAATTTTTTTCCAGACAGTCCTTTATGTAGTGATACATCGTATCAATGTGCTTGCCCCTTTCATGCCGCATTGGATACTCGCGTAGAAAAGTTGTAGACTCACTGTCAACATTGAGCATCACTTATTCCTGCTCTCAATACATGAGATCACCCTCTAGCCTCCCTAGCCACACACCTTGACACTCTGCTTCACTTGAAGTCCATGTCATCACTTTCTGCTTTCGTGATAATCAGTTTACTACGCTTCCACCAAGGAAATATTCCATGTCCGAGGTACTCTTACGGTTGTCGACAATTCCTTTCTTGTCACTGCCACTGTAGCCATGTAGTTTCACCATCTCCTTCTTTCTCAGCTCAAGACGAGGTTCCATGGAACGTTAATTGGATTGCAATATTTCATGCCGCAGCTTTCCAGTATCTTCCCTGCGTATGATTCCTGGCATACGGTGATCCCCTCCGGCTTTTGATGTACCTCGATCCCGAGGTAGTAACTCAATAGCCCTAGATCATCCATCCTGATAAGCTCCTTCATTTGTAGCTTGAACTTTGCAATCACCTCTTCATCTGCTCCAGTTATCAACAGGTCATCGTCGTAGATGCCAACTAGTAGACGATCCACTCCTTCACCTTGCTTGTACATTGCATACTCTAGTGGGGCTTTCCTAAATCCAAGACAAATCATCGTCTGATCAAGTTTGATGTTCCACTTTCAAGGGTCTTGCTGTAGCCCGTACAAAACTTTCTATAGCTTCAGTACCTGTGTTCCTCTCCCTTTTTGATGAATCCCGGTGACTGATTCACATACACATCTCCTTTTAACTTGCCATTCAAAATGTGGATTTTACATTGATGTGATATATCTTCCATGATTCCTGAACCGCGAGAGCGATGAGTAGCCTCACCCATTCCATCGTTTCAACGGGAATGAACACTTCTTCAATGTCCACACCTTCCTCTTGCACGTACTCTTTGGCTACTAACCTCGCTTTGTGCTTCGCAGACCCTTTTGCATCTTTCTTGATCATAAATTCTCACTTGGGATCCATGACTTTTTCATTGTTGGGAAGATCCACAAGCTCCCATGCATTGTACACTAGTAGAAAACGGGCCATTAGTACCGGTTTGTAAGGGCCTTTAGTGCCGGTTATGGAACCGGCACTAACGTTTCGGCACTAAAGGCCCCCCCCTTTAGTACCGGTTCAGCACGAACCGGTGCTAAAGGGGAACCACGTGGCACGAGCCAGCTCCGGGGGCCGGGAGCCCTTTAGTACCGGTTGGTAACACCAACCGGTACTAAATGGTTGTGGGTTTTTGTTTTATTTTGTATTTTTCAATTAAATTTGTGTTATCAATTTAATTTAGGATTGTTTTACGTTATAATGAGTTGTAGTCGTCATCATCGTCATCATCATCGCATATTAATAAATAAATAAACTCTAGCTAGCTAAAAATCATCGTAGTCGTCTAATTACCACTATTTAATCATCATAGTCATTACCGCGCTAGCTATCTAATCATCATCAACGCTGGCTAGCTTAAAGAGGAAACATTCACTTTGTAACAGAAGCAAAGATATCATCAAGTTCAACATAATCGTCACCAAGATCGAAGTTCAGGACACGGACATGAGACAAGTACTAATTAAGAGCATGAACTAGTAGCTACTGATCCTGCTGCTCCCTCTCAGGTAGAATAGCATAGAACATGTATAGCTCTCCTGATTCATCATACTGGAGCATGCAGATGAATCTGTCTCCTAATCTTGGGTTGCGCTTCACCTTAGTGCCCCTTAGTACTTCTCTGCGATCGTTAACAATTTTGCTCCAATCTTTCACTATTAAGCATTCTTCGCTTTCAGAAATCCTGAATGCACTCATGTGCAATGTAGGAAATCTTGGTCGTAAGCTAACCATTGACATGCGACCTTTTGTCTCGATCCACTGAGGCACAACTGTCATCGGAAGTCCCTGTTGAACAACATCGTATAGTAATTAATATACTAAGCAATGAAAGTTTAGCTTCAAAAATAATGTATGCAAAAGATGCACTAATTAAGGACAAATATTTAAAATCTTACCATCTTTTGATTATAGATGTGACCGTAGTTCAATACGATCACCATTGGTCGCACGTTTTGAGTACTAACATTTCTAAGTTTAGGAAAAAAATTTGTCTTGATAGTATTAAGATCCTCAAGCCATGAAACATAATGACTTATCTCCTCGCAGTTTAGTTGAGCCCCGGGGCAGTAGTAGGTCCTGTCTACCAAGCGCCGGACATGTTTGCTTGAACCGAAATAAGCTGACAATACAAATTAGTTGTCAACTATTTTTGAATAAACTGTATGAAAGACATAAACATATGCATGCATGGTTGAGAAAAACTCACCAAATGGTAGAACTGGAGGCGTTTGCACATCGACCCAGATGTCTATATTACCTTCAATATCATCTTCCGGACGAATATCAAAGGTGATAACCATATCAGGCTCAAATGCATAAGCCTTGCATAGTGCTTGCCAAGTTTTGCATTCAAAATGGGTGTATGTGTCTCCATTATATAATTTGACGTTGAAAGTATACCCATGCTCCGTCTTCAAGTAAACTCTCTTAACCTCCATATCATCTATAGCACAAAAACCTATCTTATCCAAGAAAAAAATTCTTGCATGGCAGGGGATGCGCTAGTAGAATAGTGAAAATTTAAAATTATAAGTTGAAGCAAATGAAGCATAAGTTTTGCATTCAAATAATAATTGACAAAGTGACTTACTGTATCAACTTCGAATGTCTCATCCAGCTTGATGCTGAAGCGCCTACCATCAACAAGGAAATTTTGGTCGCACAGGCCGCGCTGGTCTTCACAGTGTTCGCACAAAATAAAATCTTTTTCGTCGTCAGATGACATTTCCTATGTTCATATAGGTGAAACATTAAACACCTATATCTAGCCAAATATATATTCATCTAACATTTGACATTAATATATCTAACTATATATTCAATTGACATTACTATATATTTAATTTTTCTATCTAATTCATCTAACATTCGACATTATTCTAACATTTATATAAACTCAAAATATATAAAAAATTAAATAAACAGAAAAACTCATTAACAAAAAATATTTTAATTAGATCATCAAATCTCATATACCTAAATTTTCTTACTAAAATAAACTAGTTATATTAATTATTCAACTAGTTCTAATCTCATATACCTAAATTTTCTTACTAAAAATAAACTAGTTATATTAATTATTCCACTAGTTCTAATCTCATATACCTAAATTTTCTTACTAAAAATAAACTAGTTATATTAATTATTCAACTAGTTCTAATCTCTAGTTCGACAATTTTTCTATCTAGCTAGCTAATTCATCTAACATTCGACATTAATCTAACATTCGATCATCTAATTAATTTTTCTAAAAAACAGAAAATAAGTAAAAAAAATGTGTGTGTGTGTGTGTATGTGTGTGTGTATGCATGTGTGTGTATATATACGTATATGTGTGTACGTATGTGTGTATGTGTGTGTGTGTGGTATATGTGTGTGTGTGCGGCCCCATACGCCGCCGCCCCGTACGTACGAGCGGGGGCGCCGGCGTACGGGGTGTGTGTGTATGTGTGTGTATGTATGTGTTTGTATGTGTGCGCGGGAGCGAGAGAGAGACGTACGGCCGCGGCGATGGCGACGGACGGCGGCGGCGTTCGGGGCGGCAGCGCGAGACGACGACGACGACGGGCGGCGGCGGGGACAGCGACGATGACGACGAACGACGGGCGGCGACGACGGGATCGAGCGGCGCGCGCGGCGGAGGTTGGAGACGAAGTGGGGATGAAACTGAAATTTTCGTAAGAGCTATATATATAGGATGGGCCTTTAGTACCGGTTGGTGGCTCCAACCGGTACTAAAGGCCTATTTTCGCCAGGCCAAGCGGCGGGAAACGAAGGCTTTTAGTATCGGTTGGAGCCACCAACCGGTACTAAGGGGGGGGCCTTTAGTACCGGTTGGAGCCACCAACCGGTACTAAAGGCCTTGCGCTGCCACCCCAAAGTTTAGTCCCACCTCGCCCGGCGAAGGGCAGCCGCACTGGTTTATAAACCCAACCGCGGCTACCTCTTCGAACTCCTCTATATAGAAGGCTTCTCGGTCTAATTAATTAGGGCACGCTGCCCTGTGAGTCTGCTGGCCCTCCTGGGCCTGCATTTGCACACCCTAGGTCTGGTAGACCCACAGGGCAGTGTGCCAACAAATTTGTTATATAGTTTTTTCTTTTCTGCATTACATATTTTCTTTTATTTATTTTTGAGTAGTTTTTATATAGTTTTTTCTTTTCTGCATTATTTATTTTCTTCTATTTATTTTTGAGTAATTTTTTGTATAGTTTTTTTATTTTCTGCATTATTTATTTTTGTATAGTCTGAAACCCTGATACTCGGAAAGAGTTTTTCCAGTTTGTACACGAAGTGCGTCCAGTTTTTGCCGTGACCCTCTCTACTCTTTCGCGCATGCTATGCGGGTGATATGATGATACCATGCCAAGTTTCAACATTTTCAGGATTCATGTTGTAGTGATTTTCAATTTCACGGTCATTTAGCTCTCTAAACAATTAGGTAAATGACCGAAAAACAACAAATGATGTCAGAACATGTTGGAAATTGATGATGTCGCTTTAAATACTGCATACTGAACACAAAAGAAGTCCGGAGTTTAAATAAGTTATTAAAAATAAAAAAGAGGTGCAATGCTGGTTAATTTGCTTCAAGCCATTCGGAATAGTGTAGACTGCACTGCACATAGCTCAGTGCAATCTATGCTATTCCGCAAGGCTTGAAGCTAATCAACATGTAGGTGAGCATTGCAACTCTTCGTCATTGTCTGTGCACTCACGGCTTATAAACCGTTCATACTGCCTCTCTCTTGGTGAGGTGGGACTAAAAGCAGCTTGCCATAACCTCATTAGTACCGGTTCATGGTAAGAACCGGCACTAAATGGTGATGGTGGGGCCATAGCCTGACGACAGGCTGATGCAGCCTCTTTAGTACCGGTTCGTGGCATGAACCGGTACTAAAGGTTCGCCACGAACCGGTACTATTGATCGCCGCCACGAACCGGCACTAATGTACACATTAGTGCTGGCTCTAATTCAAACCGGCACTAATGTGCTTCACGTTTGACCATTTTTCTACTAGTGTGTTGTCGTGGATCGCCTCAACTCCTCCTCCATAGCTTGAAACCAATACTCCTTCGTATTGCATCCTCGAATTCCACCGTTTTTTCGGCGTTTGCTAGACATCGTCATCCACTCCGTTTCACCTTTTCTGGGTCTCTTGTCCAAAGAGCTTCCTCCGGACATATGTCGATCACCGGGCGTAGACGATTGGTTATAGGTAGACATGTCCTTTCTTCCTTCATGGGCACGGGCGCTACGTTGCCGTTATCATCTCCACACGTGGACGTGGTCCCTCCTGTACATCCACTGCATGAGCCACCATGTAGGATCAGCTTGCCACACCCAGTTGGGTTTCCTGACTTGTTGGCAAAGTTCTCAAGTAGTAAATCTAGATGTGGCCCTTGCTCACCACGTGAGACACCCATGCCTCCTTCTCGACTAGTTTGAGCTCACGTGGGCTTTGGCTTACGCCCTATTCGGCAGCTCTCGCCAACGCAGCTCTGCGCCGGAGCGGAGCGGGCCGCAACCTATTTTCGCGGAGTGGCTGATGGGTCGCTCTGTCCGCTCTGCGGAGCTGGATGACTGCCAAACACACGCTTAATACTGCACCACCACACGCAGCTGCCTTGCAACCTTTAGCTGTAGCGCTCGCTGATGGGTGCATGGCACCCCAACTCCATGCGATACTTCTAGTTACTGCAGCCAGTGCTTTCGGCCTACTCAGTAGGACACCACGTTCGCCTGTTATTGGGTAGTGTGGCAAGGTTGCTGCACACATGCCCACTTTTGTATCAGCATACTTTGATTCATGGTCTTCAGGTGCCACGTACGCCGAAGTGACATTCATGTCCTTAGCATCGACACAAATTTCAGAATTATGTCTCGCCTCAGTACCCTTGACACGAGTTTCGGAATCACCCCTCATGTTTGTAACATCGACATGAGTTTTTCAAACCATGATTTTGAGAGCGAACTTTTTGTTCACTGAGCACGACAATTTCTTTAGCCGACGCTTGAAGAACATGATCCTCCTCGTCCACGAGCTCGCACATCAACATCATGTCACTTTCATCATCTTCCTCGGCCATGAGCATCTTCTCCTTCGGGGGATTCTTACAGTCTGACTTGAAGTGGCCGAGCAGATTACCGTTGTGGCAGCGGATCTTCCTCTTGTTGAACTTTTTCTTCTTTGGCTTCTCCAACTGTTCGTTGATGTCCTTTGCGGGACAGTACTTTCCGCCGCTACCAGACGCCTTGTCGAAATTGTTCTTCTTGGAAACTATCGCCTCCCACTGAGCACGTGTAAGCACACTCATCTTGCTTTGCATCACCGTAACTCAGTTTCATCTACTGGTCATCCGCCATGAAGTTACAAACCAGATCATCCAAAGTGAGAGTCTTGAGATCAATACATTGCTCAATCGCTGACGCAATCGGCATGTAGCGCGGTGGAGCGGCATGGAGAAAACGCCGGACCACCGTCTCATCTTCTCCTCTAGCTTCTCCTCGAGACTGCGAATCCCGTTTACCATCGTGGCAACCCTTGCTGCGAAGGCATCCACCGTCTCATCTTCTCCCATCCTCATACTCTCATAACTTTTTCGCAAAGTTTGCAAGTTCGCGTCGCGCACACGCGAGTGCCCTAGATGCAATGTCTTCAGCGTGTCCCACGCCTCCTTCACTGATGTCCACCAGCATCACCGAGAAGATGGTCGTGATAGCCGGCAATCCTTCCAATACAAGGCACCACCCTTCAGGTAGTCATCACCATCGGGGTCAACGTCTTCCCAGAGCTCATTGGCCTCGAGCGGGCGCTCCATCATGGTCACCCGTACCACGAAGTTCCCACGGTCGAATCGTGGATACAACTATCTCACCGGCGAAGAAATTACTTTAGCCACACCAGAGTACTCCGCCAGCTGCTTGTTCTTCTTGTCGTCCGACATAATCTCCCCTTAATAGAAGATCAATCTTGCTCTGATACCAATTGCTGGCCCTATCCCGACGCCGAGTACTTCCGGCGACGGTGATACGGCCGACGACGAATGACAATGACAAATGAAGCTCGCTAACGAACTTGATGAAGTTCTATTACGCCGAGATGTACACAGTGTAACCTAGACCAATCCACTTAGCACGAAGCTAGCTTCCTCTAGCAAAGCGCCTGATCAATCCACTACTAAAACAGCTGCAAGCAACCACCAAAAGGCAAGTATGTACACAACGGCCAGTCGGCCGGAAGCACCACACGCACGCACGTATTGCTCATGTTTGATCTGTATTACTTTCGCAAATCCACAAACGAACAAGCCCTCCTCACTGACCAGCTCGGCTGCTTCTCAAATCATGTGTTATTCTTCACTCAACCAGCCCATGGCGCCGCAACGGACAGCCCCGAGCCCTCGATGTCGTCCGGTCTTTGTTGAGGATACAGCGACGAGGTTAGGAAGAAGCTCTGCGTTTGTAACGGTGGCGACAACATTATAAAATTGATTTTTTGGTGTGATAGGGTTACAATTTTCTCTCTCAGTTGGTTAGTGGTTGATTGAATTGGAGTATATATATACATTATAAATTGTTCCCTCAGTAGCAGTGTTTTCTTTGCGAGAACTCTCAGTAGCAGTTGCTCACTACAGATTTTTTTTTTCTCTTTTGGCCCCACGAAACATTTTTGTCGAGCTCCGCCACTGCCCCGCGGCAACTAGTCCGGCCGCAGCCGCTCCAAAGCCTTCCTGAGTGGCGCTCTCTTGTCGTGCATAGCCTCCGTCCGACATCTTTGGTTCTGTATCCACCCTGCGGTTGCACACCAGGTCAACCACACCGTCATATGAGGTCGTATACCCGGTACTCCTGGCTTGCTCTTCAGTCATGATGGCAGTCATAGTGGTGGAGCTGCTCTCCTTCTAACATTTAGGCTTTTTTGTGTGACTAACCTTCATGCGGATGTAATTTTGTAGGATTAGTCCATGTATTTGGTTGTAGAAATCTATAGGGGTTGATGTATTTCAACCAATTTTTTGTAGGGTTTGATGTATTTTAACTTATAGATATTTTGGCAGCATTAGCTATTTCTTTGTAGAAATCTGTTAAGAATTTAGTGAAACTATTCTAATGGTGTAGCACTACAAACTTCTTAGTAGGCAGATGATGAAACTTGATGCCTTTACACATAACTAAGGCACAGCTTGCTTTGACTATTATGTGTTGAGGAATAACTTAAGTTCTTTAACTCATTCAACTCAAAGGAGTAATGTCATTGATGTGGATAATAAGATTACTTATGTTATCTGAGGTTTATATGTTCCTGAACAAATCAGTTATGCCTTCTATGCATCTCTATATAAGTGGGAAAAAGTACATAACAACTATTGTGTTGAAACGGATATCCATTTTAATTGCACTGCACACAAAAAAAATTAGCCATTTTTGCCGGTAGTTGGAAGGGTGATACTCCAGAAAAAGGTGAACATCATTTGGAAAAACGCCGAGAGTGTTGTCCGTTGTAAACACACCACTGCTTATGTCACGTACAAGGTTAACTAATTGCTTATTTCATAAAGTTTGCTTGAATTCGATCTGAAATAATAGGTCAATGAATATCTTCTGTGATTGTCATGCCAGTTATTGTTCTGTGCAGAGTTTTATTTTGGTTGCACTACACAAATGAAGATGACGAGTTGCGCTACAAATTTACCTGTTAGTGCAAGCACCGACCAGTTTCATCGGTACTTCCTACTGGCCATTGTATTTGACATATATTGGTGAGATAATTATTCTCATCATCTCCATCTTATTGAGAGCCTGTTAGTTTGCTAAGAGGCACGACAGATAGACTACTGGAGATTATGAGTAGTTTAGCATATTTAAATTTATATGTATGTCCTTTGTCAAGTTTGTTAAGTGGCTTGATGGATAGACTAATCTTTGTAATGTGGTAGAGGTATCTATTTTCCATATATATGTTGGTTTGTTAAGTGGATCGATTGATAGACTACTCTTTGTAATGTGGTAGAAGTATCTATGTCCTTTGTCTACCCCTGAAGCCGCCAAATAACGGTGGCCCCGGGCGCACCTCACGGCCACCCATCATGGACCTCCAAGCCGGGTCGCGCGGCAACACTCCGTCCAGGAAGATTGGATGCCGCATAGAGCCCCCGAGAGGCCCTAGCGGCACCCCAACCGGAAGCGGAAGGCACAGAGGACTCTGTCGCCAGTTATGCCCCCAGGGAGGCGGTACTCGAGCATCCTTTATCGGGATAATATTTATGTTCCTTTTCTAGTTTGGTAATTTGCTCGATCGATAGATTACTGTTCGTAATGTGGTAGAAGTATCTATGTTCCATATATATGTTGGTAGTGAAGTGTGCAAATGTACACTTTTTGTTATATGGAAAGCAACTTCCGCAAATGAATGATGTATGCATGCGTATTCTGTTCACGTAATTCCGAAAATTTCATTTGCGTGCCTTGCTGGTACCAACATGAATATAGCCAAGCAATAAAAGGAGTAAACAACATGCGATGAACTACTATCACTGAATGGCTAGCAGTCTGTGATGAAGTGTTATCACTGACAAGCCAGGATGACCGTCTGTGGTGTGAAAGTCACAACTAACCCGGAGGCATTGATAGGCCACTAGCAGCTCAGTGATGATACAGTTTTGTTGGTTAATGCTATTTAGATATGTACTAGTGATCAACCCTTTTTCGCTTTCCTTCGCCTGACCCAACAAATCCCTCAATCACCCAGCCATGTCACTGTGGGTGTGGACGTTCGGCCGTGGCGCCATAATACTAGAACCCGTATCTGATTGTAGGCATCTCCAGAGTACCTTGCAATAATGACACCTCCAGAAATGGTGCAATAATATAGTCACATCATCCACAAGCAACATGCAGCACCCCTTCTTTGATAGTCCTATGGTCCAGATGTTCCCCCACTTCCAATACATTCTTAAGCATTCTCCAGACATAAACCTTCACTTTATTAGGCACCTCGGCATCCCTAAAGAGCTAGCCATCCGCTGTGGCATTGCACAGACAAGATATAAAATGTATACAACACAACTCTGACCGGCGAGAAAACGAACGCGACTATTTTGCAACAATAATTTAGACGGGTCAAATGTGGCAGCTGTAACCTGTAAGTGCCGAATATCCGTTCACTTTGGACATCGGAACACATGATCACTGACCGATGAATTTCAAACCCGTCTCCAATAAGCATGAAGTAGAGCTCAAAATACCTCATTACTGATGCACCATGGAAGACTCGTCCTCATCACCGATGTGTGGGCAGTCGTTGGTCAGCAGTTGAGGGTTACTGATTTTCTGATCTGTAGTAGTGGATTGTGTAAGGCTTCTATCAGTTCTGACTGGTGAAGAACCATGTGAGTTACACTAGTAAAATCTATCTTTCATGTGGAGCAGTGGCAACAGGCAAACCAACAGGAGGACATACAAGTCATGGCTCAGCTACAGGAACGATGGCATCTGTCAGAGCATGGGTGGATCTAGGGCAATGCTGACGGTGTATGTGCCAAGAATCAAGACAGAGGAGGAGGGGTGGTCTTGAGAGGCCATCCAAGGGAGTTCGTTGTAAGCTCATGCCGTTTTTACCCTCTCTAACTAAACCTACAATGGCGGAGTTACTAGCATGTCGCCATGTCCTTGCACTAGAGAAGGAAGTTGGAGTCTAGACGATTGTCTTGGAGATGGACTGCAAGATGGTGGTGACTGGTGAGCAAGCTCAACTCTGAAGGGAAGGACGGCTCACCCCATGGTCCAGCGGTTGACGATGTGAACGGCATGCTCTAAACTTTTATTGAGTCAAAGATCACTTTGGTTCGTAGAGAGGTGAATTGTATGGCGTGCATGTTAGCTAAGGAAGGTTGTCGGCATGAATTGTGAAAAACAAGGCTTAGTGTGCCTTCGGATTGTACTAGCGCCATTTTGAACTCTCGCACGGCCGAGAGCTCTGAATACAGTGGCGACCTTCTATCTAAAAAATGATTATTTACATTATATCTTTTTCCTTATCATTAAATCGAGTTTAAATTAGGAGCAAGGTGATTATCAACATATTTATTTTATTCAGTATCTATATCATAATGCATGGCTACAATAAGATGATATATTTTTCGTTAAAAAATTGCTAATATTGTATTAATTGTTCTATATTAATTGACTAGGGAACTAAATCATGATTACTAATAGTACTCCCTCCGGAACAAATAATGCACTACCAAATACTACTATTAAGTATATATTTGTTTCTAGATATAAGAATATTACTATTAAATACTAGTATACCAAAGATATATTTAATAGTGTACCAAAGATATATCTAATATATAAGAATATTTAATACTAGTATACCGAAGATATTCTACAATTAAATACTACTACCTCCGTTCCAAAATATCAGAATATTACTATAAAATACTATTACTTCTGTTATAATATTAAGCAAAAGAGATAATATTATTTAGTGGTGATATATCTTTCTTCCTAATTAAATATAAGAATATTACTATTAAATAATAGTATCGCAAAGATTTATTTAATAGTATACCGAAGATATACAATAATTAAATACTATTACCTTGTTCCAAAATATAATAATATTAATATTTAATACTATCACCTCTATTCTTATATTTAGTAACAGAGTTAATAGTATTTAATAGTAGTATATCTTTGTTACTAAATATAAGAATATTACTATTAGATACTAGTATAGAAAATATATATTTAATATTATAGCAAAGATATCCCAAAAAACATAAGAATATTTAATAGAAACAATGATATGCTACTATTAAATACTAGTACTAAATAAATAAAATTTTACATGCACACGCGGTCCCCACCTTGCCCCATGCCTTCCTATTTCAGTTCATAAAAGGCAACACACACTTCTGCTCCTCGTGTCCTGCTCGCTCACATTCTTCTCATCCCGCTCTCCTCGACCAACTCCGCCCGTCTGCTCGACCGATCCACTGCGATGTCTAGCTCCCGGCGTCAATGCCATACCCACAACCAACCACGAGGAGCAGAGCCTCGCGGCCCCCGCCCCGCCCCTGCGGTCGCCGTGCCCAGGTAAAGGGAAGGTGCTTGCGCAATAGGCGCATGCGCCGGTGGTTCGCAAGCGCAAGTCCAAATCACGCCGGCAGAAATCCCAGCCCCTAGCGGCCACCAGAGAGGAGCTGGAATTCCAGGATTCCTAGGAAGGACCCTTGAAGGTACTTGCGCTCCAAGGGGCCCCAGGTACTGACGCTCTCTCTGACGGCAAGATGGTCAGCCGCGCTCGCGTCCCCACCACGCGTGCAATTGCTGTCTTCGGCGACAAGATGGTGAGCCGCACTCCTCCCCCCTCTCCTAGTAGTGATTGGAAGTTAACCAGTGCCTACTGATTTGGAGTTACTGACAATCTTTAATCTAGTTCTGTGAATTAGTACTAGTGCTTACTGAATTACCTGATGTGTATGTGCAAGAATTACGTGATGTGTATATATCCTTGGACTTTCTAATAGATGCGGTCTCATGTGCAGATGGATGGGAACAAGATGAAGCCGGTCCAAGGGGTCCCGCCCATGCGGCGGAGCGTGGCCGCTTCAAGATCGGTTGGTAAGTACTCCATACTGGTTTTTCTGTCAGTATCACGGCTGGTTTCTTTGTCATCATTAGATAATGATATTGGACTGAAGCTGGTTAGCTCTTTCCATGCTGGATTTTCAGCATCATTAGTATACTGATATTTGAATGAAGCTGGTTGGCTCTATCCATGCTGGATTTTTGACATCATTTGTATACTGATATTGGACTCAAGCTTGTTAGCTCTGTCCATGCTATGATTTTTGTCATCATTAGTATATTGATATATTGGACTAAAGTTGCACATGTTTTCTTTCCGTTAACGTTGGTCACACGATGCTACACGTCAGTCAGCCGATCGTGGCCACCTTACCCGCCTGATTTTAATGAAGTTCCACCTAGTTTGTTTTGTCAAAAACCACGTATACAAATGCGAGCTCCGGCACTATGTGTTGCAGCGTGGAAGACATATGAAGTGTTGTAAGAAACATGCAATGGCTAGAAATATCTCCGTACATTTTTTTGGCACGTTTTAGGTGTCAACAAAATTTGTTGGTTCACCAACCGTCTATCTGACACATGGAGCATTTGATCACACCACACGGGCACCAGAGAGAGTGGAACCCGTCTTCCTCCATAGCCTCCACAAAACCTGTGTATCCCCCACCACTCCCCCATCGTCACAACAGACTATTTCGTCAACCACTCACAACACCTGACATTGGTGCCCTAGAGCATCCTTAAAGTCGCCTGTGTATCCCGCAAGTGTTATTACATTGCACTAGCGAGGCTATGGAGGTAATTGATGGCACCACAACCCTCACCCCTTTCCACCTAGGTCGTGGTTTGTGGCATTGGTCGTCGGATAGAACACACCCTGCGAGAACATGTGGTTGCACCACTAAGATCTATGCAACTTAGGAATTGTTGCGACAGCCACTGCAAAACTGGTAATGATGCGACAATCGCCCTGCAATACTGGCCGTAGTTGTAGCACACATGACAAGATGATTATAGCACCTGACGAGAGTATGTGTTTGCAGAACCATGAGCGAGCACTGTTGCAATGTTGTGTTTAGTATTGTAAGACCGACAAGCACTGTGCTTTTCACTAGCCAACCATGGCCACCATTGTGGCCTCCAAGTGTGTCTATTGCTGAGAAACATGGGTATATGTTGCGAACGGTGGGGAGAGGAGACGAGAGGAAGAACCAAGTTGGTGGTTGATTCGGCAATGATCTGTGAAAGAATTGACCGGTTCGTGGGTGGGCCTAACCTAGGAAGAGTTGGAAGATGCATGGGAATGATCCATCGGTTCAGGCGTATATATATTGTGGGTTTTCTCTGATTTGTTGCAGTTAATGAGTATGTGTTCTATATCTACCTTTTTTGTATAGACATGCTCGCATGTTGCGACGGTTTTATGAGGTTTCTAAAAAGAAAATGGAATTATATCCAACAGACTAGTTTCAGGAGGAAATGAGTCTGCTCGCTCTAGCGCCAGATGCCCCTCACTTGTATTCCTATCTCTTCACCATATCCAATCACTCTATTTCCACCATGCACACACCCACGGGGTTGTCATAACATTTTCTAAGTTGCATAGCTCGCAGTGGTGCAACCGCAGCTTCTGGCAGGGGGTGTTTTAGTCGATGACCAGTGCCACAAGCCACGAACCATGCGACAAAGGAGGAGTGTGGTCGCATCAACTACCTCGGTTGTAAGACAATGTTCCTCGCCGACGCGCTGTAATGTCCGTGTCTGAACATAGTCATCCAATATATCGATCTTTACGTCTTGACCATTTCGAGACTCCTCGTCATGTCCGTGATCATATCTGAGACTCCTAACTACCTTCGATACATCAAAACACAAAAACTCATAATACCGATCGTCACAGAAGTTTAAGCGTGCGAACCCTACGGGTTCGAGAACTATGCAGACATGATCGAGACATGTCTCTGGTCAATAACCAATAGCGAATCCTGAATGCTTTTATTGGTTCCTACATATTCTATGAAGATCTTTATCGGTCAAACCGCATAACAATATACGTTGTTCCCTTTGACATCGGTATGTTACTTGCCCGAGATTTGATCATTGGTATCTCAATACCTAGTTCAATCTCATTACCGACAAGTCTCTTTACTTGTTCCGTAATGCATCATCCTGCAACTAACTCTTTAGTCACATTGCTTGCAAGGCTTATAGTGATGTGCATTACCGAGAGGGCCCAGAGATACCTCTCCGACAATCGGAGTGACAAATCCTATTCTTGATCTATGCCAAATCCGCGAACACCATCGGAGACACCTGTAGAGCACCTTCATAATCACCCAGTTACGTTGTGACGTTTGGTAGCACACAAAGTGCTCCTCCGGTATTCGGGAGTTGCATAATCTCATCGTCATAGGAACATGTATAAGTCATGAAGAAAGCGATAGTAGTAAACTTAAACGATCAAGTGCTAATCTAATGAAATGGGTCAAGTCAATCACATCATTCTCCTAATGATGTGACCCCGTTGATCAAATGACAACTCATGTCTATGGCTAGGAAACTCAACCATCTTTGATCAATGAGCTAGTCAAGTAGAGGCATACTAGTGACACTATGTTTGTCTATGTATTCACGCATGTATTATGTTTCCGGTTAATACAATTATAGCACGAATAATAAACATTTATCATGATATAAGAAAATTAATAATAACTTTATTATTGCCTCTAGGGCATATTTCCTTCACGAGGAGACGTGAGGACGTGAATTTTCGGGACATGTGGCCACGCGATGTCGTAATCGCGAGCGTCCGTGAGCTCTTTGTGATTGCTACCTAAGAGCATCTCCAACAGCCGCCCAACATGCGGCGCGCTAAAAAGTAGTTTGCAGCGTGCCCATCGTCTGGAAAAGCGCGGCGGGCAGTGCTGGCTCCAGCAGCCGCGCTAAAATGCAGCGTGCGCTATCGCACGAACATTGTGTACATATTTTTAAATAAAAACAATACTAAATAAAATTCATCGATAAAAATGATACATAGATATTTTACATAGTTCCATTGCATAGATAGATAAAACTAGGGTGCAATGACATAAAAAAGTACTAGATAGTGCAACTAGATAGTGCAACTATAACCTACTCCCAGTCGCCATCATCATCATCATCATCATCACCATCCTCGCTGGTCTGGTCTGAGGTATCGAGCCACATGTCGTCCCAACGAGGATCATTAGCCGAAAAGATCGACCGCCCACTATTTTCAACGATATTGCACTGCGATAGCGCCAGGGCCTTCCGTCGACGCCTCTCCAACCGATCCGCGCGACGCTTTGCCGTCCTCTCCGCCCAGTAGGTTTGCTCGTTGCCGACGTCCTCCGAGTGGCGCCGGCGCCACTCCGCCATGCCGCGCTTGTCCTCCTCAGCGACGAGGAGGCGGCGCTGCCGTCGAGTGTGCTCCGCACAGTCTTGGTCCGTGATAAGACGAGGCGGAGGGGCGACGTCCTGCCACCTGCTGGCGCGTGTACACGTCTTGGAAGTTCATCTGCGTGCGTGGCCTGTCTAGGCGCCACGCCGCTGCGTCGTACGCGCGCGCTGCCTCGTGCGCAGTCTGGAAGGTGCCGAGGCCGAGCCGGACTTTGCCGGACCGGATCTCGACGTAGTACACCAGTAGAAAAAGGGGCTTTCGTTCGGGCCTGGCTAGCCCATTGGTCCCGGTTCGTGGCAGAACCGGGACCAATGGATGCATTCGTCCCTGTTCTTTAGCCCGGGGGGCCGGCCAGGGCCTCGTGGGCATTGGCCCCGGTTCGTATAGACCCCTTTGTCCCGGTTCTAGGCACGAACCAGGACCAATGGGCCTCGCTCCTGGCCTACAAACATTGGTCCTGGTTCTTGGCTCGAACCGGGATAGAAGGCTGGGCTTTAGTCCCGGTTCCAGCCACGAACCGGGACAAATGAGATGCCTATATATACCCCATCGCCAGCGAGCAGAGCACTCCACAATGCTCTGATTTTTGCTGGCCGGCGAGGAAGGGCATTTGGGTGTTCTAGCTCACCTCTTATGCATGTAAGGTGTTCGATGAAATGCTCGAGCCACAATAGTTAAGCTTTCTCCTCTCGAAGCTCGACCTCCGAGCTCCATTTTTACGAGATTTGTCTAGGTTTAGCGGTCTGTCACGCCCCATCCTCGTCCTCACCGCCGTCAATCGCCCACGCCGATCTCGTCGCCGGCACCACCATGATGAGCCTCTTGTTCTTATCTTCTTTATGAAAGATGAAAAATCTTACTTTAGATAGATACTTGTCTAATTTTCTTAATTTTGACACACATAATTATGTATAATGCACGTAGATGAACCGGCAATGGATGTACGTTGACAGACACACCTCCGAGTACATTAAGGGCGTGCATAAATTTCTCAAAGTGGCTGAGGCAAACAAGCAGAATGGTTTTATGTGTTGTCCATGCCCTGATTGTTGGAATACGAGGTCTTACTCTAACAAGAAAATCCTTCACACCCAACTGCTTTATAAGGGTTTCATGCCACACTATAATGTTTGGATGAAGCACGGAGAAATAAGGGTTATGATGGAAGACAATGAAGAAGAAGAGGACGATGACAACTACGTGCCCCTTGAATACAGTGATGCTGCAACGGGGGAAGCTGAAGATCAAGAGGAAGCTGAAGATTAAGAGGAACCAGACGATGTGCCCGATGATGATCTCCGCCGGTTCATTGTTGATGCAAGGGAAAAGTGCGAAAGCGAAAAGGAGAAGCTGAAGTTCGATCGCATGTTAGAGGATCAAAAAAAGGCTTGTGCCCCAATTGCGAAGATGGCAACACAAAGCTTGGTACCGTACTGGAATTGCTGCAGTGGAAGGCAGAGAATGCTCTATGTGACAAAGGATTTGAGAAGCTACTGAAAATATTGAAGAAGAAGCTTCCAAAGGATAACGAATTGCCTGACAGTACGTACGCAGCAAAGAAGGTCGTATACCCTATAGGATTGGAGGTGGAGAAGATACATGCATGCCCTAATGACTGCATCCTCTACCGTGGTGCATACAAGGATTTAAACGCATGCCCGGTATGCGGTGCATTGCGGTATAAGATCAGATGAGATGACCCTGATGATGTTGAGGGCGAGCCCCGCAGGAAGAGGGTTCCTGCGAAGGTGATGTGATATGCTCCTATAATACCACGGTTGAAACGACTATTCAGAAACAAAGAGCATGCCAAGTTGATGCGATGGCACAGTGAGGACCGTAAGAAACACGGGAAGTTGAGAGCACCTGTTGACGGCTCGCAGTGAAGAAAAATCGAGAGAAAGTACTGAGCTCAGTTTGCAAGTGACCCAAGGAACGCATGGTTTTCTTTAAGCGCGGATGGCATTAATCCTTTTGGGGAGCAGAGCAGCAATCACAGCACCTGGCCCGTGACTCTATGTATGTAATAACCTTCCACCTTGGATGTGCATGAAGCGGAAGTTCATTATGATGCCAATTCTCATCCAAGGCCCTAAGCAACCTGGCAACGACATTGATGTGTACCTAAGTCCATTAGTTGAAGAACTTTTACAGCTGTGGAATGGAAACAGTGTACGTGCGTGGGATGAGCACAAATAGCAGGTATTTAACCTGCACGTGTTGCTGTTTGTAACCATCAACGATTGGCCCGCTCTCAGTAACCTTTCTGGACAGACAAAAAAGGGATACCACGCATGCACGCACTGTTTAGCTGACACCGAAAGTATATACCTGGACAGATGCAGGAAGAATGTGTACCTGGGCCATCGTCGATTTCTCCCGACCAACCATCAATGTTGAAAGAAAGGCAAGCATTTCAAAGGCGAGGCAGATCACCGGAAGAAGCCTGCCATGCGTACCGGTGATCACGTACTTGATATGGTCTCTGATTTACACATAATATTTGGAAAGGGTCCCGGCGGACTAGCTGCTCCGAATGACGCTGAGGGACGCGCACCCATGTGGAAGAAGAAATCTATATTTTGGGACCTACCCTACTGGAAAGAGCTAGAGGTACGCTCTTCAATCGACATGATGCACATGGCGAAGAACCTTTGCGTGAATCTGTTAGGCTTCTTATGCATGTATGGGAAGACAAAAGATACACCCGAGGCACGGGAGGACCTGCAACGTTTGCATGAAAAAGACGACATGCCTCCAAAGCAGTATGAAGGTCCTGCCAGCTACGCTCTTACCAAAGAAGAGAAGGAAATCTTTTTTGAATGCCTGCTCAGTATGAAGGTCCTTACTGGCTTCTCATCGAATATAAAGGGAATAATAAATATTCCAAAGAAAAAGTTCCAGAACCTAAAGTCTCATGACTGCCACGTGATTATGATGCAACTGCTTCCGGTTGGATTGAGGGGGCTTCTACCGGAAAACATCCGATTAGCCATTGTGAAGCTATGTGCATTCCTCAATGCAATCTTTCAGAAGGTGATTGATCCAGAAATCATACCAAGGCTAAGTAGTGATGTGGCGCAATGTCTTGTCAGTTTCGAGCTGGTGTTCCCACCATCCTTCTTCAATATCATGACGCACTTCCTACTTTATCTAGTCGACGAGATTGTCATTCGGGGCCCCGTATTTCTACACAATATGTTCCCCTTTGAGAGGTTCATGGGAGTCCTAAAGAAATATGTCTGTAACTGTGCAAGGCCAGAAGGAAGCATCTCCATGGGCCATCAAACAGAGGATGTCATTGGGTTTTGTGTTGACTTCATTCCTGGCCTTAAGAAGATCGGTCTCCCTAAATCGCGGTATGATGGGACACTGACTGGAAAAGGCACGCTAGGAGTGGACTCAATAATATGCAGGGACGGGCATTCTTGGTCTCAAGCACACTACACAATTCTACAGAACTCTACCTTGGTGACCCCATATGTCGATGAACACAAGAACAGTCTGCGCTCCAAACACCCGGAGCAGTGTGACGACTGGATTACATGTGAACACATCAGGACTTTCAGCAGTTGGTTGGAAACACGTGTCAGAGGTGACAACACTGTTTTTGATGAGTTGTACTCGTTGTCCAGGGGACCATCTTCGACCGTATTGACTTACAAAGGATACGAGATAAATGGGAATACATTTTACACGATCGACCAAGATCAAAAGAGCACCAATCAAAATAGCGGTGTCCGCTTTGATGCAGCAACCGAGAGGGGAAATGACACATATTATGGTTACATAGTGGACATATGGGAACTTGACTACGGACATGATTTTAAGGTCCATTTGTTTAAGTGCAAATGGGTCAATCTATCAGGAGGCGGGTGAAGTAAATATGCCCTAGAGGCAATAATAAAGTTATTATTTATTTCCTTATTTCATGATAAATGTTTATTATTCATGCTAGAATTGTATTAACCAGAAACATAATACATGTGTGAATACATAGACAAACAGAGTGTCACTAGTATGCCTCTACTTGACTAGCTCGTTAATCAAAGATGGTTATGTTTCCTAACCATGGACAAAGAGTTGTTATTTGATTAACGGGATCACATCATTAGATGAATGATCTGATTGACATGACCCATTCCATTAGCTTAGCACCCGATCGTTTAGTATGTTGCTATTGCTTTCTTCATGACTTATACATGTTCCTATGACTATGAGATTATGCAACTCCCGTTTGCTGGAGGAACACTTTGTGTGCTACCAAACGTCACAAGTAACTGGGTGATTATAAAGGAGCTCTACAGGTGTCTCCAAAGGTACATGTTGGGTTGGCGTATTTCGAGATTAGGATTTGGCACTCCGATTGTCGGAGAGGTATCTCTGGGCCCTCTCGGTAATGCACATCACTTAAAGCCTTGCAAGCATTGCAACTAATGAGTTAGTTGCGGGATGATGTATTACGGAACGAGTAAAGAGACTTGCCTGTAACGAGATTGAACTAGGTATTGGATACCGACGATCGAATCTCGGGCAAGTAACATACCGATGACAAAGGGAACAACGTGTTGTTATGCGGTCTGACTGATAAAGATCTTCGTAGAATATGTAGGAGCCAATATGGGCATCCAGGTCCCGCTATTGGTTATTGACCGGAGACGTGTCTCGGTCATGTCTACATTGCTCTCGAACCGTAGGGTCCGCACATTTAACGTTACGATGACAGTTATATTATGAGTTTATGAGTTTTGATGTACCGAAGGAGTTCGGAGTCCCGGATGAAATCGGGGACATGAAGAGGAGTCTCGAAATGGTCGAGACGTAAAGATTGATATATTGGACGACTATATTCGGACATCGGAAAGGTTCTGAGTGGTTCGGGTATTTTTCGGAGTACTGGGGAGTTACGGGAATAATGGGGAAAAGTATTGGGCCTTATTCACTACTGGAATCAGCTACTTTGCCATCTGCCAGCTCTTTTCCGTCAGCTAGCGGACGGCAAAGAAGCTCTTTGCCATCAGCTACCTGAAAGCAGACGGCAAAGAGGGAGGGGGACCCACTGAGGAGCTGGTTAAAAAAAATTAACGGCCCCCCTCTTTGCCGTTCGCTAGCGGACGGCAAAGCGCACATTAGCGGACGGCAAAGGTGGCGGACGGCAAAGATTAAACCTATCTAGCTAACGGCCGGCGCGCCCCACCCCCCCTCTCTCTCTGTTTCCCTCCCACACACGCGCGCCGCCGCCCCCACCACTCGCCGCCGCCTGGTCGCACCACCGCCCCGCCGCCCCACCGTCCCCCCGCCCCGTCGCCCCACCGCCCCTGGGACCGGCGCCGCCGCCCCAGGCCGCCCCGCCCCCCTCCTCCACCGGCCACCTCCTCCACCGGCCCAGGTGAGCTCTACCTCTCCTTTTTTTCTGTTTTTTTAGTTTTAGGTTTATGTTTAGTTTAGATTTAGTTTTAGTTTTAGTTTTAGGTTTAGTTTTAGGTTTATTAGTTTTAGTTTAGTTTTAGGTTTAGATTTAGTTTTTTCCTTTTTTTTCTTCTGTTTTTTTAGTTCTAGGTTTATGTTTAGATTAGATTTAGGTTTAGTTTTAGGTTTAGTTCAGTTTTAGGAAAGAAAAAGAAGAAGAAGAAACAGGAGAGGAGGAGAAGAAGAAGAGGAAAAAGGAAAGGAAGAAGAAGAAGAGGAGGAGGAGAAGAAAAAAGAAGAAGAGGAAGAAGAAGAAGAAGAAAAAAACAGGAGAGGAGGAGAAGAAGAAGAGGAAAAAGGAAAGGAAGAAGAAGAGGAGGAGGAGGAGAAGAAAAAAGAAGAAGAGGAAGAAGAAGAAGAAAAAACAGGAGAGGAGGAGAAGAAGAAGAGGAAAAAGGAAAGGAAGAAGAAGAAGAGGAGGAGGAGAAGAAAAAAGAAGAAGAGGAAGAAGAAGAGAAAAAAAGAGGAGAGAAGAAGAAGAGGAAAAAGGAGAAGAAGAAGAGAAGAAGAAAAGGAAAAGAAGAAAAGGAGAGAGAAGAAGAAAGGAAAAAGACCCGACCCACCACCGACCCGAGGACCCCCCGAGCCTGACCCGACACCCCGACCCCGAGCCTGACCCGACACCCTGACCCCGACACCACACCCCAAACCCGAAACAACACCCCGACACTGACACGGCACTACCCCGACATCGACACGACACCCCGACCCCGAAACAGCACCCCGACCCCGACACGGCACCACGACACCGACAGGACACCCCGACCACCGACACCTCCCGAAAAGGTGTTCTTTGGCCTTCCAGAGGCCGACGGGGTCATATATTGGTGAATTATTAGTTAGGTCATATATTTTTCGATTTTGTTATGAAAACATCATATATAATTGTGTTGATCGTGTAGTTTTAAATGTGAAGTTGTTTCATCGCTGCGAGGTTTGGTGTTTGACGACCTCGCCGTGCGTTTGACGAGCTCTGCCCCTTCGTTCGTGGGTGAGCACAAATGACAAGTCCTCCTCCCCCATTAATTATTTGATCTATTCCGATGAAACTTGATAGCTAGCTATATATGTGTCTTGAATCATCAGTATGCGTAACCAATATGTGTCTCCCGTTCGAAAGCGTCATAGTTATAAATATGCATGCATTTGCATATTTATAACCTTGATTCTTTCGAATTGTCCAACGCTATCCATGGACAGCCCGAGTATGTGTAGATTGGGTTCGTTTTCCCATATGCTTTGCTCCGGATCCGATGCATATATTTCGTCAGTGCCTCCCCTGTTGTTCTCCGGGTACACATCCTCTCTGTTTATTGCAGAGACGTGTATCAGGAGAACAGCGGGGAGGTGCTGCCGAAATTTTGCGTCAGATCCGGAGCATAGCATGGGAAAATGAACCCAATCTACACATACACGGGTGGGATTAGGACCTATCATTACCTATTAGAGTGTAGGTTGCATGGACGTAATAAAATTGACAAAGTAGATCAACTGATGAATATATACATGATGAATTACATATATAATTGTTGTGTGCCCAGTAGCTCTGAAAGTCAAGATGAGTGACCGTGCGTGGATGTATACCGGTCACACTGGTCAGAACAAATGGAGCGCTGAATGGTTCACAAAAACTAAGGGGTTTATGCAAGCCGCATTTGCAAATGGCCAAAAGAAAACCTGGTGCCCCTGTTTTCGGTGCGGCAATTGGGAAAAGAAGACAGAGGCTAAAATGGGCAAACACCTGCAAAAGAGTGGTTTTACGCCCGATTATACGGTGTGGACATTTCATGGTGAGTCTGCCCAACGTGACCGAGCTGAGGTGGATCGTCGTCGCACCGACGAGCATGGTACCGGGATGGAAATCATGGTGCAAGGCTATGATGATGCTCGGGATTCGGACGAGGAGATGGAGGAATCTGCAAAGGCCTTCAATGAAATGTTGGAGTCTTCGAAACGTCCGCTCCACGAGCACACTGAGCTTTGTCAGTTGGATGCCATCTCACAAGTAATGGCTCTGAAGGCTCGGTTCAACTTGGGCAGAGGATGCTATGACACAATTATGACAGTATTTGGACGCTTTCTACCCAAAGGCCATGTAATGCCTGCAAACCTGTACCAGTCGGACAAAATCCTCCGTGCACTGAAGATGCCCTATGAGAAGATACATGCCTGTGAGAAAGGATGTGCCTTATTTAGGCTTGACTATGCGGACTTGAACTATTGTCCCATTTGCAAGTCTTCCAGGTATATTGTGGTAGACAACGGTATGGGTGAGAAGACACAGACCAAAATCCCCATTAGTGTTCTTCGGTATATGCCAATCGTACCAAGACTTCAACGTCTTTTCATGGTCGAAGGGACGGCCAGACAGATGACATGGCACAAAACAGGCAAAAGAACCGAACTAGATGCAGATGGGAATCTGATGATGGTACACACATCGGATGGTGTTGCGTGGAAAAAGTTTGATGAATTACATGCTGACAAAGCGGCAGATCCGAGGCATCCTTGAGTCGGCATCAGCACGGATGGGTTCAGTGTGTTTGGTATGACGGCAGCCCAATACAGTTGTTGGCCTGTATTTGTCTTTCCACTCAATCTCCCCCCCCGGACAGATTATGCAAAGAAAGAACATTTTCCTGACGTTGATAATTCCAGGACCCAACTATCCAGGAAAAAATATGAATGCGTACATGCAGCCGCTTAAGGACGAATTGCAAGAAGCCTGGGATAATGGGTTCAAGACATGCGACGCCTTTAGCAAACGGAACTTCATAATGCGTGTCTGGTACATCTACTCGACGCATGACTTGCCGGCGTATGCGCTATTCGTTGGCTGGTGTGTGCATGGAAGGTTCCCGTGCCCCACATGCAAGGGAGCTCTGGAGTTTCGTTGGCTTCAGGCCGGTCGCAAGTTTTCTTGCTTCGACATGCATAGACAGTTCCTGGATCCTCGCCATAAGTTCAGGAAAGACAAGAAGAACTTCATCAGGGCTAGAGTTGTCAAAAACTCTGCACCACCTGCATTGACAGGCCAACAGACCCTGGATCAGTTAAACGCTCTCGAGCCAGATCCACAACGTCCAGGGTACTTCAAGGGGTATAATACTAAGCACGTGTGGACTCACAAAACATGCTTATGGGATCTACCTTACATCAAAGACCTCCTTTGCCCACACAACATCGACGTGATGCACACTGAGAAGAATATCGCCGAGGCACTTTTTGGTACATTGTTCGGCATGGATGGGAAGTCAAAGGATAATACTAAGGCTAGAGTCGATCTGGAGGCGCTATGTGATAGGCCGTTACAAAACATGAAAGAACCGAAAGGAAAGCAGAACTGGACGAAGCCAAAGGCATGGTTCAATCTTGGAAGGCCAGCTATGAGGGAAATTCTCTTGTGGGTGCAACAGCAGTTGATGTTCCCCGATGGGTATGCAGCGAATCTAAAGAGGGGAGCGAATCTTGATAAACTGAAGATATTTGGTCTCAAGAGTCATGATTGGCACATATGGATTGGGCGGGTAATGCCGGTGATGTTGCGTGGCTTCATCCCTGAGGATGAATGGCTAGTACTGGCAGAACTCAGCTATTTCTTCCGTGTTCTTTGTGCGAAGGAACTATTGCCAGGCGTGCTAGAAGAAATGGAAGAGTTGGCGCCGGAGTTGATCTGCAAGTTAGAGAAGATCTTTCCACCGGGCTTCTTTAATCCAATGCAGCATTTGATTTTGCATCTCCCGACCGAGGCAAGATTGGGGGGCCCGTGCAAAATCGTTGGTGCTACCCAACTAAGAGGATGCAGAAGACGCTTCGAGAAAAATGTAAAAATAAACGTAGAATTGAAGCATCGATGGCTGAGGCATTCATCACAGAGGAGGCGGCAAACTTCGTAACAGCGCACTACGAAGCCAAAAATCGTCATTTGCATAATCCGAAGCCTCGGTACAATGCTGACAAGCCTAAAAAGGGTGGATCCTACCTCAGCCTATTCAAAGGGAATCTCGCACCAGCTAGTGTTTCACATCCAGTATCTTTGGATAACAAAGAATGGCGGACCATTTCGTTGTATATCTTCAACAACCTGATAGAAGTGCGGCCGTACATCGAGTAAGTTATCGGTACATTGTTTCGCAACTTCTATTTCCTTTGAACTACTCTTATTCCTGGATATGTCATACAGTCGATACGTCGCCATATTCTCGTATGGAGCGGAGATCCAAAAGGATTCCGTCGAAGAGTATGAGCTTCTCGCAAAGCAAGGAGGTGGCTATCCCGGTTTCATCTCTTGGTTCAAACAAACGGTAATTTCTATTAGACAATTTCATTTCATTCGCTAATTTGTGCATAATGCAACAATCCTTTCATATTAAACTTGTGGGCTAATTCAGAGTCTATGGACGCCGAATTGAGACAAGTCGCTAATGGTTTTGACTATAAGGTCCGTTCATTTGACAAGTACGACATCAACGGGTATCGCTTTCGTACCTATGGCAAAGAGCTATCTATGGCCGACCAAAAGTCTACAAATTGTTGTGTATCTGCTATCGGCGAAGGAGGTACCGAGTATTATGGGAGAGTTGAAGCAATTTATGAACTTCTGTTCTATGGTGAAAACCCACCGAATGTCGTAGTCTTGAAATGTTATTGGTTTCAGCCGAAGGAGACTAGAAGGACTCATGAACATATAGGGCTAGTTGAAATCAACCAAAGCACTCATTTAGATGTTCCTGATGTCTATATTATGGCTTAACAGGCGACCCAAGTATTCTATCTACCGTGGGCCTGCCAAACTAATCCAAATCTGAAAGGTTGGGATGTCGTTTATGAAGTGCCTCCACGTGCTAGACTTTCTCCCCCAAAGGAAGAGGATTATGAACCTCACATTAACCCAGACACATATGAAGGAGAATTCTTCCAAGAGACACGTCTTTCCAAAAAGCGTTTCAAGAACTGCTATACTTCACCCCAAAACATTGAAGTAGACAGCGACAATGAATCCGACATCACCCCAGAGGAGGAACAAGAAGAGCCGGAACAAGAAGAGGTTACTGCTGCGGATGACCTGTAAATGCTTGACCGATTACGTCAAGGTGGCCTTGCACATGTTGATGCCAATGAACCCTATGAGCCCATCATTGATTATAGTGATGATGATGATTATGCATTTATTGATGATACTGATCAAGATTATTAGTAGTGTCAGGTATTCAATTTTTTTATGTTGTACTTGATGATGATACACTTAAGTGATATACATATTATTATTCATGTCGGTACTTTTTTTATGTTGTACTAATTTCGTTTATTCTTTGTCATGGCAGGTGTTGAAAGATGGTGGGCGCTGGTCGGGAGCGCGCCGAGGCCCCTTCTTCGTCGGCGCGTGGTGCGAGGTCTTCCATTCCACACGCACCTCTCCGCCGAGCGTTGCTGGACAGTATGGCGACACCGCCGGGCCCTTCTTCATCGACCGCGGTGCCCAGCAGGGGACGAGGTAAGAAGAAGAGAGGAGCTGGAGCACGTGGTCGCGGGAGAGGACGTACGGTGACTGCTAGGGCGCCTTCCTCGCCGCCACCCCCAGCTGCTTCACCCAAGCACGTGACTGCTAGGGTGGACTCGTCTGAGGAGGAGGCTGCACGAACTCTGGTCCACGAGCCTCCGGTCCACGAGTCTTCGGCCCACGAGCCTCGGGTCGACGGGCCTTCGGCCCACGAGACCCCGGAGGAGCACACGTCTGGATGGGGTACCTGGTCGGGTCAGCCTGAGCATGGCGGGGAGCCGAGTGGCCATGTTGATGATGGCGGGGAGCCGACTGATGAGGAGGGGGAGGAGGGGGGCAACGTCTACCAGTGTGGTGCTACACGGCTCCCGTCCGTGCCGGTGACCAGCAAGCAGAGGTGGTTGATTTTCCCTGATGGGGAGAGGTACGTAAGTGCATTTAATATTTTTGTACCTTCTGCATTCACGTTTCTTCAAATAACTAATGCGTTGGCCTTGTCATGCTGCAGGGGTTGGGACCACCATCATAGTGTCCGCCGGCCCAACTCCGTCCTTGCAGTTCTTTGCCGGAAAAACTTCCCGGGGTTTGTCATGTTGCCTGGTGAGGGTTGGCTTCCAGAGCTTGGATTGAGCTGGGAGCACTACGTGGCTGCCCCGGCCCCGCCGGATGAGATTATCGACGGTGTCGTGTGCGACACGAGGGCAGACATGGTGATCAAAAAGTTCTGGGTAATTTCTCCTTTACACATTTAAAAATCTTCAACTAGCTAGTTATTAATTGTACTAATCAATATTGTCTCATTTGATTGCAGACATTCTACAAGTGTGAGGAGGGATACGAGGAGGACGCGGCACATCTTATCGAGAACGTCTGCAAGCGCCTACTCCAGAACTTACGGCACGAGGCTTGGGTGCAGGCTGTTCGAGACTACTACGCCTTGCGTGGTATCAAGAAGACCAAGCTGGCGTGCCGCGATAAGTTCCTGAGTAAGGAGCAGTACATGAAGGTAATTCTTAAGGCCTTCTCTACTTAAGTTCCTTCATTTAGTAATTCTTAGCCGTAGCGCTCAAGTTTCTATTTGCTAACTTAGGCGCCTCTGAGATGGTGTGCGGATCGGATGGATTGTTGGGAGGTGTTGGTCGATGAGTGGTGCTCAAAACAATGGCTAGCCCTCCACAACGAGGCCAAGGACAAACGTGCCCAAATGGAAGGTGTGCCACACCATCAAGGCAACTCCAACTTATATCAGTTCGGGCGCAATTGGGTATGTGGTTTGCTTCATGATTCATGCAATTCATTCATCATGCTAGCTTGAGCCCTTTAATTACTAATTTTCATTGTTTCTCTCTTTCAGGCATGCTACAATAAGGCAGATAAGGTGCCAGAGGTGTACGACCTGTATGCCATGGCCCACACTGCCTCTTTCAAGAAAGTCAAGGCTTTCTCTCAGTCTGACCTCGATGATGCAAACAACTTCACCAACATCTCCTCCCACAACAAGCTCGTGAGATATAAAGATGAGGGGAAGGCAAGGAAAGGGGAGGACTTTAACCCGAGCCAGGGTCCCATTGATCTAGAGCTGGTGATGATATTTGGTGGCAGGAGGTCCCATGGCTCCATAGCCATTGGAGATGGACTTATCCGTTGTCCTAGCACTCTCCTGGAGATCAAGGCGCGCCAGTCGAGCTCCGCTCCTGAGATAAGGCCTTGTGAACGGCCAGTGCAACTCGCCATCAAGGTTAGTGATACGTACTCAGTTATCTTTCTCCATTACATTGTGTGCGCTTCCATTAATGATTACAAATGGTCATGTGAGTGGTGTTGCAGGCTGCTATACAGAGTGAGAGGGATAGAACGGACAAACTTCGGGCGGCGGCGGCGGAGAGGCAGCGGGAGTTGGAGGAGAGGACTACAAAGATGATGGAGGAGGAGAGGGAACGGAATGACATGCAGGCAAGGGCCATGTACGAGCTCCTTGTGGTAAGTTTCTTCTGCAGATTAGCCAAAACATTCATGTAGTGTTTGTCTCATTACTAACTAGTATGACTGAGTCGTCAAAACCAAATGTGCAGTCTGTGTGCGAGAAGACAGGTCAGACCGCTCCGCCGATGCCAGTGATTGCTCCTGGGACCACTGTGAGTTTTATTTGAATGGACATTACTTGCTAGTCTTAACATTTGAGTGTCATCATGCTAACAAGACATTGGAAATGATCTTTGGTGCAGCGTAACTCCAGACAAGCATCGCACGATCCTTCTCCATCTACCGACACGAGCCACCCCGCTCCTACACTCCTGGATCTTGGTAAGTTTATCTAGTGTTTTGCTTAACACATGCATAAAGACCTAGACTTAGCTTTATTTCCTCCAATGCTTACCATAATGACCTAGACTTAGCTTCTTCTCCTCCAAAATGACTTAATAAGCTTACTGACCTCCAAAACCATCCATTTTACCTAAGTTAGCTCTAAAACGATCTGTACTTAGCTTACTTATGTCAAAAATTGCATAATTAGCTTAGTTAGCTCATAGACGATCCATTTTACCTAAGTTAGCTCTAAAATGACCCATTTTACCTAGGTTAGCTTATAAATGATCCAGTTCATCCAAGTTAGCTCAAAAATGACCCATTTTACCTAGATTAGCTCCTAAATGATCCATTTTACCTACGTTAGCTTTAAAATGACCCATTTCACCTAGGTTAACTCCAAAATGACCCATCTTACCTAGGTTATCTCATAAACGATCCATTTCAACTAATTTAGCTCATAAACGATCCATTTCACCAAGTTAGCTAAAAAACGATCCATTTCACCTAAATTAGCTCTTAAATGATCCATTTCACCTAAGTTAGCTCAAAAAGATCCATTTCAACTAAATTAGCTCATAAATGATCCATTTCACCTAAGTTAGCTCAAAAACGATCCATTTCAACTAAGTTAGCTCATAAATGATCCATTTCACCTAAGTTAGCTAAAAAACGATCCATTTCACCTTAGTTACCTCAAAAACGATCCATTTGACCTTAGTTAGCTCATAAACGACCCATTTCAACTAAGTTAGCTCATAAATGATCCATTTCACCTTAGCTAGCTCATAAACGACCCATTTCAACTTACTTAGCTCATATATGATCCATTTCACGTAAGTTAGCTCATAAATGACATACTCTTCTTGTTCTAGTCTTCTTCTTGTTCTACTCTTCTTGTTCTAGTCTTCTTCTTGTTCTACTCTTCTTCTTGTTCTACTCTTCTTGTTGTAACTTTCTTATTTTTCATTTTGCAGATTTCATTCACTTGACGAAAGCTTGCATAGATGGAGTGCTCCTTATCCATTTCTCTGTTTCTTTTGCATCGTTGAACTATGCATGTATCGTTGGATGAAACTATTGTAATATATATGGTTGGATGCCTCTATGTTGAACTTGTTATGTATGATGGAACTATGCATGTAATATATATGGTTGGATGATGAAGTTATGTGTTGGATATCTTATATGTTTGCTCTGTAATGGCCTTTTGAAATATATCTATATATGTCATATATATTTGTGATGAAAATTGTTGGATTTAATAAAAAACAGATAAAAGAGCCAATATGCAGGCTCTTTGCCGTCTGCCACCGACGGCAACGGGCTCTTTGCCGTCTGCCGCGGACGGCAAAGAAGACACGTGGCATCCAGCTGTGCTTCCTGGGAGCTGACCCATTTGGTCAGTTTGCCTACAGTGGCAGACGGCAAAGACTTTTCCATCAGTGGCAGACGGCAAAGAACCTGCACTTTGCCATCAGTGGCAGATGGCAAAGAACCTGCCATGTAGTGACGTGTAGATGACATCATACGGCGGACGGCAAAGACACTAGAAATTTTGCCGTCAGCGGCGGACGGCAAAGGCCTGCCGTTAGCCACTTAACGGACTGACAGCGCAATTATTGTCGTCCGCTCTCTTTGCCGTCCACCGCAGACGGCAAAGGGCCTTTGCCGTCAGCCGCCAGGAAGCAGACGGCAAAGTAGCTGTTTACCGTAGCCTACTTTGCCGGAGCCTTTTGCCGTCCGCGGCTGATGGCAAAGGCCTTTGCTGTCCGCCGTTCATGCCTTTGCCGTCCGCCGTGGCAGACGGCAAAATAGCTGATTCCTGTAGTGATTGGGCCATACGGGAAAGAGAGAGGGGCTGCCTAGGGCAGGCCGCGCGCCCCCCCAAGGCCTAGTCCGAATTGGACTAGGGGGAGGGGCTGCGCCCCCTCCTTCCTTCCCTTCTCCTTTCCCCTTCCTTGTATCCTACTCCTACTACATGGAAGGAATCCTAGTTGGACTTGGAAAAGGGGAATCCTACTCCCGGTGGGAGTAGGACTCCCTAGGGCGCGCCATAGAGAGGGCCGGCCCTCCCCTCCTCCACTCCTTTATATACGGGGGCAGGGGGCACCCCATAGACACAATTTGATCTTCGTGATCGTTCCTTAGCTGTGTGCGGTGCCCCCCTCCACCATATTCCACCTCGGTATTATTGTAGCGGTGCTTAGGCGAAGCCCTGCGACAGTTGAACATCAAGATCGTCACCACGCCGTCGTGCTAACGGAACTCCTCCCCGATGCTTTGCTGGATCGGAGCCCGGGGAGCGTCATCGAGCTAAACGTGTGCCAAGAACTCGGAGGTGCCGGAGTAACGGTGCTTGGATCGGTTGGACCGGGAAGACGTACGACTACTTCCTCTACGTTGCGTCAACGCTTCCGCTTCGGACTACGAGGGTACGTAGACAACACTCTCCCCTCTCGTTGCTATGCATCACCATGATCTTGCGTGTGCGTAGGAAATTTTTTGAAATTACTACGTTCCCCAACAGTGGCATCCGAGCCAGGTTTTATGCGTTGATGTAATATGCACGAGTAGAACACAAGTGAGTTGTGGGCGATATAAGTCATACTGCTTACCAGCATGTCACACTTTGGTTCGGCGGTATTGTTGGATGAAGCGGCCTGGACCGACATTACGCGTATGCTTACGCGAGACTGGTTCTACCGACGTGCTTTGCACACAGGTGGCTGGCGGGTGTCAGTTTCTCCAACTTTAGTTGAACCGAGTGTGGCTATGCCCGGTCCTTGCGAAGGTTAAAACAGCACCAACTTGACAAACTATCGTTGTGGTTTTTGATGCGTAGGTAAGAACGGTTCTTGCTAAGCCTGTAGCAGCCACGTAAAACTTGCAACAACAAACTAGAGGACGTCTAACTTGTTTTTGCAGGGCATGTTGTGATGTGATATGGTCAAGACGTGATGAGATATAAGTTGTTGTATGAGATGATCATGTTTTGTTGAAGTTATCAGCAACTGGCAAAATCCTTATGGTTGTCTCTCTATTGCATAAGATGCAAGCGTCCAATAATTGCTTTACTTTATCGCTATGCGATAGCAATAGTTGCAAGAGCAATTGTTGGCAAGACAACCACGTGACGACACATTGATATAGATCAAGATGATGGAGATCATGGTGTCATGCCGGTGACGATATAGATCATGACAGTACTTTGGAGATGGAGATCAAAGAAGCAAGATGATGATGGCCATATCATGTCACATATTTTGATTGCATATGATGTTTATCTTTTATGCATCTTATTTTTGCTTAGTTTGACGGTAGCATTTTAATATGATCTCTCACTAATTATCAAGAAGTGTTCACCCTGAGTATGCACCGTTGCGAAAGTTCTTTGTGCTGAGACACCACGTGATGATCGGGTGTGATAGGCTCTACGTTCAAATACAACGGGTGCAAAACAGTTGCACACGCGGAATACTCAGGTTATACTTGACGAGCCAAGCATATACAGATATGGCCTCGGAACACAGAGACCGAAAGGTCGAGCGTGAATCATATAGTAGATATGATCAACATAGTGATGTTCACCAATGAAACTGCTCCATCTCACGTGATGATCAGACATGGTTTAGTTGATTTGGATCACGTAATCACTTAGAGGATTAGAGGGATGTCTATCTAAGTGGGAGTTCTTAAGTAATATGATTAATTGAACTTAAATTTATCATGAACTTAGTCCTGGTAGTATTTTGCAAATTATGTTGTAGATCAATAGGTCGGGTTGTTGCTTCCCTGTGTTTATTTTGATATGTTCCTAGAGAAAATTGTGTTGAAAGATGTTAGTAGCAATAATGCGGATTGGATCCGTGATCTGAGGTTTATCCTCATTGCTGCATAGAGGAATTATGTCCTTGATGCACCGCTAGGTGACAGACCTATTGCAGGAGCAGATGCTGACGTTATGAACGTTTGGCTAGCTAAATATGATGACTACTTGATAGTTTAGTGCACCATGCTTAACGGCTTAGAATCGGGACTTCAAAGACGTTTTGAACGTCATGGACCATATGAGATGTTCCAGGAGTTGAAGTTAATATTTCAAGCAAATACCCGAGTTGAGAGATATGAAGTCTCCAACAAGTTCTATAGCTAAAAGATGGAGGAGAATCACTCAACTAGTGAGCATGTGCTCAGGTGTCTGGTTACTACAATTGCTTGAATCAAGTGGGAGTTAATCTTCCAGATAAGATAGTGATTGACAGAATTCTCTAGTCACCATCACCAAGTTAGTAGAACTTCGTGATGAACTATAGTATGCAAGGGATGATGAAAACGATTCCCGAGCTTTTCATGATGATGAAATCGATGAAGGTAGAAATCAAGAAAAAGCATCAAGTGTTGATGGTTGACAAGATCACTAGTTTCAAGAAAAGGGCAAAGGGAAAAAGGGGAACTTCAAGAAAAATAGCAAGCAAGTTGCTGCTCATGTGAAGAAGCCCAAGTCTGGTCCTAAGCCTGAGACTAAGTGCTTCTATTGCAAAGAGACTGGTCACTGGAAGAGGAACTACCCCAAGTGATTGGCGGATAAGAAGGATGGCAAAGTGAACATAAGTATATTTGATATACATGTTATTGATGTGTACTTTACTAGTGTTTATAGCAACCCCTCAGTATTTGATGCTAGTTCAGTTGCTAAGAGTAGTAATTCGAAACGGGAGTTGCAGAATGAACAGAGACTAGTTAAGGGTGAAGTGACGATGTGTGTTGGAAGTGGTTCCAAGATTGATATGATCATCATCGCACACTCCCTATACTTTCGGGATTAGTGTTGAACCTAAATAAGTGTTATTTGGTGTTTGCGTTGAGAATGAATATGATTTGATCATGTTTATTGTAATATTGTTATTCATTTAAGTAAAAGAATAAATTGTTGTTCTGTTTACATGAATAAAAGCTTATATGGTTACACACCCAAAGAAAATGGTTCATTGGATCTCGATCGTAGTGATACACATATTCATAATATTGAAACCAAAAGATGCAAAGTTAATAATGATAGTGCAACTTATTTGTGGCACTGCCGTTTAGGTCATATTGGTGTAAAGGGCATGAAGAAACTCCATGCTGATGGGTTTTTGGAATCACTTGATTATGAATCACTTGATGCTTGCGAACCATGCCTCATGGGCAAGATGACTAAAACGCCATTCTCCGGAACAATGGAGCGAGCAACTGACTTATTGGAAATAATACATACTGATGTATGCGATCCGATGAGTGTTGAGGCTTGCGGCGGGTATCGTTATTTTCTGACCTTCACAGATGATTTAAGTAGATATGGGTATATCTACTTGATGAAACATAAGTCTGAAACATTTGAACAGTTCAAAGAATTTCAAAGTGAAGTGGAAAATCATCGTGACAAGAAGATAAGGTTTCCACGATCTGATCGCGGAGACGAATATTTGAGTTACGAGTTTGGTCTTCAATTAAAACAATATGGAATAGTTTCACAAATTCATGCCACCTGGAACACCACAGCACAATGGTGTGTCCGAACGTCATAACCATACTTTATTGGATATAGTGCAATCTATGATGTTTCTTACCGATATACCACTATCGTTTTGGGGTTATGCATTAAAGACAGCTGCATTCACGTTTAAAAGGGCACCATCTAAGTCCGTTGAGACGACACAATCTGAACTGTGGTTTGGAAACAAACCAAAGTTGTCGTTTCTTAAAGTTTGGGATTGTGATGCTTATATGAAAAGGTTTCATCCTGATAAGCTCAAAACCAAATCGGAGATATATGTCTTCATAGGATACCCAAAGGAAACTGTTGGGTACACCTTCTATCACAGATCCGAAGGCAAGACATTCGTTGCTAAGAATGGATCCTTTCCAGAGAAGGAGTTTCTCTCGAAAGAAGTGAGTGGGAGGAAAGTAGAAAACTTGATAAGGTAATTGTACCTTCTCCCTTATTGGAAAGTAGTTCATCACAAAAAATCTGTTCTTGTGACTACTACACCAATTAGTGAGGAAGCTAATGATGATGATCATGTAACTTCAGATCAAGTTACTACCGAATCTCGTAGGTAAACCAGAGTGAGATCCGCACCAGTGTGGTACGGTAATCCTGTTCTGGAAGTCATGTTACTAGACCATGACGAACTTGCGAACTATGAGGAAGCGATGATGAGCCTAGATTCCGCGAAATGGTTTGAGGCCATGAAATCTGAGATATGATCCATGTATGAGAACAAAGTTTGGACTTTGGTTGACTTGCCCGATGATCGGCAAGCAATTGAGAATAAATGGATCTTCAAGAGGAAGACGGACGCTGATAGTAGTGTTACTATCTACAAAGCTAGAATTGTCGCAAAAGGTTTTCGACAAGTTCAAGGTGTTGACTACGATGAGAGTTTCTCACTCGTATCTATGCTTTAGTCTGTCCGAATCATGTTAGTAATTGCCGTATTTTATGAAATCTGGCAAATGGATAAACAAAACTGCATTCCTTAATGGATTTATTAAAGAAGAGTTGTATATGATGCAACCAGAAGGTTTTGTCAATCCGAAAGGTGCTAACAAAATGTGCAAGCTCCAGCGATCCATCTGTGGACTGGTGCAAGCATCTCGGAGTTGGAATATACACTTTGATGAGTTGATTAAAGCATATAGTTTTATACAGACTTGCAGTGAAGCCTATATTTACAAGAAAGTGAGTGGGAGCACTACAGCATTTCTGATAAGTATATGTGAATGACATATTGTTGATCGAAAATAATGTAGAATTATTCTGTAAAGCATAAAGGAGTGTTTGAAAGGATTTTTTCAAAGAAAGACTTCGGTGAAGTTGCTTACATATTGAGCTTCAAGATCTATAGAGATAGATCAAGACGCTTGATAAGTTTTTTCAATGAGTACATACCTTGACAAGATTTTGAAGTAGTTCAAAATGGAGCAGTCAAAGAAAGAGTTCTTGCCTATATTACAAGGTGTGAAGTTGAGTAAGACTCAAAGCCCGACCACGGCAGAAGATAGAAAGAGAATGAAAGTCATTCCCTATGCCTTGGCCATAGGTTCTATAAAGTATGTCATGCTGTGTACCAGATCTATTGTATACCCTGCACTGATTTGGCAAGGGAGTACAATAGTGATCTAGGAGTAGATCACTGGACAGCGGTCAGAATTATCCTTAGTGAAATAAGGATATGTTTCTCGATTATGGACGTGACAAAAAGGTTCGTCGTAAAGGGTTACGTCGATGCAAGTTTTTGACACTGATCCAGATGATTCTAAGTCTTAATCTGGATACATATTGAAAGTGGGAGCAATTAGCTAGAGTAGCTCCGTGCAGAGCATTGTAGACATAGAATTTTGCAAAATACATACGGATCTGAATTTGGCAGGCCCGTTGACTAAATTTCTCTCACAAGCAAAACATGATCACTCTTTGGGTGTTAATCACATAGCGATGTGAACTAGATTATTGAATCTAGTAAACCCTTTGGGTGTTAGTCACATGGAGATGTGAACCAATCACATAAAGATGTGAACTATTGGTGTTAATCACATAGCGATGTGAACTAGATTATTGACTCTAGTGCAAGTGGGAGACTGAAGGAAATATGCCCTAGAGGCAATAATAAAGTTATTATTTATTTCCTTATTTCATGATAAATGTTTATTATTCATGCTAGAAATTGTATTAACCGGAAACATAATACATGTGTGAATACATAGACAAATAGAGTGTCACTAGTATGCCTCTACTTGACTAGCTCGTTAATCAAAGATGGTTATGTTTCCTAATCATGGACAAAGAGTTGTTATTTGATTAACGGGATCACATCATTAGATGAATGATCTGATTGACATGACCCATTCCATTAGCTTAGCACCCGATCGTTTAGTATGTTGCTATTGCTTTCTTCATGACCTATACATGTTCCTATGACTATGAGATTATGCAACTCCCGTTTGCCGGAGGAACACTTTGTGTGCTACCAAATGTCACAACATAACTGGGTGATTATAAAGGAGCTCTACAGGTGTCTCCAAAGGTACATGTTGGGTTGGCGTATTTCGAGATTAGGATTTGTCACTCTGATTGTCGGAGAGGTATCTCTGGGCCCTCTCGGTAATGCACATCACTTAAAGCCTTGCAAGCATTGCAACTAATGAGTTAGTTGTGGGATGATGTATTACGGAATGAGTAAAGAGACTTGCCGGTAACGAGATTGAACTAGGTATTGGATACCGACGATCGAATCTCAGGCAAGTAACATACCAATGACAAAGGGAACAACGTATGTTGTTATGCGGTCTGACTGATAAAGATCTTCATAGAATATGTAGGAGCCAATATGGGCATCCAGGTCCTGCTATTGGTTATTGACCGGAGACGTGTCTCGGTCATGTCTAAATTGTTCTCGAACCGTAGGGTCCGCACGCTTAACGTTACGATGACAGTTATATTATGAGTTTATGAGTTTTGATGTACCGAAGGAGTTCAGAGTCCCGGATGAGATCGGGGACATGACGAGGACTCTCGAAATGGTCGAGACGTAAAGATCGATATATTGGATGACTATATTCGGACATCGGAATGGTTCTGAGTGGTTCGGGTATTTTTCGGAGTACCGGGGAGTTACGGGAATACGGGGGAAAAGTATTGGGCCTTATTGGGCCATACGGGAAAGAGAGAGGGGCTGCCTAGGGCAGGCCGCGCGCCCCCCCAAGGCCTAGTCCGAATTGGACTAGGGGGAGGGGCTGCGCCCCCTCCTTCCTTCCCTTCTCCTTTCACCTTCCTTGTCTCCTACTCCTACTACATGGAAGGAATCCTAGTTGGACTAGGAAAAGGGGAATCCTACTCCCGGTGGGAGTAGGACTCCCTAGGGCGCGCCATAGAGAGGGCCGGCCCTCCCCTCCTCCACTCCTTTATATACGGGGGCAGGGGGCACCCCATAGACACAAGTTGATCTTCGTGATCGTTCCTTAGCCGTGTGCGGTGCCCCCCTCCACCATATTCCACCTCGGTCATATTGTAGTGGTGCTTAGGCGAAGCCCTGCGACGGTTGAATATCAAGATCGTCACCACGCCGTCGTGCTGACGGAACTCCTCCCCGATGCTTTGCTGGATCGGAGCCCGGGGAGCGTCATCAAGCTGAACGTGTGCCAAGAACTCGGAGGTGCCGGAGTAACGGTGCTTGGATCGGTTGGACCGGGAAGACGTACAACTACTTCCTCTACGTGGCGTCAACGCTTCTGCTTCGGTCTACGAGGGTACGTAGACAACACTCTCCCCTCTCGTTGCTATGCATCACCATGATCTTGTGTGTGCGTAGGATTTTTTTTTGAAATTACTACGTTCCCCAACAGCGGGGTACAGGTAGACCCACAGTACGGAATGACAACACTGGATCTGAACAATCTTGGGTACAGTGACGAACCATTCCTCCTAGCCAATGTTGTGGCACAGGTTATCTATATGAAGGACATGTCTACCAAACCGAGAAAAAGAGAAGATAAGGAAGCGAATACATCATTCGATGAGCCAAAGCGCCACATAGTTCTTTCAGGAAAAAGGACTCGTGGGAGTGGAGGGCAAGACAGACATGTCCGGAGATTATGAAAAGTTTCATGAAATTCCTCCCTTCAAAGTCAAGGCTGACCCATGCCAAGCAAAGGACACAACCGAAGAAAAAGTGAAGACTTTCTCTCCATAACTATTATGATGATACCATGCCAACTTTCAACTTTTGCCTAGTTCATTTGAAATGCATGTTGTAACAGACGAGTTTCCGTATGAAACCCTGATATCTCGAAACAGATTGCCTGTTTTGTTGAAATGCTTTGAATGTTTTGTTGAAATGCTTTGAATGTTGCATTTTATAAACCTCTAGTATTATTGAAACTAAAATTATATAGAATTTATGCAACTAAAATTATCACAATATTTTCTGTTCAAAACATTAAAAGCAAAAAGAATTTTATTGATGATGTGGCTTATAGCTCAATAAGAATCAGTAAATGCTTTTCAATTTCAGGGTCTTATAGCTCAAAATAATCAGTAAATGCATGAAAAATAACAAATGAAGTCAGAAAGGGTTGAAAATTGATGATGTGGCTTTTCATGGTGCATTTTCAACACACAAAAAGTCAGGAGTTCACAGAATTTTCATAAAGAACTTTTTTGTTACAAACTTTAATAGCAAAAGGAATTTATCATAAATTAAATTAAATAAGTAATTAGAAACAAAATAATATAAACTTTAATAAAATATATAAATAGAAACAAAATAAAAGAAAATAAAATAAACTTTAATAACATAAATAAAATTTATGAAACTAAAATTATCAAAGTATTTTCTGTTCAAAACATTATAAGCAACCTCTAGTATTATTTAAACTAAAATTACATATAAAATTTATGGAACTAAAATTATCAAAGTATTTTCTGTTCAAAATCAATAAAAGCAAAAATAATTTTGATAAAGAACTTTTTTTGTTATAAACTTTAATAGCAAAATTACATAATAAGTAAGTAATTAGAAACAAAATAAAATAAAATAAATAAGTTTTTTGTTGTAAGTAGAAACAAAACAAAATAAATAAAGAAAAAAAGAAAACAAAAAAACAGGGAAAAAATAAAAAATATGCCACCTACTGGGCCTCCACGGCCTGAACACGACTAGAAACCCCATCCATGGGCCAGGATTCAGGCCCGCAGAAGGCCCAGTAGGCCCATCGGGCATACCAGTGGCAATTAGGCCCGAAAGCCTGCAATGGAGAGGAGCTCGAGAGGGGTGCGGCTGTGGGGCTTATAAACCACTACGTGCCCCTCTCAACTAGCGAGGTGGGACTAAACATTTGGGCACGGGCAGCACGAGGCCTTTGGTCCCGGTTGGTGCCACCAACCGGTACGAATGCCCCCCTTTGGTACCGTTGGTGCCACCAACCGGAACCAAAGGCCGCCGCTTCCCGCCCTTTGGGCTGCCGAAAACTGACCATTTGTCCTGGTTCGTGGCACCAACCGGTACTAAAGGGGGGCATTGGTCCCGGTTGTTGCCACGAACCGGAACCAATGCTCTGGGTATATAAGCTGGACTTGTGAAAATTTCATAATCAGTTGCCCCCCGCCCTCTGCCGCCCCCGTCCCCGCCCCGGCCCCCCCGTCGCCTCGTCGTCGCCCTCCGCCCCCCCCCCGCCGCCCCCTCCCGCCCCCGCCGTCGCCCTCCGCCCCCGTCGCCGTCGTCGTCGCCCTCCCCCCCCGCCGCCGTCGCCCTCGCCGGGCGCCCCCGATTTGAGCCCCCTCTTTTTCATATATGTATTAATTTTTTATTTAGATTGTTATTAGATATTGATTTTAGTTTAGTGCATTTTAGGTTAGTGTAGAGGAAAAAGTAAAATAAGGAAAAGGAAGAAAAGATGAAGAAGGAAAGAAGGAAGAAGAAGAAGAAGAAAAAGAAGGAGGAGAGGAAGAAGGGGAAGAAGAAGGATAAGAAGAGGAGAGGAAGAAGAGGAAAAAGAGGAGAATAAGAAATAAATAGAGGAGAAGAAGAAAAAATAGAATATTTTCTATTATTTCTTCTTCTCCTCCATTCCTTTCCTCTTCTTCTCCTCTTCTTTTGTTCTTTTTTCTTCGATCTTCTCCTCTATTAATTCTTTCTTCTTCTCCTCTTTTTTCCTCTTCTTCCGGACACCGCGGAGGTGGTTAATTAGTAGTTGAACTAGTTAAACTAGTTTATTTATAGTAAATGCTTAATTAGTAGTTGAACTAGTTGATTTAATAAAACTACCTTATTTATAGTAAGTGCTTAATTAATTAGTAGTTGAACTAGTTGATTTAATAAAACTTCTTTATTTTACTATATGAAGTAGTTTATTTTTAGTAAGTACTACTTTATTCTATTTATACTAAGTGCTTAGTATTGAACTACTTGATTTAATAAAACTTGTTTATTTTACTATAGAAGTAGTTTATTTTTAGCAAGAAAATTAATAGAACTAGTTTAATTTTTTAGTTAAAGCAATTATTCCCGCATCGACGTCGACGATGCCTATCCAGCATCCTCGTCGTCGACTCGGCGGAGGAGGCCGGCTTGATTAGAGGGGCCATGTCCGGTACTGTGCTCCGCCGGGATGGTTTTGGGATGTGCTACCTTCCGGGGGGCGTAGGTTGATGAGGATCCAGCCCGTCGTTGGCCTGATCCTTGTTTGGTGGCGGTCGCGTTGCCCAGTGACGGTGCCGAGGCTTTCGGACACCGCGGAGGTGTTACATCACTGTGTTAGCGAGGAGGACGAGCACGTCCGTCGCTACATGGTTGCGTTGGAGGGCAGGTTCGACAATACCTGGAAGGTTCTTCAGGGATCTCACTAGAGCGATCATGTGATGCTTCCTTCTCTTTGGGTGTCCACCTCCCATGCCGATACCTGTCGGGCGCTATGGTTCTTGCTGTACTAGCGATGTTGTATGTATGATAGTATTCGAGGTGTATTAGTGATAATATTCGACGATGTACGGACGCAAGAGATGATGTAGTTTTGCTTATAATTGAATGCATCCTAATTTGAATATTACTTTATTTTGCGATTTGATTTTGCTTATTGAATGCTCAAATTGGAAAACTAATCCTACTTTGAATGCTAAAATTGGAGAGCACTATGCAAGGCGTATGCATATGATTAGTTGATAGCTTATATGGTTTTTGTTTTCGCAGAAATCTAGGAGCCCCCCCTCCATCATAAATGCCATCATCCCCGTCACCGACCCCCTCTGGCCTCGAGGTGAGACCAGCCAAATCCTTTTTTAGAAAGATAATTAAACGATATTTCGGGTTGACTTTAAGTCTGTCGAGTCTCCACCATATATGAGAGGACGAACAAGCCCGACTGTTGTCGTGGGGGTCGTTCTCCTTGTTCTCCGGGTGCTAGACCTTTGTTATGCACTAGGGGAAGGAGTAATGACCATCACCGTCGGTCGCAAAATGTCAGAGAGGAATCAATGAGGGAGAGTTCCACCATATATATATGAGAGGACGAAGAATCCCGATTATTGTCGTGGGTGTCGTTTCTCCTTCTTCTCCGGGTGCTAGACCTTTGTTATGCACTAGGGGAAGAAGGAGTAACGACCATCACCGACGGTCACAAATGTCATAGAGGAATCAGTGACGGAGAGTTCCACCATATATATATGAGAGGACGAAGAATCCCGACTGTTGTCGTGGGGGTCGCTTCTCCTTCATTCCCGTGTGCTAGACATTTTGGTGTAATGCACTCGGCGACGAAGTGAGGAGCGACCATCACAGAGAGTCGAATATATACACCATGTGAGCTGAGAGTTTTCAAGAAAAGACTCGACAGACCGATAGTCAACCCGTGATGAATAATAATGATCTAATTTAGTTTTTGTAGTACATATTTTTAATTGTACAAGTTTAATCTTTGAATTATGAACCTAGCAAATGTCGTCATCAGACGACGAAAGTCTCCCGGGGGAGTGTAGCTGGTGCCTCGACGATCAAGGTCTGTCCGACAGGCCTCACCTAGACGATGATCGGCGCTTCAGCATTAAGCTCGAGGAGACCTTCGATGTTGAAACGGTACGCAACAACGACAAGTGTTTTTTCGTAATTAAGCATGACTACAACTATTTCGACGTGTAATTTTCATATTTTACAATTCGAGTAGCTTATCCCGTGCCATGCAAGACTCTATGTCTTGGAGAGGATGGATTTTGAAGACCATGAAAGTTTCGAAATAAAGAAAATTCATCTAAGGACTCATCATGATGTGGATTTTGAAGTAAAGTTGTACAATTCTGAGAGCGTAACCTATTTTGGTTGCAAAAAATGGGAAGCACTTTGCAAGATGTATGGTTTTGATGCGGGTATGCTTGTCACCATGGATCTTGGTGATCCTGAAATCAAGCAAGACAATATGGACATTTGGGTCCTTGTTGATACGCCTCCAATTCTACCGCTATGTGAGTTTCTCAAACATAGTTAGTATCTAATTTATATTGCTTATTTCAAAATAGTTGACAACTTATTTCTATCGACAGCTTATTTTCATTCTTCAAAGAATGTGCGGGAGATGGTAGACAAAACCCACTACACCGATGGCTCCGAATTAACTTATCAGGAGAAAAATCATCTGGTCGGATTTTGTACTGATATTGAGAATTACAATATCTACAATCAAACTCCTCAACATTATGGTCAATACGTGCCACTAGTGCACGTGTTGAACTACGGTAACTACCATGGAGATACCCTGGTAAGATTTTTTACTATTACGACATCCGTGCATCTTTTGCATACTTCTAAAACTAGTACATCATTGCTAACTATGAAGTTATTACTATGTTTTTCAACAGAGAATCCCAGAGGATTGTGTGCCTCATTTGATGTATCAGAATGGCAGCCTTCGTGTTTTGAACATATATCCAGGTCATCCTACGAATCTCAACTGTCCATAACGGATTTCTGAAAGAAGTGGAGACATGCTAATCAAAAATGGAAATAAATGTATGGACAGTCGTAAGGAGGTTCTTGGAAGCAAAAGGAATCGAAGCGCAAGAATTGGTGACAGGATGATCTCCATTCTCCATAATGGAGAGTCAGAGTCTATATTGTTTTATGTTATTTTGCCTTAAAGAGGGTATTTAGGTCCTACCTAATACTGATGATCATGTGCTAAGAACAATTAAGTAGGGTTGGTTCAATGACTATCAGGATGATGATCGTATGACTTGTTATTAATAAAGAGTAGAAGTTGTGTGATGATGATCAGTACGACTTGTTGTTATGATAATGCATGATGCGAGCATGAAGAGTTATTATATATCTGTGGGTGAAATGAACATGGATTGGATTGAAGTGAAGGCAACATGCATGTGGTGCATGTCGAAACTAGTACAATTCAAACTTGATCAAGTTAGGATTAGTATTACTTTTGACATGCACCACATGTTGCCTCACTTCAATCTAAGTCATGTTTAGGCATAGCAGTAGCAGTAGCACGGAGATAAGATAAGACACATCTCTCTATTAGCTACCTATACCAACCTAAATTAACCCCCAAAACCCCAAAACCACCTCCTTAAAAAAAACCAGCCCGTGAAATGCTGACGCGTGGAAACTTATTGGTCCCGGCTGCTACCAACCGGGACCAAAGGCCCTCGTGTCTGGGCTCGCCGGAGCAGCCACGTGGAGGCCCATCTGTCCCGGTTAATATAAGAACCGGGACTAAAGGCCTATGGCATTAGTAACGACCCTTTAGTCATGGTTTCCCAACCGGGACAGATGGTCCTTATGAACCGGGACAAATGGCCCTTTTTCTACTGGTGGTGCCTGCCGTTGGGGCGCTGGCGGACGCCGCGGTAGCCCGACGCTCCTCGGTGGCGCGGCAGCATGGTGGTGCGTCGGTAGCGGGGCGCTGGAGCGGCGAGGAAGCAAAGGAATCTACGAGGAAGCGGGGGAGGCGCGCGTGGCAGTGTGGATAGCTGCTTGGCGAGCGCCGCAATTTATAGGCGCGCCGGAAGCGGTGCGCTAAAAGTAGCGTGCGAGCTGTCGCTTCTTCCCGCGCGCGCAATCGTTTCCGGCGCGCGCTAGTTTTTCGCCCCTGCTAGAGCGCGTGAAAACGTCCCGCGCATGCTAAAAAACCAGTTTACCGCACACGACTTTTCGCGCGGCTGTTGGAGATGCATCAACTATATTCGAGGCAACGGATGAGAGGTAGTGGAGGCATCTGGTTGGCCATGTAGTGCGATGGAGGTGGTGTTGAACTACTCTGGAACATGGACGAACACATGCTTTGGAATTTCGGCAAGACCGAAAGGGATGGAGAAGGAGAACAAATTAGAATGAATAGCCAAAGCAAGCAAGCAAGCAGGGCGTCTAAAAGGCCGAGAGGAGCCGTCGTGCTGCTAGCCGTTGGCACTGCCGTGTAATCAATTCTAGTCAATGCACCCATCGTTCAATGCGTGAGGCTGCCATGTCGGCCATTTACTGGGGGCGCAGAGGCAATACAAGAACTATACCAGTTGGTGCATGCATGGCAGAAAACATTATATGACATCAATGTATTAGAGTAGCACGAATCACATCGGAACGAGCGGTGATGATAACGGCCTCGCGTGGCTGCATGTCCACACGCGATTTAAGACGTCACCCATATTGAGGCAAATGTCTTTTTTTCTAGGGAAAACTTTATAATCTATTCATCATTATCAATCACGACAGTACAATGAATATCGGAACTAATAAAAATTATATTTAGGTTAGTAGACCATCTAAGGATGATTACAAAAACTGAATCCAGCCGAAGGTGCGCCATCATCATCGCCCCTCCTTCACTGATGCTGGGAAAAACTTCTATAATAAACAGTCAGAAAGTCATCGTGCTAAACCCCTATAGGATCAACCCACCAAAACAGCAACCGCCGCTGTTGAAAAGATGTGTAGACCGGAATATCCAACCTATCGACACACGAACAAAGATCGGATTCACGTGGATCCACCTCGGACAAACGCCGACCGACTCCCACGAGATCCCCATAGACAAACTTTCACGTGCCCTCCAACTACGCTAGATGCACCACCAAAATGGGATGCTAGGCGGAAAGAATCTTATTCCATCTTCCGAGAGCTACCACCGCCTCGTCCCTAAGCAGAACACAAACCCTATGAAAATTTTAAAAAAAACATAAAAAAACAAAGCCCTCTCGCCGGCAAGGGCCGAGATCCACCACGCTCCCATAGCCCTAAGTTCACAGGAGACAAGGCATATAGTAGCCGACGCTGACGCAGCTGGATACCGTTCGTATGAGCGCTATTTCCCTAGAGGCACCAGGGAGACCGTGTACACCTTTTGACTAGGTTGGCAAGGGGTTTGACTTTTCATCAGCCCCGCCTTCATTGGGGCAAATGTCTCAGCTATGGTTTTGGTAAATAATATCTTAGATATAAGGTATCCAAATGATAAGTCTTACACGTGAGGTGCCCGGCACTTTGGGTCTCACGTTTTTCGATGGCAATTCTTGTCACGATAAACTTGCCATAAGAAATAGTATTCATGCTTGTCAATTAAATTTGCCATCCTCGTGCTTGTCAATTACACATGATACGTTTCTATCAAAATAAGTTTCTATCAAAATTATTTTCTTCGATAAGTTTCTATCAAAATAAAGCAAAGCACGAAAGTTTTCATGCTTGTCCATAAAATTTGCCATCCTCGTGTAAATAAACTTGCCATAAAAAATAGTCGGAGTTGTCATGTGGTCGTCTTCTGAGGTGTAACACTTATCAGGGTCCATAAAAAACTATGTCACGTCTAAGTCTTTCATCACATTATTAACTTATAGTAAATTTTGTGCTAACCGTAGCTATTTTCTTTTGAGGGGTATCACCACTTTATTTAATTAATCAGGACGGAAGTTGAGATACAAGCAATATCTAGGGATTGTAAAAGCCACATGTGGTGCCCCACTACGAGCATGGTTAATAATATAGCCAACAGCCAGCTATATGATGTTGCCACCTCACATATAGTCAACCTAATAACTAACATGTATAATTGCTAGTTGCTAACTAGTACTACTTTATAAATGCATGGCCCACCTTACACTCTCACAATGTTTCTTGGAGTCCGTGCTATAGCCGGCTGTTAATCTACAACCCGCTTTCCTTCTCTCTCCTCTTCTCTCTCATCCACCTCGGCAAAGATATAATAGTTTAATCATTACAGCCTGTTGACTGTACCTTCTTATACTTGCTCTACAAGAGATAAACTAGCTTTGACTAAAAAATGAGGGGACCTCCTATACCGCGTGTGACATGCTTGCCAACGACCCAGCACGCAAGTCCTCCCCTCCCGCACGCGCCTATTCGGCCGGAACTTAAGCACGCCGGGGAGCCCTTATTGATTTTTCCTTTTGTTTTTTAATTTTTTTTAGCTTTTGTTTTTTATTTTTTATTTTTCATCATTAAAATAATTCAGGATTTCAAAAAGTTCTAAATTTCAAGAAAACTGAACATTGGAAAATGTTCCCGAAATCATTAAAAAATCATGTATTAAATATTTTTATGATTTTCAAAAATGGTCTCATATTGCAAAAATGTTTGTGAATTTTAAGAAAATTATCTGAACTCAAACGAATATTCAACAAGTTTTCTAATTGTTCACAAATTTTTTATTGTGAATGTAAAAAAATGTTCATTCATGTAAAAAATATTCACTGAATCAAAAAATGGCCATCGATTCAAACGCTATTACGCCAGCTGGCGAAAGGGGGATGTGCTGCAAGGCGATTAAGTTGGGTAACGCCAGGGTTTTCCCAGTCACGACGTTGTAAAACGACGGCCAGTGAATTGTAATACGACTCACTATAGGGCGAATTCAAAATATATTGATGAATTAGAAAGTGTTCATTATTTCAGAAATATGCATGTCAATTCAAAAAATGTTCTTGATTCCAATAATTGTTTGCGAATTTGAAATATGTTTGCAACGTGAAAAAAGAAAAGAAAAAAAGTAAATAAAAAGTAAAATAGAAAATAGAAAACAAATAAAAAACTAGAAGAAAAACAATAAAAATAGAAGAAAAAAAGGTCTAGAGCCTTCCCAAAAACAGTTATGTGGAAGAACCCGGAATGGACCGACCCGAAGAGGACCACAAACCCGAGGGGGTACGCGCTAGGTTGCTACGTAGCGACCTGTGCGCGGAACAGGATTCTCCAACTGTGAGCTAGTTGACATACGCCTCTCCCGCCTCTGTTTACATGTGTGAATGGGCCGGCCCATGTGGGACTCTTTCTATTGGTTTTATGAAGCTTCTAGAAACTTCAAACAGGTTTTTCCTTTCTTTGTTTTTGCCCTTTTTTAGGGTTTTTCGTATTGTTTGTTTGCTCTATTTTTGTTTTTATCTTCATGTTTTCTTTTGTCTTTTATTCAAAATTCATTAAAAATAAAATACAGAGTTTTATTATTGTGGAGCTAATTGCATGTCTAACTATAAACACGCAACTACAGGTGGTGTCGTTACGCTAATGCATGTCTTCAACACGGCTGTAACTTAGGGAACAAAAGTGTTTTGTCATTAGGGCAGTTAAATGTCTCCTACTTGATATGCAACTGCAACGTCACTTCTGATTATAAATGAATGTCTTCAGCGCGACTATAACTTCATGGTAGGACGAAACTCTTTGTTGGGAGGATAGTTGCATATGTTCTACTAGATACACAACTGCACACTATTGTAGGAATGCCTAGCAGTGGCGGGCGTCAAAAGCCCAGCAATGATGGGTGTGACTCTCAGAGGCGCCCGCCACTGGTAACATGGCATCAGTGGCGGGCGCTCCACCTGCGACAAATGACTATAACAGTGGAGGGCGTTACAAACAGCCCGCCATCGACGTGGCTCTTGTAGTAGTGGTGGACATTACTATTAATGGTAGGCAAAAATTTGTAATCAGTACTGGCAATTGTTTTGTAGTGGTGGGTATAAATTTATTCTTCACACCACTTTTAGCTATTTATACTTTTATTTTCAAAAATAGACCACAAAAAATATGCCACAACACATTGTACAGTATACAATCGTCACAATACAAAGAAAATACGCCACAATACACAACACAGTATGCAATCATCATAATACAAAGAAAATGCACTAAAATGACATCAGCCACTATAGAGACGCCTAGACTTGTAGTGGTGGCGGCGTCGAGCTGGCGGTCATGGACGACTGCGTCGGCACCTGCACGACCACCGGACGACAGAAAGGCCCAACCTCTTCAGCGATTAACTCATGCCGCGCTCACCTCGGGTCGACGGTTGTAGTCTAAATTTGCGCCAGCGGCTGCCCTTGTTATTCCGGCCCTGCCCATGTCCGATGGCTGTCTGAGCCTGTCGAAGTTTAGGGTCAGTCTCCGGTGAGGTAGAGTAGGACATGGGAAACGATCTGGCTAAAGAAACTCGAGTTGGTGCCGTCTCCCATAGCCTACTCTTTCTCGTTGGAGCCCGTGCCCTGCCTGTCATCGGTGGATGTGAGGTCGATGATTGATCTATCAAGGTGGAGCCGTCCACGTCAAAAACAACAAGATTTTGGCGCCAAGGGCTGTCAGGCACGATACAAGGCGCTGAAGAGTGTGAGTTCGCCCCGCGGGCATCTGGCACGAGGGCTGCCGCGGGTTCCAGTGCCCATTGCCTAACATGGTGGATGCGCCACACCGTATTTGTATTAGACGTTAAGTAGTTGTGCACCTCTATCTCGGTGTGCCAACAAAGTGGTTGCGCATCCTCCACGGCATTCGGATGGCAGACAGACTGCACCGCTGCTAGGGAGGCAGCGGCGAATGCCCTGGGGCATGATCCATGCGCCATTTGGGCAGACGCAATGGATTCCCGCTAGATGAATTTTGAGTGCTGCCAGGCGGACTCTTCTAGTAGTGGAGAAGCGCAAGGTAGTCGACCATATCCTCCTCGGGGCCGCGTGGGACGATCTCTGGTTCAACGGACCAAGAGGTGTTGGACCGGGATCCACTGCCCGTCATGCCTGAGATGGTGGGAGATCCGCAAATGGGGCTTGTGGGTGGAGGGGAGTGGCCTGGAGAGGAGTAGAGTGGATTCGAATGTGGCTAGGATTTCGCTCGGAGTGACGATAGGGTCCAATTTATGTGGGGCCGGGTGGGCCGTAGTTGGCCGGATCCTACCTGGCGCCTCTGGGCTTCCACATAACCGTTCCAGATATGTGCCGGATATGGGGAGTCCACGTCTGTCTAGACGTTTGGGGTGGATTTGGCAGGTCCAGTTGTTGGGGAACGTAGTAATTTCAAAATTTTCCTACGCACACGCAAGATCATGGTGATGCATAGCAACGAGAGGGGAGAGTGTTGTCTACGTACCCTCGTAGACCGGAAGCGCAAGCGTTAGCACAATGAGGTTGATGTAGTCGTACGTCTTCATGACCCGACCGATCAAGCACCGAAACTACGGCACCTCCGAGTTCTAGCACACGTTCAGCTCGATGATGATCCTGGGACTCCGATCCAGCGGAATGTCGGGGAAGAGTTCCGTCAGCACGACGGTGTGGTGACGATCTTGATGTTCTACCGTCGCAGGGCTTCGCCTAAGCACCGCTACAATATTATCGAGGATTATGGTGGAGGAGGGCACCGCACACGGCTAATAGATCTCAAGGATCCATTGTTGTGTCTAGAGGTGCCCCCCTACCCCTGTATATAAAGGATCAAGGGGGAGGGGTGGCCGGCCAGGAGGAGGCGCGCCAGGGAGGAGTCCTACTCCTACCGGGAGTAGGACTCCCTCCTTTCCATGTCCAACTAGGAGAGGGGCAAGGAAGGGAGAGAGGAGAGAAAGGAAAGGGGCGGCGCCGCCCTCCCTCCTTGTCCAATTCGGGCTAGAGGGGGAGGGGGCGCGCAGGCTGCCCTGGCCGCCCCTCCTCTGCTCCACTTTGGGCCCATGAGGCCCATTAACCCCCGGGGGGGGGGGGGAGGGGTTCTGGTAACCCCGGGTACTCCGTTTTATATCCAATAACTCTCGGAACCATTCCTATGTCCGAATATAGTCGTCCAATATATCAATCTTTATGTCTCGACTATTTCGAGACTCCTCGTTATGTCCGTGATCACATCCGGGACTCCGAACAACCTTCGATACATCAAAATATATAAACTCATAATGAAACTGTCATCGTAACGTTAAGCGTGCGGACCCTACGGGTTCGAGAACAATGTAGACATGACCGAGACACGTCTCCGGTCAATAACCAATAGCGGAACCTGGATGCTCATATTGGCTCCTACATATTCTACGAAGATCTTTTATCGGTCAGACCGCATAACAACATACGTTGTTCCCTTTGTCATCGCTATGTTACTTGCCCAAGATTTGATCGTCGGTATCTCAATACCTAGTTCAATCTCGTTACCGGCAAGTCTCTTTACTCGTTACGTAATACATCATCCCGCAACTAACTTATTAGTTGCAATGCTTGCAAGGCTTATGTGATGTGCATTACCGAGAGGGCCCAGAGATACCTCTCCGACAATCGGAGTGACAAATCCTAATCTCGAAATACGCCAACCCAACAAGTACCTTCGGAGACACCTGTAGAGCACCTTTATGATCACCCAGTTACGTAGTGACGTTTGGTAGCACACAAAGTGTTCCTCTGGTAAACGGGAGTTACATAATCTCATAGTCATAGGAACATGTATAAGTCATGAAGAAAGCAATAGCAAAAAACTAAACGATCAAGTGCTAAACTAACGAAATGGGTCAAGTCAATCACATCATTCTCCTAATGCTGTGATCCCGTTAATCAAATGACAACTCATGTCTATGGTTAGGAAACATAACCATCTTCGATCAACGAGCTAGTCAAGTAGAGGCATACTAGTGACACTATTTTTGTCAATGTATTCACACATGTATTATGTTTCCGGCTAATACAATTCTAGCATGAATAATAAACATTTATCATTATATAAGGAAATAAATAATAACTTTATTATTGCCTCTAGGGCATATTTCCTTCAGTCTCCCACTTGCACTAGAGTCAATAATCTAGATTACACAGTAATGATTCTAACACCCATGGAGGCTTGGTGCTGATCATGTTTTGCTCGTGGAAGAGGCTTAGTCAGCGGGTCTGCAACATTCAGATCCGTATGTATCTTGCAAATTTCTATATCTCCCACTTGGACTAAATCCCGAATGGAATTGACGTGTCTCTTGATGTGCTTGGTTCTCTTAAGAAATCTGGATTTCTTTGCCAAGGCAATTGCACCAGTATTGTTACAAAAGATTTTCATTGGACCCGATGCGCTAGGTATGACACCTAGATCGGATATGAACTCCTTCATCCAGACTCCTTCATTTGCTGCTTCCGAAGCAGCTATGTACTCTGCTTCACATGTAGATCCCGCCACGACGCTTTGTTTAGAACTGCACCAACTGACAGCTCCACCGTTCAGTAAAAATACGTATCCGGTTTGCGATTCAGAATCGTCCGGATCAGTGTCAAAGCTTGCATCAAAGTAACCATTTACGATGAGCTCTTTGTCACCTCCATATACGAGAAACATATCCTTAGTCCTTTTCAGGTATTTCAGGATGTTCTTGACCGCTGTCGAGTGATCCACTCCTGGATTACTTTGGTACCTCCCTGCTAGACTTATAGCAAGGCACACATCAGGTCTGGTACACAGCATTGCACACATGATAGAGCCTATGGCTGAAGCATAGGGAACATCTTTCATTTTCTCTCTATCTTCTGCGGTGGTCGGACATTGAGTCTTACTCAACTTCACACCTTGTAACACAGGCAAGAACCCTTTCTTTGCTTGATCCATTTTGAACTTCTTCAAAACCTTGTCAAGGTATGTGCTTTGTGAAAGTCCAATTAAGCGTCTTGATCTATCTCTATAGATTTTAATGCCCAATATGTAAGCAGCTTCACCGAGGTCTTTCATTGAAATACTCTTATTCAAGTATCCCTTTATGCTATCCAGAAATTCTATATCATTTCCAATCAATAATATGCCATCCACATATAATATCCGAAATGCTACAGAGCTCCCACTCACTTTCTTCTAAATATAGGCTTCTCCAAAAGTCTGTACAAAACCAAATGCTTTGATCACACTATCAAAGCGTTTATTCCAACTCCGAGAGGCTTGCACCAGTCCATAAATGGATCGCTGGAGCTTGCACACTTTGTTAGCTCCCTTTGGATAGACAAAACCTTCTGGTTGCATCATATACAACTCTTCTTCCAGATATCCATTCAGGAATGCAGTTTTGACATCCATTTGCTGAATTTCATAATCATAAAATGCGGCAATTGCTAACATGATTCCGACAGACTTAAGCATCGCTACGGGTGAGAAGGTCTCATCGTAGTCAATCCCTTGAACTTGTCGAAAACCTTTTGCAACGAGTCGAGATTTATAGACAGTAACATTACCGTCAGCGTCAGTCTTCTTCTTGAAGATCCATTTATTCTCAATTGCTTGCCGATCAACGGGCAAGTCAACCAAAGTCCACACTTTGTTCTCATACATGCATCCCATCTCAGATTTCATGGCTTCTAGCCATTTTGTGGAATCTGGGCTCACCATCACTTCTTCATAGTTCGTACGTTCATCATGATCTAGAAGCATGACTTCCAGAACAGGATTACCGTACCACTCTGGTGCGGATCTTACTCTGGTTGATCTATGAGGTTCGGTAGTAACTTGATCTGAAGTTTCATGATCATTATCATTAGCTTCCTCACTAATTGGTGTAGGTGTCACAGAAACTGGTTTCTGTAATGTACTACTTTCCAATAAGGGAGCAGGTATAGTTACCTCATCAAGTTCTACTTTTGTCCCACTCACTTCTTTCGAGAGAAACTCCTTCTATAGAAAAACTCCGAATTTAGCAACAAAAGTCTTGCCTTCGGATCTGTGATAGAAGGTGTACCCAACAGTCTCCTATGGGTGTCATATGAAGACACATTTCTCCGATTTGGGTTCGAGCTTATCAGGTTGAAGCTTTTTCACATAAGCATCGCAGCCCCAAACTTTCAGAAACGACAACTTTGGTTTCTTGCCAAACCACAGTTCATAAGGCGTCGTCTCAACGGATTTCGATGGTGTCCTATCTAACGTGAATGCAGCCGTCTCTAAAGCATAACCCCAAAACGATAATGGTAAATCAGTAAGAGACATCATAGATCGCACCATATCTAATAATGTACGATTACGACGTTCGGACACACCATTACGCTGTGGTGTTCCGGGTGGCGTGAGTTGCGAAACTATTCCGCATTGTTTCAAATGTAGACCAAACTCGTAACTCAAATATTGTCCTCCACGATCAGATCGTAGAAACTTTATTTTCTTGTTACGATGATTTTCAACTTCACTCTGAAATTCTTTGAACTTTTCAAATGTTTCAGACTTATGTTTCATTAAGTAGATATACCCATATCTGCTTAAATCATCTGTGAAGGTGAGAAAATAACGATATCCGCCACGAGCCTCAACATTCATTGGACCACATACATCTGTATGTATGATTTCCAACAAATCCGTTGCTCTCTCCATAGTACCGGAGAACGGCGTTTTAGTCATCTTACCCATGAGGCACGGTTCGCAAGTACCAAGTGATTCATAATCAAGTGGTTCCAAAAGTCCATCAGGATGGAGTTTCTTCATGCGCTTTACACCGATATGACCTAAACGGCAGTGCCACAAATAAGTTGCACTATCATTATCAACTCTGCATCTTTTGATTTCAACATTATGAATATGTGTATCACTACTATCGAGATTCATCAAAAATAGACCACTCTTCAAGGGTGCATGACCATAAAAGATATTACTCATATAAATAGAACAACCATTATTCTCTGATTTAAATGAATAACCGTCTCGCATCAAACAAGATCCAGATATAATGTTCATGCTCAATGCTGGCACCAAATAACAACTATTTAGGTCTAATACTAATCCCGAAGGTAGATGTAGAGGTAGCGTGCCGACCGCGATCACATCGACTTTGGAACCATTTCCCACGCGCATCGTCACCTTGTCCTTAGCCAATCTTCGCTTAATCCGTAGCCCCTATTTCAAGTTGCAAATGTTAGCAACAGAACCAGTATCAAATACCTAGGTGCTACTGCGAGCATTAGTAAGGTATACATCAATAACATGTATATCACATATACCTTTGTTCACTTTGCCATCCTTTTTATCCGCCAAATACTTGGGGCAGTTCCGCTTCCAGTGACCAGTCTGCTTGCAGTAGAAGCACTCAGTTTCAGGCTTAGGTCCAGACTTGGGTTTCTTCTCCTGAGCAGCAACTTGTTTGCTGTTCTTCTTGAAGTTCCCTTTCTTCTTCCCTTTGCCCTTTTTCTTGAAACTGGTGGTCTTATTGACCATCGACACTTGATGCTCCTTCTTGATTTCTACCTCCACGGCTTTTAGCATTGCGAAGAGCTCAGGAATAGTCTTATTCATCCCTTGCATATTATAGTTCATCACGAAGCTTTTGTAGCTTCGTGGTAGTGATTGAAGAACTCTGTCAATGACACTACCAACAGGAAGATTAACCCCCAGTTGAGTCAAGTGATTATGATACCCAGACATTTTGAGTATATGTTTACTGACAGAACTATTCTCCTCCATCTTGCAGCTATAGAACTTATTGGAGACTTCATATCTCTCAATCCGGGAATTTGCTTGAAATATTAACTTCAACTCCTGGAACATCTCATATGCTCCATGATGTTCAAAACGTTGTTGAAGACCTGGTTCTAAGCCGTAAAGCATGGCACACGGAACTATCGAGTAGTCATCAGCTTTGCTCTGCCAGACGTTCATAACATCTGGTGTTGCTCCTGCAGCAGGGTTGGCACTTAGCGGTGCTTCCAGGACGTACTTCTTCTGTGCAGCAATGAGGATAATCCTCAAGTTACGAACCCAGTCCGTGTAATTGCTACCATCATCTTTCAACTTTTCTTTCTCAAGGAACGCATTAAAATTCAACGGAACCACAGCATGAGCCATCTATCTACAATCAAACATAAAAAAGCAAGATACTATCAGGTACTAAGTTCATGATAAATTTAAGTTCAATTAATCATATTACTTAAGAACTCCCACTTAGACAGACATCCCTCTAATCTTCTAAGTGATCACGTGATCCAAATCAACTAAACCATAACCGATCACCACGTGAAATGGAGTAGTTTTCAATGGTGAACATCACTATGTTGATCATATCTACTATATGATTCACGCTCGACCTTTCGGTCTCAGTGTTCCGAGGCCATATCTGCATATGCTAGGCTCGTCAAGTTTAACCTGAGTATTCTGCGTGTGCAAAACTGGCTTGCACCTTTTGTAGATGGACCTAGAGCTTATCACACCCGATCATCACGTGGTGTCTGGGCACGAAGAACTTTGGCAACGGTGCATACTCAGGCAGAACACTTTTATCTTGAAATTTAGTGAGGGATCATCCTATAATGCTACCGTCAATCAAAGCAAGATAAGATGCATAAAAGATAAACATCACATGCAATCAATATAAGTGATATGATATGGCCATCATCATCTTGTGCTTGTGACCTCCTTCTTCGAAGCACCGTTATGATCACCATCGTCACCGGCGCGACACCTTGATCACCATCGTAGCATCGTTTGTCGTCTCGCCAATATTATGCTTGCACGACTATCGCTACCGCTTAGTGATAAAGTAAAGCATTACAGCGCAATTGTATTGCATACAATAAAGCGATAATCATATGGCTCCTGCCAGTTGCCGATAACTCGGTTACAAAACATGATCATCTCATACAATAAAATTTAGCATCATGTCTTGACCATATCACATCACAACATGCCCTGCAAAAACAAGTTAGACGTCCTCTACTTTGTTGTTGCAAGTTTTACGTGGCTGCTACGGGCTTAGCAAGAACCGTTCTTACCTATGCATCAAAACCACAACAATAGTTTGTCAAGTTGGTGATGTTTTAACCTTCGCAAGGACCGGACGTAGCCACACTTGGTTCAACTAAAGTTGGAGAAACTGACACCCGCCAGCCACCTGTGTGCGAAGCACGTCGGTAGAACCAGTCTCGCGTAAGCGTACGCGTAATATTGGTCCGGGCCGCTTCATCCAACAATACCGCTGAACCAAAGTATGACATGCTGGTAAGCAGTATGAGTTATATCGCCCACAACTCACTTGTGTTCTACTCGTGCACAACATCAACGCATAAAACCTAGGCTCGGATGCCACTGTTGGGGAACCACTACGGAAAACTGCTAATTTGCTGTCAGGGGGCGTCTTTGTCGTCAGCTTTTCCTCGGGCAGACGGCAAAGAAAGGGTTTGCTGTCATCAACAGGCGGAAAAGAAAAACTGACGGCAAAATATACTTTGCCGTCTGCGAATAAAAACACATACGGCAAAGAGCACACTTTGCCGACTGCCTAAGAAAACACAGACGGCAAAGAATCTTTGCCGTCTGTGTTTGTTTTGGCAGACGGCAAAGAATCTTTGCCGTCTGTGATCTTATTCGCAGACGGCAAACTGAGCTTGTTTTGCTGAGATGTGCTTCTGAGATGTGCTTGTTTTGCTGCTGAAATGTTATTCTTTGTTGCCACTATGTTTGTTTAAATATTTTGATTTTCTCGTGGGTTCCCCGTGGGTTCCCCGAAACCCGATGGGTTTAGGGGACGGGCAGAAAACTAGCCCCGCGCATGGTGATGGGGATGGGGATGGGTTTACGATTTTCTTGTGGGGATGGGTTTGGGAAGGCAAAACCAGATGGGTTTCGTCCCCGTTGCCATCTTGACCCACCACTACCCGCGAAGGGGATGGCGAGCCGGGAGGCAGCCACGGGCAGGGCGTGCGATGGCGAGCAGGGAGGCAGCCGCGGGCGGCCGGCGCGTGTGAGGGGGGGCGGCTGGCGCGGGCGGCGGCCTGTGTGTGCACGGGCGGGCGGCATGGAGGGAGTCGCGGGCGGCGGCCGGCGCTGGCGAGGGAGGGCGGCGGCCGGCGCTGGAGAGGGTGAAGCGCGACGGGCCAACTGCTGGTTTCCTCAGCCTTGCCCGGCCTTTGCGAGGGGGGCGCTGGTGCGGGCGGCGGGCGGCATCTGCGAGGGCGGGCGTCGCGGCTGGCGTGTGCGAGGGTGGGCGGCGGCCGGCGCTGGTGAGGGCGGGTGACGCGGGGGGCGACGGGCCACCCGCTACTCTCCTCAGCCTCGCCCCGGTCCTCTGCTCTCCACAGCGGGTGCCCGCCTCCTCCCCCAACCACGTCGACCGGAATGCCTACATCGCGGTGCGCCTCATCGTGTACTGCCAGTTCGTCTGTAGCGCCACCCAAGCCCAGCCTCCTCATCGTTGCTCTGTTCTAGCCTTGAGCAGAGGAGGCCGCCGGGCGACAGCCGCGGTGGTCAACCCCGATATTAGAGTTCTTTGTCCGATGTCGAAGCAAGGAAGAAGATGGACCAGATCGCGTTTTCCAGCTCGTGTTTCGGGTCTTTCCTGTAAAGATCCCATAGTGTGTTGTAATTTCACTTTCTTTGGGGTTCTTGTGGCAGTTGTACACTCTTGCAAATAATAATTATCAATGAAGCAGCTTCTTTTTTTTTGAGGGAATCAATGAAGCAGCTTCTGTTCAAAAAATAAAGGTAAAAATAAAAAAAGAACATAAACTACCTGCCAATTTTTTTATATATAAATAATTATTTGCCGTCTATGGGTTTGAGGGCAGACGGCAAAGAAGAAGCGTTACTGACGGCAAAGAGCTTGGATTTTGCCGTCTGTTGGTTAATAGGCTGACGGCAAAACATGACTTCAGCTGACGGCAAAGACTTTGCCGTCTGTACGATAAAAAGCTGACGGCAAAGCATTCTTTGCTGACTTATCTTTGCCGTCTGAGTTTGCCGTCTGCTTCCTGATGGCAAAATCTTTGCCGTCTGGATTTAGGTCTTTGCCATCTGTGATCCACAGACGGCAAATTACCTGTTTCCTATAGTGAACGTAGTAATTTCAAAATTTTCCTACGCACACGCAAGATCATGGTGATGCATAGCAACGAGAGGGGAGAGTGTTGTCTACGTACCCTCGTAGACCGGAAGCGGAAGCGTTAGCACAAGACGGTTGATGTAGTCGTACGTCTTCACGGCCCGATCGATCAAGCACCGCAACTACGGCACCTCCGAGTTATAGCACACGTTCAGCTCGATGACGATCCCCGGACTCCGATCCAGCAGAATGTCGGGGAAGAGTTCCGTCAGCACGACGGCGTGGTGACGATCTTGATGTTCTACCGTCGCAGGGCTTCGCCTAAGCACTGCTACAATATTATCGAGGATTATGGTGGAGGAGGGCACCGCACACGGCTAATAGATCTCAAGGATCAATTGTTGTGTCTAGAGGTGCCCCCTGCCCCGTATATAAAGGAGCAAGGGGGAGGGGCGGCCGGCCAGGAGGAAGCGCGCCAGGGAGGAGAGGGGGAAGGAATGGAGAGAGGAGAGAAAGGAAAGGGGGGCGCCGCCCCTCCCTCCTTGTCCAATTCGGACTAGAGGGGGAGGAGGCGCGCAGCCTGCCCTGGACAACCCTCCTCTACTCCGCTTTGGGCCCATAAGTCCCATTAACCCCCGCGGGGGGGGGGGGGGTTCCGGTTACCCCCGGTACTCCGTTTTATATCCGATAACTCCCGGAACCATTCCTGTGTCCGAATATAGTCGTCCAATATATCAATCTTTATGTCTCGACTATTTCGAGACTCCTCGTTATGTCCGTGATCACATCCGGGACTCCGACCAACCTTCGGTACATAAAAATATATAAACTCATAATGAAACTGTCATCGTAACGTTAAGCATGCGGACCCTACGAGTTTGAGAACACTGTAGACATGACCGAGACACGTCTCCGGTCAATAACCAATAGCAGAACCTGGATGCTCATATTGGCTCCTACATATTCTATGAAGATCTTTTATCGGTCAGACCGCATAACAATATAAGTTGTTCCCTTTGTCATCGGTATGGTACTTGCCCGAGATTTGATCGTCGGTATCTCAATACCTAGTTCAATCTCGTTACCAGCAAGTCTCTTTACTCGTCCCGTAATACATCATCCCGCAACTAACTTATTAGTTGCAATGCTTGCAAAGCTTATGTGATGTGCATTACCGAGAGGGCCCAGAGATACCTCTCCGACAATCGGAGTGACAAATCGTAGTCTCGAAATACTCCAACCCAACAAGTACCTTTGGAGACACCTGTAGAGCACCTTTATAATCACCCAGTTACGTTGTGACGTTTGGTAGCACACAAAGTGTTCCTCCGGTAAATGGGAGTTGCATAATCTCATAGTCATAGGAACATGTATAAGTCATGAAGAAAGCAATAGCAACAAACGAAACGATCAAGTGCTAAGCTAACGAAATGGGTCAAGTCAGTCACATCATTCTCCTAATGATGTGATCCCGTTAATCAAATTACAACTCATGTCTATGGTTAGGAAACATAACCATCTCCGATCAACGAGCTAGTCAAGTAGAGGCATACTAGTGACACTATGTTTGTCTATGTATTCACACATGTATTATGTTTCCGGTTAATACAATTCTAGCATGAATAATAAACATTTATCATGATATAAGGAAATAAATAATAACTTTATTATTGCCTCTAGGGCATATTTCCTTCACCAGTTGGGTGCGTCCTTGTACCGATCGGACAGCCCGCCTTGGCGTTTGGGGCGGATATGAGGCGTCCGGTTGTAGATTCTCTTAATAAACCTGGACATGTGCCTACAACGTCATGCATCTTGCATTTGAATGCGTGCTATCTGAATCACATCCAATATTCATAGAAAGCATTGTTTGTTATCTTCCCTGCATCCCAAATTTTCATTGCATATTCGCAAAATCCAACTCACAAGTTTCAAGCAGATTCAAACCGCAAAACTACAGGAGCAACGACACACAACATTTACCCGAACGAAATAACATTTTCATGCTGGAGGCTGTGAATAATGGAGCCAGCATGTGAAGTTTAATGCGAACAACAATGAAAATAAAATGTTAGCATCATTTTTTGTACTGATATTGCAAGTATGCATCCATTTATAAATATCTCTCGAAATCTCTTATTCTCTCTACAAGGCAATGTTTCATCCATATTATTAATAATAGTTCGCAAAGTCCCCTTTGTTCTCAATCCATGACTAACCCCTAACCTTGACATCAATCATAAGTTCACACCCATCCAGGTTCAAGCTCCCAAGGTTCGCGGCGTGGTGGCACCGATGCACGGAATGTTTGTCCTGCATGCATAGTTTGATGTCAAATGAAGGTTTTTCCTTGCAAGCGTAGTTCAATGTTAAATGAGAGAGAAAACTCTAGGTTTCACAACACTATACACTATAAATTAATAAACATGTTATAGATATGAACAAAATTTTGAAGAAAAAAACCATGACTACTTTCTCCATCTGTATCCCCAGCTTCTACAGAGTGGCACCTAGACCTAGTGAACACTAGTACTACCAAAGTATGAAAATCCAAGTTGCATGAACCTTGGGAGACTACATAAGATAATTCTACGATGAACAGGCAGAAACAAACTGCAAAAGATAGTAATAATTGATAACATTTGTTATCTGGGATCCAAGTATAACATAACACTAAGATGAACATGTGTACTGCATGATGTGTATTTCACATAGTTTAGGCTTCTGTAACTTGACTTTGGTCAGTACATATATTACTAATTTGTATAACATTATGGAAACATCAACTTTTGATTGGACTTAGCTAACATCAGTATACATTAGTGCTAAGATAAATACAGCAACAAACCAACATAATCTATGGAAGAAACCAAATTTAAATGGACAACGAATCACAAATGCAGATTTAGAACACTGTATGTCACTCCTATAAGAAAATGATACATTGTGTGATCTGAAAAGTGAAAACATGTCACCTTCCCACAAAGAATATCAATAATTATCGTCCCATGATTTTCCATTTTTGCCATAAATCAAACTGTGTGAATACCAAGCAAAGGCAAATAATGCTTGTACATACAAAGATCACAAACTCTTACACAATTTTCTCTTTAAAATACTATTTTTTCATAGTAGGAAAAATAGCACATTTAATCACTTTAACGGTGTCTACTATATGTTCTATATACGCCGCTATCACTCATTGCACCATATGGATGTTCACGGCGGAACATCCATGGTCAGGTAGCTCTAGTCAGTGTGTAAAGATAACTTTTTCTCTGTGTAATTCCCAATGTCGAACCACGGAGGATCAACATGGGAGGAAAAAGACAACTTCAATTGGGTGTGCCAACAAGTAGCATTTGAGCCCTCCTTTTCATTTGCCATATACCCTTGCCATACAAGATTGCTACTAAATTAATTAAAATTTTCCATTGGAATTTAGTCTATAGAAAAAATGTTTCCATCACGATGCACTATATGCCCCTAAAAGATGCGTGTGAGGTGAGTTTTGAAATATACTAGCCAACAATGTTCACCCACTAAAGTAAATTGATTATGTACATGCCATTCAATATGGTATCAAGCAAGTAGGACTTGAGTTAAGAACTGGGTCAATGTTGCCCATGACTAAGCTTACCTAGGCTTCAGACAATACTAGGCATGACAGGTGTCTCGAAATATGTTGCCCAAACTTGTTTCTCAACTAAAACTTTTGGGAACTGGTTAACATCATGAATTTAGTAGGGGGCATAACCATTGGAAGATTGTACACTTATCCCTTAAACCACGAGTTTTGGCTCATGTTGATGCACATAATAAGATTTACCATAATTTCACATTATTGACATGGGTGTCTCCAAGACTCCTATTCTGAATTGATCAAATAATCAGGTTGCCAAAGTTAGAGTGATTTTGTTTCCCGTTAGGGAGGCTGACATGTGAGTCACTATCTTCACTATAATTGGAACATAAAAGCTTTGTGAAATGCATTTAATTTATCAAGTCATCATATGGCGGCATATGTTGTCATGTAATACATAGGACTTGGTGATATCCTAGTGGTGCAATTGCAGTGACACATCTACACTGACTACACATGAAGTCGAACATTGTTTTTAGGGAGCTGGTCAGAAGGAAAATAGGTTCCTAGCTAAAGTTGTCTCGCCCCACCTCCGAAACACGGGTTACAACTTTCATCGTACGGTGCTCTCCAAGGAGCAACTATTCTTACTATGTGAAAACAAAAGGTGCTAAGTTGTAATCCCATTCTAAGGATTCTCATGGTTTTGCGGAATCCAGTTATAGGAGAACCAGGAAGGGGTCTTGATGGTAATGATGGAGGCGATTAGCTTCTTAGGTTCAATTAGTATGGAATATCATGTCTCCATGGCAAAAAGTGTGACCTATCTCCTCCCCATTAGTATATGTGATTATCAAGTTACCATATTGGGCACACTTGATTATATTAAGGACTCCAAGATAACCATGAGGTGGATTGTAGTGGCTCATCTTTACGGATATGGGTTGAACTCAAGGGAGGAATTTAATTTCACAATGGCGATTATTTGGGCTTATCACCATCAAAAGTCACGATATCGGGAACATTCCATTATGAAATACCGATGACTTAGTGTGGTACAACTACAATGGCACATATTCACTGTCTTGGGTTGGGCTTTTGATTAGGCGGTTAATTTTTCGTTATCAATTATTAGGCATGTCGTCTCCCCTTGACACAAAAGATTGACTCGTTCCTCCCCGCAGGCACATGCCATTATGTAATACACACTGGGTCTAGAATAGGCAATACACCATATGTGACCATATATGATGCACCAGACAGTTCCAGCTTGGCCTCCTATTTGACAAATGTGAGTAATATACAAGGTGAATGATTACCTCACTGCCAACTATATTAATATATATACAGGAGGATATAATTTAACTTTATAGTTTCTTGGCGAACAAGTGGACACAACAATAGTAGTTAACATAAGTAATGAACTCATGACCACCACCAGCTAGACCCAAATCGTGTGAAGAAGGTTACACATTAGAGCATAGAACCGATATAACATAATAAATAATGAATTAAATGAACCATGTTGGGAAGGAAATTTCTTGAGAAATAACTTCAATGACCAGTCATCGACAACTCTTTGCTCATTGTCTTCTATCCTTCGCGACATAGACCACATGGACCACGCGGCTTGTCCATAAAGTGGTAGTCCAACTAAAGCACAATGCCGGTGTAGGATGAGGATTTGATTTACATGTAGGATAATTGATGTATGTTGAATCCTTGATTCAAATCTGAATAAATTATCAAGTTATGTCTACTTTTTTATTCCTATCCGATATGTGGCTATAATAGATAAGACACCTCCATTATTGCCCTATAAGTAGATCTTGTCCATGTGTTATGATTAACCTTTCTCTATTTTCAGTCTCTTGGTAGCAATAGGAAGTAAGTAGAGCAACATGTTGGGTGTTCTCGTGTTGCCCTATAAGCCTCCTCTGTTTCCATATTATCTCACTATACAACTAGTTGCATGTACAACACAATGTTGGATGTTTCCATGTTCGCCTATTATCCTCTCCATTTACACCATGCCTCACTAGAACATTATAGATTATATTGTGGAAAAATATTCCCATATGGTTATGACTACCCTTCCACTAGAATATGCATCGAAGAGAAGTAAATAGTGTTTTTGGGGTGTTTTGTGCTTGGTAAGATGCCAAGTTATTACATACATATGCCATAATTTAGTCACAATCTAGCTTGCACATGAAGTCAACGTCGATACGTAACGACGCGGGTCAACAAACATTTTGTGTGGTTGCATAGCTATAGTTAACTTCCATCCAACAAGTACCTACCATATCATTTGTGCATCCTATTAGCCATGTTTTCTCCCTTTTTCGGCCATATGAAGGTCCAATTAGATAGCTCGTTTCAAACCCAAACATGCATGCCAAACTTCTCTCATACTACCCATTGTGTCAACACACATGATGAGCAACTTCAAAAATATATTATCTCATGAGCCAACACACTTCTTGACTTACTATCTTTTCACATGACCTGAGATCTAGCTCCATTGCGAATGTTTCACAAAGCTTTACCATATGAATATATTCTTGTTGAAACAATCCAGATACCAAAACCATCATGGGAAATGAATAGAGAAGCCATTTCAAGTGGATAGGGTGATCCTGAGGCAGTATACCGACTCCCTCCCTCAAGTTTAGCAATAATGTTAGTCAATCGCAAAAAAGTAGGAAGCGAGAAATTTAAAAGTTCCAAACAAGCCTTCGCATTATCCTCGGGATAGGGATAGTTTTGATAATTTCCGACAGGGCTATGCTTTTGGCGAAGAGTCATTTTAGCTCATAGATGCAGATTTGAGCAGCCTCCAGCCGTTGCGAATATTAAAGCTCATGTTGTGCCACACGCGGCTACTCCTGCTCCTCGGGCGGTTGCTCCTGTTTGAGCTGATCATGTCATCCGGCAGCTCATTCAAATCAAAGTTCTGGTTGTTCATCATCGAGACCTGGACCCCTTTAGGTGCCATTTTCCCTGCTTTCAAGCTCCCTGTGTTTTCACTGTCAACCACACCTAAAGAGAACACTTGTTAGGGTTAATTGATATGTCTTCATGAACAGGAAAACACTAACAAAATCTCAGAGAAACGGATGTGCACTATGCTAGAGTTATCCTCTAGTTATTGATCAATAATGGTGGGTCACAGAACCCATCAGTAGTGCTACTTAGTATTAATGGACGGCAGGATTGTCGTGAATCTGACGACAACATAAAATCTTTTTTTTTGAAAAAAGGTAGTAGTGACGGGCCCAATATGTGGTCCATCAATGATACATTGTTACCAGTGATAGAGGACAATATTGAGGCTAAGCATGCTAGTTTTTAGTCATATACAACCCACCACTTACAATCCCAAGTCACAACACGATAGTGACTAAATCATTACCCTGTCACTTAGATCACAACTTAAAACTAGTAGCCCCACACGGTAAGATCATTATTGGTTCCTGCTATCATTTGTCTCTTCTCTAGCTACTAGCACACTTGTCTTCATGATTTATCCTCCACAGAAACACAAACTTCCCTTGTTAATCGCGCATCATGTCATACCCTTCCCCCTCTTCCCCAAAAATAAACCATTTGAGGAAGAAACCCTGATCGGGCCCTCCACCTCCTCAAAATGTTGTCATCTCTACAGAATCTCGCATGAGTGCTGCCTCCAAGAGTTCATTGAGTTTGTTTGAGAGGAGGAACACCCATGTCCAACTCCCTATGCCACCCAGGTGATGATTGTGTTCACTTCTGCCTCGGTCCTTGCACCATATATACGGGTCAACGCTCATGGGCCGATGGTGCAGTACGGTCGAGGCCTTCTCAGTCCGGATTCTTGGCTCCTATTTTTAAAGACACTCCCCACCATTGTTTCCTCTATTCGGATCCCCAACTCTATGGCTTCTCCAAACATCAGGCGGTGCAATATATTGAGGAGAAGAAGGTTCGAGTAGTGGATACTACACATTATTGGCAGGTGTCAGATTTGGACTGGTCATGGCCCGAACTTCTTGTCTGATTTGACCACCACTGTCGGACGCATTCATCTAAGTGGTTTGTTAGTTCTCCACTAAGTATAGACTACTTACGCGTGTTGAACCCATCACTGCTAGGTGTTTCTGGAGCTTCACCAATTAGGCATTATGGAGTAGTGTCAGGAATTGTGGAATATACAATGGAGAGAGAAAGAGAGAGAGAGAGAGGAAGAGCATGCAAAGAGGGGCCATATGCAGGGAGAATAACCATGTAGTATGTCCCTGGTTGAGGTGGAACAACAAACCGTGACATGCCTTGAAGGCGCATGAACTTCTTCTAATTTCAACATACCAAATACCGATGGTCCCTCCATTCCTAAATATAAGTCTTTTTAGAGATTTCAAGAAAGACTACTTACGGATCTATATGGACATATTTTATAGTGTAGATTCACTCATTTTTCTCTGTATGTAGTCCGCATTGGAATCTCTAAAGATACTTATATATTTAGGAACAGAGGGAGTATGATTCAGTAAAACCTACTGAACAAAATGCATTCCATATCTATAAAGATTTACACTTATTATATTAGTAAAAAGATTCCTATTAATAATCAAAGAGCAAAGCAACATTTAAATATAGAAGTGTTTTCCATAAAGAAGATAATGTTGTGTCTCTCTTTTTGCGACTTTGTTTCTTTGGAAATGAATCGTTTATGGTCGATGATTTGTTTGTGTGCTCGCCTGGAGATGTTCATATCAGCTGAAATTTCCATCATCCGCAAAGTATGCACCTATATGTATCACACTCTTAGTGATGTCTTTACATGCGACAAGACTTCTTTCGAATGAAACATGTACACTAGCTTCCTATAGATAGAGGAGACTTATGAGCTGGATACAGCCACCATTGTAGAAAGCCAAATGAAGCACAAAGGCTCCACCGCAGAAAAAGTACCAAGGGAGGGACCGAGAGGAATAGCTGGTGGTGGGCCCACCATGGAAGGAAATGCTAAGGGCGACTATAGGGGACCGACAGGTAGTGCTAGTGTAAGTGTTTTATTCATCTATGGGTCGATGACGGGAGAGCATGGCGTGGCATGGATCTGTAAGTTGACAACTCGAGAATCTTCAAAGTCCCTGAAGCGTGCGACCAATGATCGATAAGCCGAGAATCTTCAAAGTCCCTGACAGACGAAAATGCTTCTAGGAGGAAGCACATCTCTCAACCAAACAAGGAGCCTTGAACTTGACACAAAAGGAACTAAAAGGTCTCATGTTTGAGATCAGGATTCTAGACCGACCCAGGCCTACTAAGTGGCCAGCTATTGGAAAGGTGTGCTCACTTCCACAAATAAACATCAACATGTTAGTTAAGGCTATGCAATAGGCAGGGGGACTCTACTAGGAAACCCAGATAAGTCACATTGGCAATAATATCTCCGTCTTGAGATTCAACAAAATGGAGTCTAAAAGCATGCTCTATATAATGGATTGTGGAAATTTGGTTTTAGTGTGATGGTTTTCAAGGATTATGATGGTAAAACTAGTTTTTCAAAGATAATGTTTTGTATGACGGAGTAATGGGTGATAATTAAGGATCTTCCCCTATAAACCATTATCTACTTTTGGGAATGCTCTCGAGAAGGATGGATTTATGGGGGGGGGGGGGAACCATCTCATAGTTAGAGCTAAAATTTTCATATTCGTTTCACTGGTCTGAGGCTTCTTCCTCCACTCTTCAGCAAAAGATGAGGGGAGTGTCTTGATTTTCAATTTGAGAATATACATCACTTGTGGATTGACTGCGGTAGACTAGCACATGCTGATGGAAGATTTGAACCACATGTTGATTCCTCACCCCAGTTGGGTGAATGCTTGAGTGCATCACTCGAACATAGCTCCTAGGTCAAGACAGTGGGAGCTTGGGAGCACTAGGTCAAGAAAGTGCATCTATGTTCGCAGGGGGTATGCAGCGTTGCCCGACCACCCATTTAGGCACAGGTGCTAGAATGATTATACACACAGGAAGGACCAATCCAAGCAAGATCGATGACATGAAAGTGAACTAAGGGATGATTTGCAACTAAAAAGAATGTGGGAGCTGAGGAAGGAGCATGAAAGGATGGAGGACATAAAAATATTTATACGGGAAAGGGTGCAAGGCGACTGGGAAAAGAAGACCCATCTACCTCTAGGCAACGCAGACGAGGCACTTTTGTTCATTAGACGAGCAAGGGTGGTGATGATCAGCAAAGGCATCACAAGGATTATCAGCTAAAGCTACTGGATAGGAGGAGAGATTGAAGCAAATTTGTGTAGCTACGGGATGTTTCGAGAGACTAGATCGTGATAATAAATTTATCTATAACAGTGAACCAAAACAAAGTATTCTTTCAATCACAACAACTAGGAGATTACTTTAGGAGTTTCACACAAATGGAGGACATTAGGGAGAACATAGCCAATAACAGCTTTTCAAACCTCTGTTTTAGTAGCTACGTGTACAGACGGGACAACAAAAGGGATGATGATGAGAACATTTAGGTACATCCGGACAGGTGTCCATGCAATGATGATTTCATCCATTCGTTCTAGCATACATCCATTGAACACAGTGGCGAATCTTGTTATAAAATCAAGGGCAGGCTCAAAGTTAATGATGTGAAAAAAAAGTCACTGACTCCCAGCTCTTTTGTGGAAACAAGGTTAAAATTTGCTAGAATACTACTAGAAGCATGCACTATTAACTACCAAAATTTTCTTTTGGATCGCTGAGGGCAGGCTCAAGCCTGTTAAAGCCTGCCCAGTTGATTCGCCACGGATTGAACATGTTCACATGGAGGACCAGACCATGCTTCACTCATTATTAGAGCGCTAGACAAACTGGTCATTACCACAAGGAAGAAGAGAGCGTTAACATTTGAGGAGAGGCGGATGCCCCATGGATGCTTGGGAGTGTGCATTATATAACAATTTCGGCCAGAGTGCGTTCTACGGGAAGCATAACAATATCACCAATGATATGCGACATTTTAGTGGCTCAGTGTTTTGTTTCGTATGTTCTGACATCACTAGGCACAAGGTCAACTTCGATGGAAATGAGAGAGCGTTGGGATCCAGATCCTTTGTGGAGATCCGTGAGATTGAAGCGTAGCTTCATTTGGTTCATGCCTGGGAAGAAATAATGTATATGCAACATGCTCGACTGAAATGGCTCGAGGAAGACGAACAAAACATCAGCGCGGATGGAACGAGATGTACTACTGACAAAGAGATGGGGAAGATGTTGGCTGATTTCTGTGCTTAGTTGTTTTCTTCAGAAGGCTCTGCTGAAGCTGACCACATCTTAGCTGACATAAAACCATGTGTGATTAATGATATGGGGGAGACGGTGAACGCGGATGTGATGGATGAAGAAATTGAGAATGCACCATTCTAAACTAGATTGAAAAAAGCGCTGGGCCAGACAACCTCTCGACTATGTTTACCAATTTCATTAGTCGTTGCTAAAAAAATGATGTACGCATAGTAGTAGGGGATTTTTATAAAGGAGTTGGTGCATCGGTAAACTTCAGTGATACGTTTCTAGTCCCAATCCTAAAAATTAACTCACTAGAGATACTTCGTCAAATTGGATCAATCAGCTTATAGAATACACCCTCCTTCCATCTATATAGGGCCTAATGCGTTTTTTAAGAACGCCTTTGACTATTGACAAGATTAATAGTACATGACATGCACAATGTGAAAATTATATCATTGAAAGCTCCTTTCACACAGGAATTTAACGGTGTGCTTTGTGTAAGTTGCATGTCATATATTATTGCTCTACTATTTGGTCAAAGTTAGCCTCGAAAAACGCATTAGGCCCTATATAGATGGAAGGAGGGAGTACACACAATCATATTGCTTCAAAGGCCTAGCGAATAGTTTGAAGGTTCTCCTGTCCATAATGATCTCGGAGGAGCAAAGTATATTATTCCTGGTAGGCTTATCACAGACAATGTATTTGTCACGTATGAGTGTGTTTGCATGCAATCAGGTCAACTAATAGAAAAATCCAATGTTAGCTACTCCCTCCATTTTTATATAGAAGGCCACTATCAGAAACACATTTTGCATCTATACAAGGCCACCAACAATAATCAAGGCAAATATTAATGATGTTTCTTCGTACTAGTAACCCATGACTTAATTACTAGCATGCATGTAGTGGATGATAATGACACACTCACCTACTTCCTCTCCCACGACCACTCAGTTTTCTCTAATATACATGCACCCTATTAATTAACCCGGTAAACGAGAAAATAAATTGGCTTCTAAAGCACACATTAATTTTTGTCTTGGTACCTGTAATTTGAGTTTGTGGCCTTGTATATAAAAATGGAGGGAGTATTAAACTACAAGAGGGTGATTTGGATTTTCCACAATCTGATGATGAGGGCACTTGGTTTCTCAAATAGCTGGATCTTGATAACTATGACATCTGCTACCCCGACCAGGATTTCTGTCAAATTGAATGGAGGTTGCTCTGTCATTTTTACACTATCAAGAGGGATCTGACAAGGAGACCCACAATCCCCCTATTTGTTTATTTTTTGTGTTGCTCATGAATTCTCAAAGATAAGGAGATCAATGTGTACATTTTGGGAGCACTGGCCCCCATGTAGCCCATCTTATGTTTGCAGATGATAGTGTATTATTTCTTCAAGCATCAAATATCAACTTTGTGACCTAAAAATAGATCCTGTTTGACTATGAGTTGGCCTTAGGACAAATGGCAAATCTTCAAAAAGCCTCAACTTTCTGTGGAAAGGGAAGCAAATAGGAGGACAAAGTTGTTTTAAATACTTTTGCACTAATCACAAGGCATTGGGCGAGCATTATTTGGGGCTCCCAACCTTGGTGAGTAGGTCAAAGGAAGCAAATTTTTAATATGATAGAAAAAACTCAAATGGTGAAGTGGTTGGATAGGAAGGACAAGGTATACCGAAGGCGGGAAAGGAGGTGCTAGTAAAATCAGTGCTTTAAACTCCCAGAGAAAATGTGTCCGAACTTAAAGCGATAGTATGTAAGCTGTTAGTACCCATTATAGGGTGGTGAACGCGCCGTATATAATAGAAGGGAGTTGGCACAAAGGTTTTATCCAGGTTCGAGCCCTCAGTGAGAGGTAATAACCTACATCATGTATCTGATTTTTATTCATGGTGAAGCACCTTGTGCGAGGGGTTTTGAACGGAGATGAAGTATAAGGTTACTGAGAGTATAGTATACGAGAGTATATCTGAATGATAACCCCTAGGCCTGCCTTATATAGGTGACGAGGGCTAGGGATTACAAGGAATCCACCAGTTCTCATACCGTCGCCATGTTAGCTTGCATGCCCAGTTGCTCTTCTGGACCTTATTCGGTCTCATGCGCAGATCCTCCACTTGGCCTCTTGGGCCTTGAGATAGGCTTGCTACCGGGCTTCCCACTTAGAGGACACCCCTAGTGTATTGCACCTTCAGTAGCCCCCGAGCGTGTCTGGAGTTGGAGTTATGCTTATCTTCACGAATGAGAACCCAGCCGGCCTCCTTCTATCTTGTTGGCTAGTCAGACAAGGCACATGTGACCACGCGACTAGCCTGATTCAACACATGCAGTCCACCCTCCCTGCCATTTAATCTATTGTGATCACGCACATTTAGTTCTAGTATAATCGTTTGTGGCAGGGCTCAAAAAGTATGGCTCATGGGGTGGATGTGCAGTTGCTCGCTTATGGAGTAACTAGCGGAGTAACCCACGCATTTGCGCGGCTAGATTTATGTTTGTTCTCAAAACTTTTATATCTTTTGGCATCCGTAATATGGATTTAGTTGTTGAAATAAATGTTGTATATTCTAAAGCTTATTTGAGGGCATGTGAAGAAAATAGGTTGATTTATGGAAACCGTGTGCTAGCAGCATAATCCATGTGTGTGAATGTGATTCAAATATAAGTTAAATTATAAATATATATCATTATCTTACAAAAAATACCATTGATATACACACTAACTCTAATTTGATCTAAGACATAGTTTCTCCATTATTATTATTATTATTATTATTATTATTATTATTATTATTATTATTATTATAAATAGTAATAATGTTTTATAATACTTGTGTATTCAGTTATTGGATAGGTTGTGCAAACTCATCCATGCAGAGACATGTGTTTCTGAGTTCTCATATATTTTTACTCGTCTCCACATTCCAACAAAAAGACTTACTCAACCCTTTTCTTTTTTACCTTCGGCCTTCGATTAGCCTATGTAATACGTAGGTGCCAGCTCGTCAATAGTCATCAAACTCAACTCTTTTTATCACTTATAGTTCTCTTTACCCGATTGTTCAAACCAATATTCTATGTCATATTTGGGTTGGATATGCGGCCAGTTGTATCTCAGTTGGCATACAGGCAGAGACCATATACTTCACAACTTTATTAATCTTGTAAGATCTTAATTAGCTTTCTTCCATTTTTTTTGTATGTTGTCTCTTATTACGTATAGTGGACCATGCTTTTGTATCACCGTATATATTGTGCGTCTATGCACATATGTATTTTTTATAGATAAGTATCTATATGGTAAATTGTTTTACAGAGCATGCATCATGAGCTTAGCTTTGATAGACTACTAAAGAAAACATCTCATTCACTCAAATCCTTTTAAATTAATGCCATAAATAATTATTTTGAAAAAGCCCATCTTAGTGACACAGATTCTTTCAAATTAACGCCCTAATATATTTCCCCGTGAATAGAATTACCCTGGAATATTCACAAAATACTATCACTTAGCCGTCCAATCTAATTTAAGCATCCATTTGGCCAGGCTAGTGGGGTGCAACGTGAATGAAAATACACCAATGATTGTAGGGAGAGATGCCTTGCTAATTAGTAGTAGCTTTTCATCGTGCAATCTTTTAACTTTTATAAATCAGGATGTGAGGGTCTCCCTCCTATAATTATTTGAATGGAAGACAATCGATATACGTGCCCATGTGTATGTGCTGATTTTTTTTAATCTAGAGGTCAGAGTGATACTTTTGTACGTGTATGTATTTCTTTGAACTCTCACGCATGTGTGTGTTCTGTTTATCATCCTGCTGTTCTTTTCAGGAAAACTATCCTGCTGTTATGCATAAGCCCCACATGCTTGCCAGTTTCCTAAATCAAGAGATGATGTCATCCTGTTTTTTTTTCTTGTACTTCTCCGAGCAGAGGTGTATCTTGTGTGCTATATATGTATGTGTATGAAACAAATCATTATCATGTATGGTGCATGTAAGAATTCATATTTATCCTTTTTCTTTTCCAGGAGTTCGGATCTTTGTTTGGACGGCTGCACCTCCTTGATTAGATGACGTGTCAATGCATGCAACATATGTGTACATAATATTATTATTTTTGACAGTGTACATAATATTGTTGGCCAAAAAAGAAATTACTGGCACTTAAAAGTATACAAATTATGGGTTTTCCCAGTTGCTAATCCATGATTTATTGTAGTTAACAACCGATTGTAGACATGTTTTAAATGTAAATACATACTTTATATTATATAAAAAACTATTTTGCCAATATCCTTGTTCCAACTATATGTTTGACTTGTATATACGTACATATCTTGGTAGAGCTATTTTTTTTCTTGGAAACCCGTGTCAAGATTAAACGTGAAGCACCAAGTGGGAATCTGAGACCGTGTTTGTCTTTTTCACATGGGGATACGTATTATGGTAGGATTCTTCTGTTTTGGCCGGCCTCTTCTATTGTTTTTCCATTATTACTATATATGTTGGAGTCTTTCCTTAGTTGGCTGCCGATATTTTTTTTCTAGAACAACGTAAGCTATGCATGAGAGAGCTATGCATGATTCTCTCGGACTCCGGTTTTTTCAATAAAAAGGCTTTTCACCAAAGACATTGTACGTGACATGTCAAACTGTTTGTACATGACTATATTCTTATGTTATGTTACATCTCTTAAATCTTAGACGTTAATATTTAAAATTTACGGTCGAGATAATTTAATCTATATGGACGAACGTGATGGCTTATTTGACTCTTGTTTTAATTATATAATAGATGTTGATTCTTTGGGAATCAAATTTCATCCTCGTCAATATTGCTATTGTTGATACGTTACTGATGTTCCAAGTTCACTCATGTGTATGTACATAAAAATGAAGATGAGGTGTGCAATGTCAACCAATACTGTTGCAAGGCTGACCATTGCTCATCGCAGTGCTGCTAGCCCGGGCGTTCAGTGCTAGAAGCTAGTCACGTGATGCTGCAAAGCTAGTGGTCAGTGAACTTTTTATTGCTACAAGGTGGTTGACAATGCTGCAAGGCCAAGGCATCGATGCAACATGGCAGGTCATTGGCATTTTTTTCTTTGCCACAAAATGGTGCACCGGTGCTACAAAAATGGGGTTATCACGTGTTGCAATGTTGTGTTTAGTGTTGTAAGACCGACCACCATTGTGCTTTTCACTAGCCTACCATGGCCACCATTGTGGCCTCCAAGTGGGTCTATTGCTGAGAAACATGGGTGTATGTTGCGAAGGGTGGGGAGAGGAGACGAGAGGAAGAACCAAGTTGGTGGTTGATAAGACTATGATCTGTGACAGAATTGACCGGTTCGCGGGTGGGCCTAACCAAGGAAGAGTTGGAAGATGCATGGCAATGATCCATCGGTTCAGGCGTATATACATTGTGGTTTTTCACTAATTTGTCGCACTTAATGAGTATGTGTTCTATATCTACTATATTTTGTATAGACCATCTTGCAACGGTTTTATGAGGTTTCTAAAAAGAAAATGGAATTATATCCAACAGACTGGTTTCAGGAGGAAATGAGTCAGATCGCTCTAGCGCCAGATGCCCCTCACTTGTATTCCTCTCTCTTCACCATATCCATTCGCTCTATTTCCACCATGCACACACCCACGGGGTTGTTGCAACATTTCCTAAGCTGCATAGCTCGCAGTGGTGCAACTGCTGGTTCTTACGGGGGGTGTTTTAGCCGATTACCAGTGCCACAAGCCAAGAACCATGCGACAAAGGGGTGAGGGTTGTGGTCGCATCAACTACCTCGGTTGTATGACAATGTTCCTCGCCGACGCACTGTAATAGTGCTTGCAGGATACCAGGCGACATCAGGTATGCGCCAGAGCATGGACATGAGGTGCTGCAAGGGGCTGACATAATAGTCTGTTACAACAATGGGGAGGGGTGGAGGATACACAGGTTTTGTGGAGGCTATGAAGGAAGACGGGTTCCACTCTCTCTGCTGCCATGTGGTGTGATCCAATGCTCCACGTGTCAGATCCGACGGCTGGCAAGCTGACTAATTTCATTGACACCTGTAACGTGCCAAAAAATTGTACGGAGATGTTTCTAGCCATTGCTTGTTTCTTATTACAGTTCATATGTCTTCCGTGCTGCAACATAGTGCCGGTGCTCGCATTTGTATACGCGTCTAGTGACAAAACCAACTGGGTGGAACTTGATTAAAATCAAGCATGTATAGCGGCCATGATCGGCCTACTGACGTGTAGCACCGCTAGACCAACGTTAATGGAAACAAAACATGTGCAGCTTCAGTCCAATATATCACTATACTAATGATGAAAAAAAACCGAGCATGGACAGAGCTAACATGCTTCAGTCCAATATCAATATACTAATGATGCCAAAATCTAGCATGGAAAGAGCTAACCAGCTTCAGTCCAATATCAGTATACTAACGATGCCAAAGATCCAGCATGGAAAGAGCTGACCAGCTTCAGTCCACTATCATTATACTAATGATGACAAAAAACAGGCGTCATACTCACAGAAAAACCAGTATGGAGTACTTACCAACTGAGCTTGAAGCCGCGATGCTCCCCTGCATGGGTGGCACCCCCTGGACCGGCGCCATCTCATTTTTCCCATCCATCTGCCACAAGAAAACCCAGCGATTAGAAAGTCCAAGGACATATAATCACCACGTAGTTCTTGCACATACACATCAGGTAATTCAGTAAGCACTAGTACTAATTCACATGACTAGATCAAAGATTGTCAGTAACATCGAATCATTAGGCACCAGTTAACTTCAAATCACTAGTAGGAGAGGGGGAAGCGAGTGCGGCTCACCATCTTGTCATCGAAGACAGGGTTTGCATGAAGGGTGGGGGCGCTAGCGCGGCTCACCATCTTGTCGTCGGAGACATCATTTGCATGCAGAGTGCGGGCGCGAGCGCGTCTCATCATCTTGTTGCCAGAGACGGCGTGAGTACGTGGGGCCCCTGGCGCCAGGAGCGCAACCACCTTCACGGGGCCTTCCCGGGACTCCCAGGATTCCAGCTCCTCTCTGGTGGCTGCTGGGGGCGGGCTTTTCTGCGGGTCTCTCCCGGACTTGCGCTTGCGAACCACCGGCACAGGCACCTGTTGCGCAAGCACCTTCCCTTTCCCCTTGGAGACGGAGGCCGTAGGGGGCGGGGCGGCCGCCGCCAGGCTCTCCTCCTCGTGGTTGGCTATGGGTATGGCGTTGACGCCGGAGCCAGACATCGCGGTGGATCGGTCGAGCACACACGCGGAGTGGGTCGAGCAGAGTGGGATGAGAAGAATGTGAGCGAGGAGCAGAAGCATGTGTTGCCCTTTATGAATTGAAACGGAAGGCACGGGCCATGGTGGGGACGGCGTGTTGAACTACAAATTTATTTATTTAATGCCAGCATTTAGTAGTAGCATATCTTTGGTATATTTCTATTAAATATTCTTATATTTTGGTATATCTTTGGTATACAATTAGATATATATCTGGTATACTGGTATTTAATAGTAATATTCCTATATTTAGGAACAATGATATACTACTATTAAATAGAATTATCGATGTTACTAAATATAAGAATAGCTGTGACAGTATTTAATAGTAACATTCTTATATTTTGGAACAGAGGTAATATTATTTAATTCTTGTATATCTTTGGTATACTATTAGATATAACTTTGGGATTCTAGTATTTAATAGTAATATTCTTATATTTAATGAGGAATAAAGATATATCACTACTAAAGAATATTATCTCCATTACTAAATATTAGAACATAGCTAATACTACTTTATAGTAATATTCTTATATTTTGGAACGGAGTTAATAGTATTTAACTATAGAATATCTTCAGTATACTACTATTAAATATTCTTATATTTAGGTATATCTTTGGTATACTAGTATTTAATATCCTTATAGTAGTATTTAATAGTAATATTCTTATCTTTAGAATCAAATATATACTTACTATTTGATAGTGCATTTATTTGTTCCAGAGGGAGTACTATTACTACCTCCATCCGGGTTTATTGGTCCCTTTCGTTTTTGTGTCCACCTTTGACCGTATATTTGACTATCAAATTATAAGTCGTATGTCACAAAACTTATATTCTTGGGTTCATATTTGAAAGAGGATTTCGACGATAATATTCTTAGAGTATATAACTTATTTTTTAATAGTTACATCAAATGTCAAAGTTTGACCCAAACTACAAGGAGCACTAATAAATCAGGCAGAGGTAGTAGTAGTCATGATTTAGTTCCCTAGTCAAATAAAAGTAATACTAGCAACTTTTTGACGAAAAATATATCATCTTATTATAGCCATGCATAAAGATATAGATAAGGAATAAAATAAGTATGTTGGTAATCACCTTGCTTCTAATTTAAACTGAATTCTTTATACCCGATTTATTGATAAGGCAAAAGATACATGTAAAGAATCATTTTTTAGATAGAATGGTTGCCATTGTATTCAGAGTTCTCGGCAATGCCAGAGTTCATACGGCGCTAGTACAATTCGGAGCCACACTAAGCCATGTTTTTCACAACCCATTCCGACAATGTTGATTATCTAAGATGTAGGCAATACAATTCATCTCTCTATGAACCCAAGTGATCTTGGACTTAATAAAAGTTTGAAGCATGCCCTTCACATCTTCAACCGCCGGACCATGGGGTGAGCCGTCCTTCCCTTCAGAGTTCAGCTTGCTCACAACCATCTTGCAGTCCATCTCCAAGACGATCGTCTAGACTCCAACTTCCTTCTCTAGTGCAAGGACATGGCGACATGCTAGTAACTTCGCCACTTCAGGTCTAGTTAGACAGGGTAGAAATAGCATGAGCCTACAACGGACTCCCTTGGATGGCCTCTCAGGACTGTAAAACGTCATGTTTGTGGGAAAATGCACAACACCAAATACGGGTGTTGCTATCTCATATATATAAAGCTATACGAAGTGTACAAATACAATATACAGAGTCTAGACAATAGCTACGTATAAACATTATCTAACAGCCTCCATCAATCTTCACTATTGGAAAAAGGGCTAGCCACAACTTTCATCGGTGGCGTGCCATTTACAACCAACACCACCACTATTTTTTTCAAATAATGATGGCATTAGCTTATTTGGTACGACATTAGTAGGGGCATAGTGGTGGGGTTGGAAACAGGGTAGCGTAAAAAATATATGGGATCAACAATTTGTATCAGGCATAATATATTGCTGTCGTGGAATAGCATGGAACGCCAACACTATTATATTTAGTTGTGGCGTGCTGTTGTAACCGACGCCAGTATTGGTATTTTGTCAATGCCATCATTCTTATATTACTATTTTTTTGGTATATTATTTTTATAGTATATTATAGTTTACTTTTATTAAATTTCTATTATTTTAAATAGAAATAATGAATTTTTTAAAATATGTACTTTGAGACTTTCAATTTATTTTTTCCTTTTTAGTTTAAGACTTGAGATATATAGTTTTTGAGCCTTCAAATATGAAGTTTCACCCATCTAATTTTTTTCTTTTTAGTTTTTTATGTGGTGATCTTTTTTTAGTATATTATAGTTTACTTTTATTAAATATCTATTATTTTAAATGGAAATAATGACATTTTTAAAAATATGTAGTTTGGGACTTCAAATTTACTTTCCCCCCTTTTTAGTTTAAGACTTGAAATATATAGTTTTGAGCCTTCAAATATGTAGTTTGACACTTTCAAATTTTTTTATTTTTAGTTTTTTATGTGGTGATCTTTTTAATAGTATATTATAGTTTACTTTTGTTTAATTTACTTTGTTTCCTTTTTAGTTTTAGACATGAAATATATAGTTTTGAGATGACATATTTTAGATGATGATCTTTTTTCTTATTGGGCAAGCCCAAATAGTATTAGAATCCCGTGAGGGTCAAAACCAACGGGGGCAACGGCCCCCTCGACCCACTCCCTCTCTCTACCCTGCTGCTTTGTTCCGTTCCATTTTCTCTCCGTCTCTCGCCGCTTCGATTTCGCCCGATTCCGGCGATTGCTGTCCTTCTCCGGTTCTGAGGTACACATCTGAGCCTCCCACTCTCATCTGGTCCATTTGGAATTTTTTTAATTAGAGATGTGTTTCGCATCTGAGCCTCCCACTTTCATCTGCTAGGGTTTCGGCGACCGTAGCAGGCGACGGCGACGGAGTAGACTGTAGGCGACCCTCGGCTCCAACCCAGGTGAGCATATCATCCCTCCCTCTTTTGTTGTATGTCATTGCCACTGTAATTTTTTATTTGCATCATTGGGGTTCATCACTACTAGGCAGTGACAACGTGTTGTACTTGTCTAGAATTAAGGTAGATATATTTTTCAATCTTCGGTTAGCACTAGCTGTAGAAACTAGAAGTCCAATCTGTCAATTAAGGTAGATATATTTTTTAAGTCATCATCTTTGGAAGCATTTTAAATTATGAAACAAAGTGTTTGAGTAGCTGTTGTAATCCATAAATACCTTGGGGAGAATCTGCTGTGTACTACTTCTTCACCAAAGAAAATTTCCACTCGAAAGTAATGCTCCAATTTAGGTGTGGAAAAATAGTTGAGTGTCCAAAGAAAATTTCCACTCGAATGTAACGCTCCAAGTTAGGTGTGGCAAATATAGTCACAATCCAATAGTTCTATACAATACATTGCTATCTAGTTTAATTAGTTCTATACATGCTATCTAGTTTAATTAGTTCTATCCATTCCAATTTTTATTGAGAAATTGCATATTATCTTGATCATATACGCGTTCTGTTTGTAGGTCATGGCCAATTTTGGATGCAACAATGAGTCGGTGTGCGATGTGGACATGGCCAACAATGAATTCTTAAACACTTATGAGTACGTCATCAAGAGCGTGCAAGGGGGAAATGATGAGCTAAAGGGGAAGATTAAATACCTACACAAGGAGACTGTTCAGCTCGTTCAGGAGACTAATCATCCTAGAGACGAGAGGGATAAGCTCGTGGAGGATCGGGATAAATTGAAGGAGGAGAGGAGACACTTCAGGGCTCAGAGGATTACCCTAAAGATGGACATAGACCATTCCATAAGAGAAGGAGAGGGGGGGGGGGGGGAAAGAAGCTTCTACAGCTGGGCATACTCCTTGATGAAGACTAGTTCATCTTATTTTTTGCTGATGATCGAGTAACTAGAGTACTTGTGTGAGCAACTTTTGCGAAGTTTAATTCATATCAACTTGTTGAGTTCATGAGCCTCTTCTGTAATGACTATCTATTTAGTAAGTACCTAGTGTTGATGAGAAAAATAAATTTATTACCAAAAAAACCATTTGCTAGCGTTGGACAATTAGGGACGACAGAGTTATGATGAACTTAGTGTTGGCGCTGGACTGGTTACACGCCAGCACGATGTAGGATACTGCTAATGTGTCAACCCGCGCCACTAGTATTTCTTAACAATGGAGCCATATTGGTGGCGTTGGGTGTCTATGCCAGCAAGGCACTATTTGCCACGCCATAGCTAGGTTCTTTTTCCACTAGTGCTTAACTGTGGCCTGAAGTACAAAGCAAGTTAAGACTGCGCCTACAACCTTCAAACTGAGGTTGTTGAAGTGGCTTTGTGAATATGTCGGCAAGTTGATCTTTGGAGGAGATGAACTTGATATGAAGGACCTTCTGTGCAACACATTCCCTCACAAAGTGATACTCAACTTCGATGTGCTTGGTCCGAGCATGAAAAACTGGATTAGATGAAAGATATGTGACACCAATATTATCACACCAAAGAACCGGTGGTTGCTCTCGAGAGACTCCCAACTCTCTCAACAGAGACTGTACCCAAATAAGCTCAGCTATGGCATTGACAACCGCCTTGTACTCTGCTTCATTGCTGCTCCGAGATAATGTAGTGTGCTTGCGATCACTCCAGGGGATCAAGTTGCGACCAAAGAAGACAACGTAACCCCCTATTGATCACCGATCATCTAGGCTCCCAGCCCAATCTACATCAGAGAACGCTGAGACAGCAATCGAGGAGGTAGAATGAAGATGCAAGCCATAGGAGATGGTATAAGAGAGATAACGCAGTATACGCTTCACAACTGACTAGTGTGAAATCCGAGGAGCATGAAGATACTGGCACACACGGTTAACCACATAGAATATATCCTACCGTGTGATAGTCAAGTACTGCAAGCCACCAACAATAATGCGGTACTCTGTAGCATCATCTGAAGGAAGCAAGGCACCATCCAAGGCTGATAACAGACCAGTCGCAGACGAAGGGGTGGTAGCATGCTTGCATTGCAACATACCAGCACGTCGCAACAAGTCCAAGGAATACATATGCTGAGTGAGAGTCAGGCCAGTAGGTGACCGTGAAACTTCCAGACCAAGGAAGTAATGAAGAGCACCTAGATAATTGACAGCAAAATTACCACTCAGAGCAGACATCAGACGATTAGCGACAGTCACTGAGGAGCTGATAAAAATAATGTCATCAACAAAAACCAACAGGTACATAGTAATGTTGGGGAACGTAGTAATTCAAAAAAATTCCTACGATCACGCAAGACCTATCTAGGAGAAGCATAGCAACAAGACGGGAGAGTGTGTCCAAGTACCGTTGTAGACCGAAAGTGGAAGCGTTTAGTAACGCGGTTGATGTAGTCGAACGTCTTCACGATCCAACCGATCCAAGTACCGAAAGTATGGCACCTCCGTGTTCAGCACACGTTCAGCACGATGACGTCCCTCGAGCTCTTGATCCAGTTGAGGACGAGGGAGAGTTCCGTCAGCATGATGGCGTGGTGACAGTGATGATGAAGTTACTGGCACAGGGCTTTGCCTAAACACTACGACGATATGACCGAGGTGTTAAACTATGGACGGGGGCACCATACACGGCTAAGAGATTGTCTGTTCTGCTTTGGGGTGCCCCCCTGCCCACGTATATAAAGAAGGGGGAGGAGGAGGCCATCCAAGGGTGATGCGCGCCAAGGGGGGAGTCCTACTAGGACTCCAAACCTAGTAGAATTCGCCCCCCCCCCTCTTTTCCTATTCCAAGAGGGGAAAGGAGGGAAGGAGAGTGAGAGGGGAAGGAAAGAGGGGGCCACGCCCCTTCCCCCTAGTCCAATTCGGACTGCCATGGGGAGGGGCACGCGCCACCTTGTGGCCTTCCCTATACTAGTCCCTTATGACCCATCAAGGCCCATAACTTCCCCGGAGGGTTCCGGTAACCCCTCGGTTCCCGATAAATATTCGAAACGCCCTGAAACCTTTCCGGTGTCCGAATACTTTCGTCCAATATATCAATCTTTACCTATCGACCATTTCAAGACTCCTCGTCATGTCCATCATCTCATCCGGGACTCCGAACAAACTTCAATCATCAAATCACATAACTCATAATACAAATCGTCATCGAATATTAAGCGTGCGGACCCTACGGGTTCGAGAACTATGTAGACATGACCGAGACACATCTCCGGTCAATAACCAATAGCGGAACTTGTATGCTCATATTGGCTCCTATATATTCTACGAAGATCTTTATTGGTCAAACTGCATAACAACATACGTTATTCCCTTTGTCATTGGTATGTTACTTGCCCGAGATTCGATCATCGGTATCATCATACCTAGTTCAATCTCTTTACCGGATAGTCTCTTTACTCGTTCCGTAATGCATCATCCCGTAACTAACTCATTAGTAACACTGCTTGCAAGGATTACAATGATGTGCATTACCGAGAGGGCCCAGAGATACCTCTCCAATACATGGAGTGACAAGTCCTAATCTCGTTCGATGCCAACTCAACAAACACATCGGAGACACCTGTAGAGCATCTTTATAATCACCCAGTTACGTTGCGACGTTTGATAGCACACAAAGTGTTCCTCCGGTATTGGGGAGTTGCATAATCTCATAGTCATAGGAATATGTATAAGTCATGAAGAAAGTAATAGCAATAAAACTAAACGATCATTATGCTAAGCTAACGGATGGGTCTTGTCCATCACATCATTCTCTAATGATGTGATCCCCTTCATCAAATGACAACACATGTCTATAGTCGGGAAACTTAAACATCTTTGATTAACGAGCTAGTCAAGTAGAGGCATACTAGGGACACTCTGTTTGTCTACGTATTCACACATGTGGTAAGTTTCCGTCAATAAAATTCTAGCATTAATAATAAACATTTATCATGATATAAGTAAATATAAATAACAACTTTATTATTGCCTCTAGGGCATATTTCCTTCAAGTACCCTCTGGACGTTGGAACATAAACAGAGACGTGTCAGCAGTGGACGGAGCAAATCCAAGACGTTGAAGAAACGAGCCAAGTCGGGCATGCCATGCACGATGAGCCCGCTTCCCGCCGTTCGGCCCCCGAGGGGCTTGAAATAGCTCCGCCTGGGGTGAACCGGCGATCATTTTGGTGTGGGGCCGATCGGGTTCCTAGCCACCGCGCCTAGGTCGCCCCCAGATGCCGTTTTTGGAAAAAACAAAATCGGCCAAACTCGACCCAAATTCGTACAAACTAGGCGATTTCATTGATATTTGTACAAAAACTTAAAAACACAAATTAAAGTAGCTTAAGAACGACAACTACACCTTGCACTACTATAGCGCCGCCGCCTCCCGCCTTATACATGCCGAGGAGCCTGTAGAACCGTGTGAATTCGCCGCCGCCGTCGTCGCCGTCATTATCGCCGCCGTGCTGCGAGCCGCCGACGTCCCTGCTGCATCCCTGACCCGCGTCGCCAATGCGTGGCGGGTTGGATGGCCCGGTGCCTCCTTGCCGTCACTGTCGAGGATGACGCCGCCACCCTCCTCACGTCCGCGGCGCCGGCGGCGATCTCCTCGAAGGCGTGGCGCTGGCACTCCATCTGCTCGCGGACATAGTCCGCCCTCGCCCACTTGAGGGCGGTCTCATCATTAGTGGCCATGGCCTCGTGCTCCTTCTTCACGTGGAGCAACCCCGGCCTGATCTTCGCCCTGACAAGGCGGGAAGAAGGAGAGGAGCGGCCGCCCTCGTTGATGATGAGGGCGCCTGAGCGGCATCTCCAGCAGCTCCAGCTTGACGGGGCAGAGCGCCGGCGAACTGGAGCAAAGGTATCCAGATCACGACGACGAGGAGGTCACCGTCTCCATTTGCCGCGGCATGCAGTAGCTACCATGACGGCGGGAGAAAGAGGGGGCGCCGAGTACTTCCAGGCACGACGTGTTGCCGGCCTCGATGTCCTCGAGGACAACTTAAGGGTGCGGCCGAGGACGCCCCACCCAGCGGCGCCCCTCAGAGTTGAGGCATCCGCGATGCTCGACGTCGGTAGTGGATGCGATATGCTCCTCGTGGCGCCGCTCGAAGCACGCCGTCCATCGCGCATTGCTGTCGGGGGCGTACCTCGGCTAGTTCCGTGCGGTCTCCGGCAGAGAGGACCGGATGCGCACGAATTCAGCGATTCTGACGCACCGAGCGGCTCCGGTGGGCGCGGGGGCACCGAGACGCCTCCAGGCGCCCGACACCCGCATGTCCGGGGGCGTCGAGTAGTCGGCCTCGTAGAGGAAGCGCGCCTCATCCTTGTGCAGATGGCGGCGGCCGAAGCCATTCGCCGCCGCATCCTCGCCTGGGAAGCGCTCGGCCATTGCCGTCGGCGGGGCAGAGAGTAGGAGAGAGGGGCATCAGCGGCAAGAGAGGGAGAGAGGGGCGTCAGAGGCGAGGGCGTCTGCATTCATCGGCGAGGGAGGGCAGCATTTATAGCCACATATGGGCGGTGGGAGGGCTGCCGCCGTCTGCCGCATGGCGGGAGTGGGCGCGACGCGCGTCGCAGCGCCTTCACTGCGCTGCCCGTGAGGCATCAATGGAAGACTGACCGGCGTGGCAGCGTGGCAGCCTTGGCATTGATTCCTACGGGAACCGAGGTGATGAGGACGATGAAGGCGGCGAGTTGCTGACTCGGTGTGCCTATTTCTTTTCGCGCCAAAAACGTTTCCTCCGGCGCCCCCGGGCGCCCCCAGCGTGCCGGGTTCGGTCCGGGTCTGCCAACGCCAAATTCAGCCCTGACCGATGAAAATTGGACTTCTTGGGGCGCGACTGGGCCGAATTTTAGGCGCCGGCGACAAAGAAGGGCCTTGGGGGGCTTGTTGGGGGCACGGCTGGAGATGCTCTAAGTCCATGAAGTGCCTTAACAGGATGACACAAATCATGTGGATGAGCTGGATCAACAATACCTGAAGGTTGCCGTATGTAAACCTCTTCCTCGAAGACTTCATGGAGAAAAGCATTCTGAAGCTACGTATAAACATTATCTAACAAGGACTGCCCCTCCTCTGTCTTGATTCTTGGCCCATACACCGTCAGCATTGCCATAGATTCACCCATGCTCTCGCAGATGCCATCGTTCGTGCCGCTGAGCTATGACATGTATGTCTTCCTGTTGGTGTGCCTGTTGCCACTGCTCCACATGAAAGACAGATTTTACTAGTGTAACTCAGACAGTTCCTCACCAGCCAGAACTGATAGAAGCCTTGCACAATCCACTACTAAAGATCAGAATATCACTTACCCTCAATTGCTGAGCAACGAGAATGCCCACGCATTAGTGATGAGGACGATCACTGACGAGTCTTCCATGGTGCATCACTGATGAGGTATTTTGAGCTCTACTTCATGCTTATTAGAGACGGGTTTGAAATTGATCGGTCAGTGATCATGTGTTCCGGTGGCCAAAGTGAACGGATATTTAGCACTTACAGCTGTCACATTTGATCCGTCTAAGTTATTGCTGCAAAATAGTCGCATTCGCTTTCTTGCCGGTCAGAAATGTGTTGTATACGTTTTATATCTTGTCTGTGCCAAGTCGCTAACTGTCACCACCGCTGGCAAGCCCCTCTCCTGTGGGATTGCACTATGTCCGTATTGGTCGAGTCCCGACGCCGAGTACTTCAGGCGATGATGATACGACCGGCAACGAACACGATAAAAAATGAAACTCGGTGACGAACTCAATGAATATCTATTATGTCGAGATGTACACGCTGTAACCTGGATCATTCCACTCAGCGCCTGATCGATCCTCTGGCAAAACAGCTGCAGGCAACACAAAAACGCAAGTATGTAGACAATGGCCAGTTGGCCGGAAGCACCACACGCACGTCAAGATGGCAATGGGGCCCCGAAACCCACGTCCCTGCGAGTTTTTACCCTATTAGGGGACGGGGATGGACGTCTTTTCATCCCCGCGGGGCTGTTGTTGGGCACATTATACAACCCGACACGTTTCGTGGGTTTGCACCCGTTTCGGTAGTCCCCGAACCCGAAACCCGGCAAACCCAGCAAAATACATTTTTTTTTACCAAGCACTGATCCGGTGCGGCCCAACCCAAAGCTATCGAGCCCCCCACCCCCAATGTCGAAGGCCAAATCATCTTTGTTGCTGAAATATGGTATCATGCTGCTGAAATACATTCTATATAGCTGTTGAACCATCTACTATTGTTTTTTGTTGAAATTTGCTGAACATATGCTGCTGAAATGTGCTTGTTTTGTTGCTGAAATGTTATCCTTCGTCGCCACTATGTTTGTTTAAATATTTTCATTTTCTCGTGGGTTCCTGTGGGTTCCCTGAAACCCGATGGGTTTAGAGGACGGGTGGAAAACTAGCCCCGCACACGGTGATGGAGACGGGGACGGGTTTACGATTTTCTCGTGGGGATGGGTTTGGGAAGGCAAAACCCGATGGGTTTCGTCCCCGTTGCCATCTTGACACGCACGCACGCGCAAAGCTGGGTATTTCCGTAGGAGCGTATCGCTCCTGTTTGATCTGTATTATTACTTTCACAAATCCACGGTACAAGTTACAGTTGGGTATTTTCATAGGAGCGTATCGCTCCTGTTTGATCTGTATCACTTTCACAAATCCATGGTACGAGTTATAGTTGGGTATTTCGTAGGAGCGTATCGCTCCTGTTTGATCTGTGTTACTTTCACAAATCCACGGTACAAGTTACAGGGTTGCTTGCATGGATATAAGTAATACCAGGCTAGATAGGTACTAGAGAAATATTAATTTTTTTTGGAAAAGAAGGATAACCCCGGTTTCTACATCTGGGAGATGCACGCGATCATTTTATTGATTATTCTCGAGGACCTTTCAAAGTAGAACAACAATATGCCTGAATCCGTCATCTGGGAAACATTAGCCGCTACTCCTATTCAAATGATGAAGGGGTGCAAGTTGGGCCACATACCCAGACCTCTCACCTAAGCCTAACATCTAAAGCCGAAGGCCCCGACCAAGCCATCTGCCGAGCCCAGGGCTTAAACCGGTCTCACGCACTCACATGTGTCATCGCCACCATCTTCCACTGGTCCATCTTCAGAGCAGATTAAGGTGACAACCTTGGCAGGTCCTCCGCCATCGACGCCACCATGACGCCAAACGACGACATCCACCTACGCGACCCTTGGCAGGTCCTCCGCCATCGACGCCACCACGACGCCAGCCGATGACCTCCACCTATGTGAGTCCATCCCCAAGCAATAGACGTAATCCATGCTAGGATAGGGCCGCACCACCGCCGTCGCCCACCACCCATAAGCGCCACCTAACCCCAAGGTTTCCAAAGCGGTGCCTTCAAGAAGGGAACAACGCCGTGAGCGCCGCCGCCGCCCAACAAAGTTAGGGTTTTCGCCTGGGAGATCAGTCAATACCAATGCCTCCAAGAAGGGGAACGGCGCCCTCAGGCATCGCCGTCGGCTCTGCCGGTCATGGCCGGCCAGGGATTTCGCCCGAACTAGATCCCTGCCACCAGCAGCGCCTCCTATACAGAACTGACGACCAAGAGGAAGCGCGGCCCGACCAGGCTGGCCCGCACGCCGAACAGGGGAGGAGGGGAGACACCAGATCACGCGCACTGACCATCGCAGAAGCCGTCGCCGGCCACCAACGACTACTGGATCCCGCCGCCCACGCGGCCGGGACAACAGATCCACCGCTCACGTGGCTGCTAGCCGGAAGTGCCTTGCCAATGAAGCCACCGCTCCAGATCCGGGATTCCCCACGCAGAAGCAGGGCAATCGAGGCCCCGCCGCCACCATCCTTGGCGCCACGGGCTTGCCCAGCGGCTGCCTCCGGCGGCGGCGAGGAAGGGAAGAGGGGGGTGAGGAGGAGGGGCGGATAGGGTTGGGAGGAGGGGCGGCTAGGGTGAGGAGGAGGGGCGGCTAGGGTTTTTGTCACTGATAACTAACTTCAAAGAGAAATACTAATGAGATGCTAACTTCAAAGAGAAATACTAATGAGATGCTAACTCCAATACTACTCGGATCATACATGCACACGGACCCGTACCAGGACACGTACCACTTCGAGAGGTTGTGTCGTGTTTACTTCCAACAATCACCCCCTAAACACGACGTCTTCACGACACTGCATCGACGCTGATCCTTCTTTGAATCTCCAATAACTTCTCTCGATTCAAAGTCCTGGTCAAGATGTTTGCCAGCTGATAATCGATGCAAATGTAGTTGACCTCCATCTTACTTTTTTCTAGACAGTCCTTTATGTAGTGATACATCGTATCAATGTGCTTGCCCCTTTCATGCTGCATTGGATACTCGTGTAGAAAAGTTGTAGACTCACTGTCAACATTGAGTATCACTTGTTCCTGCTCTTGATACATGAGATCACCCTAGCCTCCCTAGCCACACACCTTGACATTCTGCTTCACTTGAAGTCGATGTCATCACTTTCTGCTTTCGTGATAATCAGTTTACTACGCTTCCACCAAGGAAATATTCCATGTCCGAGGTACTCTTACGGTTGTCGACAATTCCTTTCTTGTCACTGCCACTATAGCCAAGTAGTTTCACCATCTCCTTCTTGCTCATCTCAAGACGAGGTTCCATGGAACGTTAATTGGATTGCAATATTTCATGCCACAGCTTTCCAGTATCTTCTTTGCGTATGATTCCTGGCATACGGTGATCCCCTTCGGCTTTTGATGTACCTCGATCCCGAGGTAGTAACTCAATAGCCCTAGATCATCCATCTTGATAAGCTCCTTCATTTGTAGATTGAACTTTGCAATCACCTCTTCATCTGCTCCAGTTATCAACAGGTCGTCGTCGTAGATGCCAACTAGTAGACGATCCATTCCTTCACCTTGCTTGTACATTGCATACTATAGTGGGGCTTTCCTAAATCCAAGAGAAATCATCGTCTGGTCAAGTTTGATGTTCCACTTTCAAGGGTCATGCTGTAGCCCGTACAAATGTTTCTGTAGCTTCAGTACCTGTGTTCCTTGCTGAATCCCGGTGACTGATTCACATACACATCTCCTTTTAACTTGCCATTCAAAATGTGGATTTTACATTCATGTGATATATCTTCCATGATTCCTGAACCGCGAGAGCGATGAGTAGTCTCACCCATTCCATCGTTTCAACGGGAACGAACAATTCTTCAATGTCCACACCTTCCTCTTGCACGTACTCTTTGGCTACTAAGCTCGCTTTGTGCTTCGCAGACCCTTTTGCATCTTTCTTAATCATAAATTCTCACTTGTGATCCATGACTTTTTCATTGTTGGGAAGATCCACAAGCTCCCATGCATTGTTGTCGTGAATCGACCTCAACTCCTCCTCCATAGCTTGACACCAATACTCCTTCGTATTTGCATCCTCGAATGCCATCGGTTTCTCGGCATTTGCTAGACATCGTCATCCACTCCGTTTCACCTTTTCTGGGTCTTTTGTCCAAAGAGCTTCCTCCGGACATATGTCGATCACCGGGCGTAGACGATTGGTTATAGGTAGATATGTCCTTTCTTCCTTCATGGGCACGGGCGCTACGTTGCCGTTATCATCTCCACACGTGGACGTGGTCCCTCCTGTACATCCACTGCATGAGCCACCATGTAGGATCAGCTTGCCACACCCAGTTGGGCTTCCTGACTTGTTGGCAAAGTTGTCAAGTAGTAAATCTAGATGTGGCCCTTGCTCACCACGTGAGACACCCATGCCTCCTTCTGGACTAGTTTGAGGCTCACGTGGGCTTTGACTTACGCCCTGTTCGGCAGCTCTCGCCTCCGCAGCTCTGCGCCGGAGCGGAGCGGGCCGCAACCTATTTTCTTGGAGTGGCTCTGATGGGTCGCTCCGTCCGCTCTGCGGAGCTGGATGACTGCCAAACACACGCTTAATACTGCACCACCACACGCAGCTGCCTTGCAACCTCTAGCTGTAGCGCTCGCTGATGGGTGCATGGCACCCCAACTCCATGCGATACCTCTAGTTACTGCGGCCAGTGCTTTCGGCCTACTCAGTAGGACACCACGTTCGCCTGTTATTGGGTAGTGTGGCACGGCTGCTGCACACATGCCCACTTTTGTATCAGCATACTTTGATTCATGGTCTTCAGGTGCCACGTACGCCGAAGTGACATTCATGTCCTTAGCATCGACACAAAATTCAGAATTATGTCTCGCCTCAGTACCTTCGGCACGAGTTTCGGAATCACCCCTCATGTTTGTAACATCGACATGAGTTTTTCAAACCATGATTTTGAGAGCGAACTTTTTGTTCACTGAGCACGACAATTTCTTTAGCCGACGCTTGAAGAACATGATCCTCCTCGTCCACAAGCTCGCACATCAACATCATGTCACTTTCATCATCTTTCTCGGCCATTAGCATCTTCTCCTTTGGGGGATTCTTACAGTCTGACTTGAAGTGGCCGAGCAGATTACCGTTGTGGCAGCGGATCTTCTTCTTGTTGAACTTTTTCTTCTTTGGCTTCTCCAACTGTTCGTCGATGTCCTTTGCGGGATGGTACTTTCCGCTGCTACCAGACGCCTTGTCGAAATTGTTCTCCTTGGAAACTATCGCCTGCCACTGAGCACGTGTAAGCATACTCATCCTGCTTTGCGTCACCGTAACTCAGTTTCATCTACTCGTCATCCGCCCTAAAGTTACAAACCAGATCATCCAAAGTGAGAGTCTTGAGATCAACACATTGCTCAATCGCTGACACAATCGGCATGTAGCGCGGTGGAGCGGCATGTAGAAAACGCCGGACCACAGTGATATCCTCTAGCTTCTCCCCGAGACTGCGAATCCCGTTTACCATCGTGGCAACCCTTGCTCCGAAGGCATCCACCGTCTCATCTTCTCCCATCCTCATACTCTCGTAACTTTTCCGCAAAGTTTGCAAGTTCGCCTCGCGCACACGTGAGTTGTTAGATAATCAGCTGCACTCTTGCTATCTTCAGTTAGTTCAGAAACTTCAGTTAGTTCAGTTTCGTTTTCTCTGAATAACACTGACCGTCAGCGTGTGCCTGTACACGTACGAGTTCAGTTAGCATTCTGTTAGGTAGTTAGCTAGTCTTCAGCTCGCCGTAGGGATCGCCATGGGATGGCATGGATCACGCATTCCTCTGCGCGAGCAAGTAGGGCTCATGCGCGACTGAGCGTCGTGGGATGGCACGACCTGTAAGCTCGGCGAGCACGACCAGTTCTTAGCTGTTTTTCAGGAACTCCAACGGGGTTCAGATAGATAAGAACAGAAATAGAAAAGTTGCAAGGTTGTTACGCAGCGCAAACCACTGTCTTCCACCTCGTGTTCTCCCTCTCTCATCCGCGTTTGCTGGTCATCTGCAACTACAAGTGGCATCAGAGCCTCGGTGGTGTTCGATCCATCCTGGGCGCCGACGGTCTTTCATCTGTCGGAGAGATGGCCGGAAGCGACGAGGAGAAGGCGCAGAAGAAGCTAGAGGAAGAAAAGGCCAAGGCGGAGGCCTCGGAGCTCGGCAAGTCCCTGGCCCGTCTCTCCACCGAGGAGGGGTCGGGGGTGCGCGTCGTTGAGCGCGTCGTGCACAGCGGCGGTGGCGGCGGGCCCCCGATGATGCTCACGCGTACAAACTACTCCGACTGGGCTATGATCACTAAACTACAGCTACAGGCGGACGAGCTCTGGCGCGTGGTGGAGACGGGGCAATGCTCGGATCACGACGATCGGCGCGCCATGATCGCTCTCCTCAAGGGGGTGCCACCGGAGCTCATGCAGATCTTGGGTGCCAAGGCCACGGCCAAGGAGGCGTGGGATACCCTGAAGACGATGCGCGTCGGTGTCGAGCGTGTGCGCGAGGCCAAGGCGCAGACTCGCCGCTCGGAGTACGAGGCGCTCCGGTACAAGGACGGCGAAGGGATCGAGTCGTATCGTCATGCGGCTCAGGACGATCATCGACGAGCTGCAGGCGCTCGGTGATCCAGTGGACGAGCACAAGGCCGTCCTCAAGGTGCTCCGCACTGTGCCGCGTCCGTACCGCGAGATGGCCGTGGCAATCGAGTCGCTCGTCGACACGAGGGCACTCTCCCTCGAGGAACTTTGCGGCCGGTTCCTTGTCGTCGAGGAGCGTGAGCGCGAGGAGACCCCGACGCCCGGAGCGCAGCTACTGTACACCATCGACCAGTGGCGGGCGCACGAGAAGTCGCTGGACCAAGGCAGCGCGTCCTCAGGAGCTGGGCGCGGGCGCGGAAACGGCAACACGAAGAACCTCCATGGCGGGGGCGGCCGTGGCCAGGGCACTGGCCGCGGCAACGGCGGTCCACCGGCGCCCAAACAAAAGGGAAACTGCCGCTACTATGGCATCCCCGGCCACTGGGCAAAGGAGTGCCGCAAGAAGGAGCGAGACCAGCGCGAGCAACAGGATCAGCAGGCGAATGTCGCCCAGGTCGAGGTTGAGCAGCCTGGCTTACTCCTAGCCACCTGCGAGGCAGTGAGCGCGGCGAGCGCGGTGGGCGGCGTTCATGAGCACCCCACGGAAATCTTCCTCAACGAAGCTCGCGTGGTGCCCATCGCTACCAACGACGACCGCTGGTATTTGGATACTGGTGCTAGCAATCACATGACAGGGAGGCGTGACATGTTGTCGCAGGTGGACGAGTCCGTTCGCGGCTCGGTGCGTTTCGGCGATGGCTCCTTCATGCAGATCTGCGGACGCAGCGTGGTGACGTTCTCCTGCAAGAACGGCGAGCACCGCGCGCTCTCAGATGTCTACTACATCCCCCAACTGCGGACGAGCATCGTGAGCCTCGGCCAGCTCGACGAGCACGGGTGCAAGTCCGTGATCGAGGACGGCGTGCTCTGCCTCTACGACAGGCAGCGCATGCTCTTGGCACGGGTGCAGCGGACGAGCAACCGGCTCTACGCCGTGGCTCTGAACTTGGCTGCGCCCGTGTGCCTCCTGGCGCATGGCGGCGACGACGCGTGGCGTTGGCATGGACGTTTCAGCCACCTCCACTTCCGGGCGCTGCACGATCCTGGCGCGAAGGGGATGGTGCGTGGCATGCCAGCGACTCAGCATGTCGAACAGTTCTGCGAGGGCTGCACACTCGGGAAGATGCACCGTACGCCGTTCCCGCGCACGTCAGTGTATCGTGCAGAGCAGGGGCTCGAGCTCGTCCAAGGCGACCTCTGCGGACCCATCACACCGGCGACCACGTCTGGTAACAAGTATTTTCTGCTCATCATTGACGATCACAGTAGATATATGTGGTTGGAAGTGCTCAGGAGCAAGGACGAGGCTTTCAAATTCTTCAGAAAGATCAAAGCAGCTGTGGAGACACAGTGCGGCGCGAAGCTCAGAGCGTTCCGGACCGACCGCGACGGGGAGTTCAACTCGAATGAGTTCACCGCGTACTGCGATAAGCTTGGCATCCTAAGGAACACGACAACTCCGTATTCTCCCCAACAGAATGGAGTCGTCGAGCGCCGCAACCAGTCCGTGGTCGAGATGGCTCGCAACCTGATGAAAAGCATGGGCGTGCCGAGCACGTTCTGGGGCGAGACGGTGCGCACGGCGGTGCACATCCTCAACCGCTCGCCGACGAGGAGTCTGCAGGGCATGACACCCTATGAGGCGTGGCGCAAGAAGAAGCCCACGGTTGACTACTTCCGCACGTTCGGCTGCGTCGCGCACGTCAAGCTCGTCGGCCCCGGCGTGACCAAGCTCGCGGACAGGTCACGGCCGGGAATATTTCTGGGCTATGAGGCGGGCACCAAGGGCTATCGGGTGTACGACCCGATCGGCAAGCGCTTGTACATCACGCGAGATGTGCGTTTCGAAGAGGACCGGCGCTGGGACTGGAGCAAGGATGGTGGCGACTCGGAGCGCGCGCACCAGTTCACGGTCGTGTACTCCGACGCGGGCGTGCCCACAACCACGACCTACTCCCTGTCACCGAACCCGGCGACGTCGCCTGGCGCACCAACGACGCCAACTGCGCCAGGCTCACCGGTTGGTCCAAGCACGCCACGGACACCCTCGTCGAGCGGATCTGTCGCGGACACACCGAGCGCGTCGAGTACGCCGGCCTCGGCGGACTCAAACCCGTCTACACCAGCTACCTCCTACAACTCAGAAGACGGGTGGGTGACGCCACCCACGGGCAAAGATTTCGACGCCGAGGGGGTGCCAGTCCGCTGGAAATCCATGGAGTACGTCATCGACCACGCACCGGCGTGCACTCTGGAGTAAAGTGGGCTCTGCCTCTCCGCAGCAGAGGAACCCGCGTCTGTTCAGGATGCCCTGGACGAACCTGCTTGGCGCAGTGCAATGGAGGCGGAAATGGAGTCGATTCGTTCCAACGACACCTGGGTCCTGGCCACGCTGCCCGCTGGCCACCGCGCCATTGGACTGAAGTGGGTTTTCAAGGTCAAGCGCGATCCGGACGGCAAGATCATAAAGCACAAGGCTCGTTTGGTTGCGAAGGGATATGCACAGCGGTAGGGAGTGGATTTTGATGAGGTCTTCGCACCTGTCGCTCGTCTGGAGACAGTGCGGCTTCTGCTGGCCGTGGCGGCTCACCGGAGCTGGGGTGTGCATCACATGGATGTGCGCTGCGTTCCTCAATGGAGATCTCCAGGAAGAAGTGTATGTTCAGCAGCCCGCAGGATTTGTCGACAGCAACAACACTCACTGCGTGCTCAGGTTGCAGAAAGCTCTGTATGGTCTTCGTCAGGCTCCCCGCGCATGGAACGCAAAGCTGGACGCCACACTTCATGTACTTGGTTTCAAGCGTTGCCAGCTCGATCATGCGCTGTATAGGCGGGAGGACAAAGATGGGTTTCTGCTGGTTGGAGTGTATGTGGATGATCTGATAATCACGGGCACAGAAGCAGAAGCCATTGAACACTTCAAGAAACAGATGCAAGAGCTCTTTCAGATGACTGATCTGGGTCTCCTCAGCTATTACCTGGAAATTGAGGTGAAACAAGAGGATGATGGGATCATGGTGTGTCAGTCAAGCCATGCAGCAAAGATCTTGGAGGATGCAGGCATGAGTGATTGCAACACCTGCAGCACGCCGATGGAGAATCGTCTGAAACTAAAGAAAAACACTGGTCAGTCAGTGGACTCGACAGAGTATCGCAGTTTGATCGGCAGCCTGAGATACCTGGTAAACACCAGGCCTGACATCTCTTATGCAGTAGGGATTCTCAGCAGGTTCATGGAATCACCTGGGAAGGAACACTGGATGGCACTCTTGGTCTTGGTTGTTTCTTCAGAAAAGGAGAGAAGGATGTGCTGACAGGATACAGTGACAGTGACCATGCTGGTGATCTCAATGATCGCAAGAGCACCACTGGAGTTGTTTTCTTTCTTGGATCGGGGGCGATCACTTGGTCATCTCAGAAACAGAAGATTGTGGCGCTATCATCTTGTGAGGCAGAATACATAGCAGGAGCAACAGCAGCTACACAGGCTGTGTGGCTGAGCAGATTACTTGCGGAGATGCTTGGGGAGGGAGTTCAGAAAGTTAAGCTGAAGATCGACAACAAGTCAGCTATGGAGCTCAGCAAAAACCCAGTCCATCATGAGCGAAGCAAACATATTGATCTCAGGTATCACTATATTCGAGAGTGTATTGAACTGGGCAGAGTGGTTGTTGAGCATGTAAGGACAGGTGATCAAGTCGCGGATATCCTCACCAAGTCGCTGGGCAGAACAAAGTTCAGTGAGCTGCGACACAGGCTCGGGATCAAACAGGTGCAGCAGATTAGGGGGTGATTTGTAAGATAATCAGCTGCACTCTTGCTATCTTCAGTTAGTTCAGAAACTTCAGTTAGTTCAGTTTCGTTTTCTCTGAATAACACTGACCGTCAGCGTGTGCCTATACACGTACGAGTTCAGTTAGCATTCTGTTAGGTAGTTAGCTAGTCTTCAGCTCACCGTAGGGATCGCCATGGGATGGCATGGATCACGCATTCCTCTGCGCGAGCAAGTAGGGCTCATGCACGACCGAGGGTCGTGGGATGGCACGACCTGTAAGCTCGGCGAGCACGATCAGTTCTTAGCTGTTTTTCAGGAACTCCAACGGGGTTCAGATAGATAAGAACAGAAACAGAAAAGGTGCAAGGTTGTTACGCAGCGCAAACCACTGTCTTCCACCTCGTGTTCTCCCTCTCTCATCCGCGTTTGCTGGTCATCTGCAACTACACGAGTGCCCTAGATGCAATGTCTTCAACGTGTCCAAGGCCTCCTTCACTGATGTCCACCAGCATCGCCGAGAAGATGGCCGTGATAGCCGGCAATCCTTCCAATACAAGGCACCACCCTTCAGGTAGTCATCACCATCGGGGTCGACGTCTTGCCAGAGGTCATTGGCCTCGAGCGGGCGCTCCATCATGGTCACCCGTACCACCAAGTTCCCACGGTCGAATCGTGGATACAACTATCTCACTGGCGAAGAAATTACTTTGGCCACACCGGAGTACTCCGCCAGCTGCTTGTTCTTCTTGTCGTCTGACATGATCTCCCCTTAATAGAAGATCAACCTTGCTCTGATACCAATTGCTGGCCCTATCCCGACGCCGAGTACTTCTGGCGACGGTGATACGGCCGACGACGAATGACAATGACCAATGAAGCCCGCTAACGAAATTGACGAAGTTCTATTACGCCGAGATGTACAAAGTGTAACCTAGATCAATCAACTTAGCACGAAGCTAGCTTCCTCTAGCAAAGCGCCTGATCAATCCTCTACTAAAACAGCTGCAAGCAACCACCAAAAGGCAAGTATGTACACAACGGCCAGTCGGCCGGAAGCACCACACGCACGCACGTATTGCTCATGTTTGATCTGTATTACTTTCGCAAATCCACAAACGAGCAAGCCCTCCTCACTCACTAGCTCGGCTGCTTCTCAAATCATGTGGTATTCTTCACTCAACCAGCCCATGGCGCCGCAACGGACAGCCTCGAGCCCTCGATGCCGGCCGGTCTTTGTTGAGGATACAGCGACGAGGTTAGCAAGAAGCTCTGCGTTTGGAACGGTGGCGACAACATTATGAAATTGTTTTTTTGGTGTGATAGGGCTACAATTTTCTCTCTCAGTTGGTTAGTGGTTGATTAAATTGGAGTATATATATATATAAATTATAAATTGTTCCCTCAGTAGCAGTGTTTTCTTTGCGAGAACTCTCGGTAGCAGTTGCTCACTACAGATTTTTTTTCTCTTTTGGCCCCACGAAACATTTTTTTCGAGCTCCGCCACTGCCCCGCGGCAACCTAGTCCGGCCGCAGCCGCTCCAAAGCCTTCCTGAGTGGTGCTCTCTTGTCGTGCATAGCCTCCGTCCGGCATCTTTGGTTCTGTATCCACCCTGCCGTTGCACACCAGGTCACCCACACCATCATATGAGGTCGTATACCCGGTACTCCTGGCTTGCTCTTCAGTCATGATGGCGGTCATGGTGGTGGAGCTGCTCTCCTTCTAACATTATAGAACATTTAGGCTTTTTCTGTGTGACTAACCTTCATGCGGATGTAATTTTGTAGGATTAGTCCATGTATTTGGTTGTACAAATCTATAGGGGTTGATGTATTTCAACCAATTTTTTGTCGGGTTTGATGTATTTTAACTTATAGATATTTTGGCAGCATTAGCTATTTCTTTGTAGAAATCTGTTAAGAATTTAGTGAAACTATTCTAATGGTGTTGCACTACAAACTTCTTAGTAGGCAGATGATGAAACTTGATGCCTTTACACATAACTAAGGCACAACTTGCTTTGACTATTATGTCTTGAGGAATAACTTAAGTTCTTTAACTCATTCAAATCAAAGGAGTGATGTCTTTGATGTGGATAATAAGATTACTTATGTTATCTGAGGTTTATATGTTCCTGAACAAATCAGTTATGCCTTTTATGCATCTCTATATAAGTGGGAAAAAGTACATAACAACCACTAGTGCAGAACCGGGCAATAGCACCGGTTCGTAAGGCCCTTTAGTGTCGATTAGGTAACTGGCACTAAATTGTGGGCACTAAAGCCCCCCCCCCCTTTAGTACCGGTTCAGCACGAACCGGTGCTAAAGGGAAACCACGTGGCACGAGCCAGCTTCGGGGGCAGGGAGCCCTTTAGTACCGGTTGGTGACACCAACCGGTATTAAAAGGTTGGGGGTGGGTTTATGATTTCTTTTTCATTTAATTTTGTGTTTTCCATTTAATTCTTTTTCGTTTGCTGGTATTTTAGATACTACATATTGTACATGTTATGCATATATATAAATAGAATTTCTAGTAGAACCGATCATAAAATATATATGTGTGTGTGTGTGTGTTATCACTTACAGACAAATGATGAACTAGAGGGTAATTGGTGCCTTTGGAGCCAGTGAAATTAGCCTAATTGGTGCCTTGGAAGCACGATAATAATTGGAAGTCATTCATGGGGGGGGGGGTAGCGAGTAATAGTATTCTCCTTTGGGATCTATGACCTGGTCGAGCAAAAATCCCGCTATTTCCTCTTGAATTGCTTCTATGCGGTCCTCTGGTAGGAGCTTCTCCCGCACCTCTTTGAACCGTTAAGAAGGAGATCAATATGCATGTGTATTAGTTGTGTGACTAGATATCGATAATGGTGTAAAAATTGTGAATAGTATTCTAACAAACGTACCCACTCCTGTCTTTGAGATTTGCTCCTTTCGGACGCCATCATGCGAATGTTCTCGCAAACGTAGTATGCACACAGATTATTCCCCGGCGCCTGCTTCAGGGCCTTTAAGAGAATGGAATTTGATCAGATAATAATTAATCAAGCATGATAATTAAAGAGATGGCAGCTAGCTAGTACTACTTAATTACTTACCTGGGGTCGATACCATTTCAGATTTTGTTTCCATGGGCGTGGAGTGGCCCTGATGAACTTTGCCCAAGTCTTGCCCGCCGACAAAGAAAATGAATAAATGGGTTATTAAATAGTTGTTATCAGGAAATGACGAACTAATTAAATAGGCCGAGATATACTTAATAATGATTGAAATTACCTGTTGGCTATCCCCTTCACGATGGTGTAGTCAGTTGGTTTCTTAAGTAGTGAGTCTAGTACTTCAACTGTTCCTTCATCAACTTTAATGATTAAGAAGATCCAGTGAAATCTGCATGCACACACATTTGCATGTCTTAACTAAGCGGGCATATGTAAGCAAAAACATGTAGCTAGCTAGTAGGCAAAAACAAAATTTGTAGTACAAGATAGTGTGACTCACTCGAAGTTGTAAGGAAGTAGTATATCTTCATTGTATTTGAGGCCCTTGAAGAACTCTAGCATGCTTTCCTCTACACTTTTTTCGTAATATGGATCTAATTTCCATGTGTATTCATTAATGGTATTTGGGTCAACGAACCCAATGCAATAGCGTCCACCTTTTTTCATTTCATAAATCTTCATCGTGCATAATACCACAGAAAAGAATATAGTGAGGATAATTACAGGTAATGATTGATCAAAATGATCACTACAGCTAGCTTGAGACTTAAATTACAGAAAGAAATCACTTATAGACAATAGCAACTTACGATAGATTTGTCGAGTGCATCTTGATTGTATAGCTGAAATAGTTATGAATACTCAACGGACACAGCTTTCTCATGGTAGTAATGATCCTTCTTGACATTCACCATGAGGGACTCTCGATTGGAAATCTTGGTAATGTCCATTACCATTGATGCAATTCATACATTCTCGTTGGGAGCTTCTTGACCTCGTCTGGCTCGACCAAAGGTTGGCCCCGGACATATTTCCGTTTTATTTCCTCCTCTCTAGTCGGAGATACGGGCTCGATATCGAGGAGTTGTCCAACACTGATCATGAGCGTTTCAGCCTGCTCACATGCTCCTCGGTTATTACCACATCGCCCAGCCCGGGAACGTTAATGGTTTGCCCACAATAATATTGGGCGCGCCTACTCTCATGTGTTGTTGGCACAACAAGCGGGCGGATTGATTGCGCCGCCTGTTCTCCCAGCTGGGGAACAGTTTTACCGCTCCTTTTGCCAGCTAATTTGCTCGAGCTTGAGCTCGCCTCTTTCTGTAGACGTGCTCGATTTAACTTCTTGATGTGGCGCTCATAGTCTGTGTCAACAGGCTTGGGAGCTGGTGCTCTAGCCATACGAATGAAGTGGTCAATCTTTTCCTCAGGCACTTTCTCCCTTGGCGGCGGTGGAAGTTTCTGTGCAAAATGGGCTTCCACCTTATCCTTCGATATGGCTACGTTTTCCTCCTCGGACTTGTCGTAAGGCCTCTGCGGAAAAGGCGTGAGCCTTGGACCATATTGAAATCGCATGCCTCCGCCTGTACCTCCAGTACTACCTCGACTTGTACCGCTACGCACCATAGCTGAGGCGGCTCTCTTCCGTGATTGCTGAGGTGGCGAAGATGGCTGATGTGGCTGAGTTGGAGGAGGAGGAGTGGCCTGAAGTTGTGCCGGACTTGGAGGAGGAGTGGTCTGAAGCTGTGCCGGAATTGGAGGAGGAGTGGCCTGACGCTTTGCCAGACTTGGAGGAGGAGGAGTGGCCTGAAGCTGTGCCGGACTTGGAGGAGCAGTGGCCTTACGCGTTGGTGGACTTGGAGGAGCGAGAGTCTGCTGACTCAGTGGCGGACTTCGACGAGGAGGCGGATGACGCGGTGTCGGTGGCCTTCGAAAGATGATGCAATCCTTTCTCCATAGGATGATATGATGGTTGGCCTCTCCTAGTGTGTGCTCATCGTCACCTCCAGGAAAGTCAAGCTCTAGCCCCGAATATTGGTCCACCACCTCATCAACCAAGACACGAGCATAGCCTGCTGGAATCGGGTTGTAATGGAAGGTTGCCTCGGGGGGATTCGTAAAAGCAAGGGCGTCTGCCACCTTCATGGATATGTTCTTCATTTTGAAGTGTAGCTCGCAGTTAGTGTTCTCCATGATGTCATCCACTGGGTAGCTATCCAGCAATGCGTCACCCGGGGCGGATCCCACGCTGCTTCTCGGCATGGATGGGACGGTGCTATCCAATGCTGGATCATCCGCTAGCTGCTGCAGCTGCTGATTCCCCATTTGCTGGCTAAGTGAGTCGATCTGCTCCTGCTGCCGCTGGAATTTGACTGCCAAGTCCGTGTGCGCTGATTCTAGGCCTTGAAGGCGTTCATAGTCTAGCTTCCTCTGCTCCTCCTCCATCTTCCTCTTCTTCTCCTACGCAATCTTCTTTCTCGCACGGGTTCTGTAGTCGGCGTTCTAGTCCGAAAACCCCTAATACCACGGAATAGCGCCCATGCCTCGTGTTCTTCCCGGGTGTTCAGGATTTCCCAGGCCACGCGTAAGCTCGTCGTTCTCTCTGTTGGGCTGGAACACCCCTGATCGAGCCTCTTCTATTGCAACAACTAGCTTATCTTCGGCTCCGTCCAGACATGCCTTCTTTGAAACTTTGCCTGTCTTCGGGTCCAACTCCCCCCCATGCGCATAGAACCAAATCCTTCACCTGGGAGGGGGGGGCAGCTCAATGTTTCTGGAGTTACACCTGTATCCTCCATCTCTTTCTCAGACTTATCCCACTTAGGCATTCCCACCGCATAGCCACCTGGCCCCAGCTTATGGAACTTATCCTTTTTTGCGGCATTGGCCTTGTTTATTCTCGACCCGCCTTAGATAATTCTGAATCCTTGAATTTCATGAAATCGTCCCAATGAGCACTTTGCTTCTCTAGTGTTCCCTCATATACTGGAGTCTTCCTTCCTCCCTTGACGTACTTGGCCCATTCACGATTCTTGTGGTTGTTGAATGCAACCGCCATCTTCCTAAGAGCAGCGTCCTTGACTTTCTCCACATCTGCATCTGTGAAATGATCTGGTAGGGTGAAATGTTCCATGAGCGTTTCCCAAAGCAGAGGTTTTTGTCTGTCGTTGACAAAAGTAACTCCTGGACGTGGCTTTGCTGGCTCTCTCCATTCTTGAAGGGAGATCGGGAGTTGGTCCTTCACAAGAACTCTGCACTGACGAATGAACTTGTCCGCAATCTTCTTAGGCGCTAATGGTTCGCCATTTGGTTTGATGGCCTCGATATTGTACTTTATGCCCTCCTTCAACTTTTTGTTTGGGCCTCGTTTTCTGTTGCCTGAAGATTTGCTCGATCCGGATGGATGAAAGAAGAAGGATCGATTCTTAATATACCTTCAGGTCATTTAAAACATGTGATGATCACCAGATGCCTGCTTATATAAATATTATACCTCGCCGGTCTTTGTTGTTTCAAGATCAACATTTTCTTCGTCATGTTCATAGTTCATGACTTCATCAATTCGGTCGTCGCGATCGAATATCATATCACCCTCCCCGGTGTTGTTTAAATATTTGGAACCGTCATAATCTTCTTCATTCTGATCATCATCTGGCCCGCGAGGATTGCGTATGATATTGAACAGGGCCTCTTCTCCCTCTCTGCCGGTATTGTTCGCCATAGGTTTTGTTTAACTAATCCAAAAGAAATATATTCAAATTACAATGCATGGATGCAATCAATTAATAAGGAAAAACTGAATCAATCTTAGTACATAATAAGCATCATCGAATATAATCTCGAATACGTCGTCTCGAATAATAGACATAATCTCGAATACATCGTCTCAAATAATATATATAATCTCGAATAAATCATCTCGAATATTAAATATCGAATACATCACTAGCTAGCTAGCTAGCTAATAAAGATCGAATACTAGAGAGTAATCTAGGTGGTGGACAACCAAAGTGAAGGAACCATCACTGGATCATATCTCGGGTGATCTCCCCAAAGAACCTGCCAGGTATTGGAGAACCTGACATCCATAGCAGCCATGTAGCGATGGACGTGCTCGTCCTCCTCCCTGACATGGCGACGTACCACCTCCGGTGGGGCCGGCTCCCTCCGCACCGTAAGTGGCCCACGCGAACGCCACCAAAGGAGATGAGGGTCGACAATGGGACCCAGGGCCGGGTTCCTCACCAAGCGTCGCGCCCCTGAAGGTAGCACCTCCCAGTGCCAGCCCGGCGGAGCCCAGTCCTGAACATGGGTCCTCTGAAGCAGGACGTCGTCGCGAACGGGTCGACGGTGAGGATGCGGGCCGGGCATCGTCGACAACAAATACTATATGCCGCAAAAGTAAAGTAACATTTTTAAATGATGGATTGTGATTTCATATATGCAAATTCTAAATTTTATAACTAAAACTAACAATTCTAATATTTCTATAACTGAAACTAACATTTCTAATATTTCTATAACTAAAAAACATTTCTATATAACTAACATTTCTAATATTTCTATATAACTAACATTTCTAATATTTCTATAACTAAAAACATTTCTATATAACTAACATTTCTAATAATTCTATAACTAAAAACAGAAAGATTGTGTGTGTGTGTGGTACATGGTGGCCGGGGCAGGAGCTCACCGGCGAGGCGCGACGACAGGGGGCGGCGACGGGGACGGGGACGGGGACAGGGCGGCGATGGGCCGGGCGGGGACGACGGGAGGACGGGGCGCGGTGCGGCGACGGGGACGGGGACGGGAACGACGACGACGACAGACGGCGACGGGGTCGGCGACGGGGTCGGCGACGAGGGGCGGTGGCGACGGGGTAGAGGAGAAAGAAGCAGAGGGAGAGATGAGAAACTGACAATTTTTTTGAAGTGATTTCTTATATAGAACAACCCTTAGTACCGGTTGGAGCCACCAACCGGTACTAAAGGTCTGTTTTGGCCAGGCCAAGCGGCCGGAACGACACCCCTTTAGTACCGGGTGATGGCTCCAACCGGTACTAAAGACCCCCCCCCCTTTAGTACCAGTTTGAGTCACCACCCGGTACTAAAGGGGGTGCGCTGGCGCAGGTGCGGTGCGAATTGTTTAGTCCCACCTCGCTAGCCGAGGGGCCTCCGCACTGGTTTATAAGCCCCAGTGCGGTAGCTCCCTCAAGCTCCTCTCCAAAGCAGCCCTACTGGGCCTAAATGTTCTGTGCTGCCTTGTGGGCCTACTGGGCCTTTGCGGGCCTGCATGCTGGCCCAACAACAGGTTGGGTTTCTAGTCGTATGCAAGCCGCTGTGGCGTAGTAGGTGGGCTTTTTTTCTTATTTTTTTTTGCTTTATTTATTTTTGTTTTATTTATTTTTGAGTTGTTTTTTGCTGTATTTAGAGTTTCTTTGTGAATATTTTTGCTTTAGGTACAAAAAATTACAAACTTTCTGTTAGTACCGGTAGTTTACAAATTTGAATAGTTTAAATTTTGAATTATTTGAAATTTGTGTGAATCACTAGTTTGTGAATAACTTAACTTTGAAAATAGATTTTTCAGTGATTCTTTTTTCTTATGTTTAATATTAGTGTGTTTTGTCATTATGTTCAATTTGGTAATGCTTAGGTTATTTAAAAAATGAAATGCCTTTGTAACGGATGAGTTTTCGTTCGAAACACTGATACTTCGAAAGATATTGTCCATTTTGTATACGAAGTGCATCCAGTTTTTGCGGTAACCCTCTCTACTTTTTTGCACATGCTATGTGGGTGAAATTATGATACCATGCCAAATTTCAACCTTTTCTGAGTTCATTTGAAATGCTTTTCAATTTCAGGGTCATTTAGCTGAAAAAATCAGTAAATGCATGAAAGAATTTGCTTGCACATAAAATTTCTTTGCGTTTCAAATGCCAAAACACATAACTAGCTACCCTAACTATTACAGAGATTCCCTCCTGGGTGTGAAACACAGAAGAAAGTCATGATAGTGAAGCCGATCACATCCCAGATCTTTCGGTGTGAAACTTTTTCTTCTCGTGTGTCCCTTTGCGCCGTAGCCATGGAAAATCTTCATCATTTAACTGGATTGTCAGGTCAATATTCACTGTGAATGGAGCAATTTCATCAAATTTTTCATAATCTCCTGACATGTCTGTCTTGTTATCCACTCCCACGATGTTTCTCTTCCGAGAAAGAACTATGTGCCGCTTTGGCTCATCGTACGATGCATTCGCTTCCTTATCTTTTCTTTTTCTCGGCTTGGTAGACATGTCCTTCACATAGAAAACCTGTGCCACATCATTGGCTAGGAAAAAATGGTTCGTCTGCATACGCAAGATTGTTGAGATCCACTGTTGTCATTCCGTACTGCGGGTCTTCCGTTACCCCGCCTCGTGTCATATTGACTCATTTGCACCGAAACAAAGGGACCTTCAAACCACGTCGATAGACAAGTTCCCATATGTCATGTATATAACCATAATATGTTTCCTTTCCCGTCTTGGTTTCTGCATCAAAGAGGACACCACTATTTTGGTTGGTGCTCTTCTTATCTTGGGCGATCATGTAAAATGTATTATCATTTATCTCGTACCCTTTGAAAGTCATTATATTCGAAGATGGTAGCTGGGACAGCAAGTACATGTCATCTTCAATAGAGGCGTCATGCATGGTACGTGTCTGCAACCAGCTGGCGAAACTCCTAGTTTGTTCACGTATAATCCAGTGATCAGACCGCTCCGGCTGTTTGGAGCGTAGCAAATTCTTGTGTTCATCCATATACGGAGCCACCAAGGAGGAATTCTGTAGAACTGTGTAGTGTGCTTCAGTGAGAGAATGTCCGTCCATACATATTATTTGTTCCCCTCCTAGCGTGCCTTTTCCATCCAGTCTTCCCTTATGCCGCGATTCAGGAACACCAATCGGCTTAAGGTCAGGAATAAAGTCAATACAAAACTCAATGACCTCCTCATTTTCATGGCCCTTGGAGATGCTTCCTTCTGGCCTAGCACGGTTATGAACATATTTCTTTAAGACTCCCATGAACCTCTCAAAGGGGAACATATTGTGTAGAAATACCGGACCCAAAACGTTAATATCTTCACATAGGTGAACTAGGACGTGTGTCATGATGTTGAAGAAGGATGGTGGGAACACCAACTCGAAACTGACAAGACATTGCACCAAATCATTCTCTAACCTTGGTATGATTTCTGGATCGATTACCTTCTGAGAGATTGCATTGAGGAATGCACATAGCTTCACAATGGCTAATCGAATGTTTTCCGGTAGAAGCCCCCTCAATGCAACCGGAAGCAGTTGCGTCATAATCACGTGGCAGTCATGAGACTTTAGGTTCTGGAACTTTTTCTCTAACATGTTTATTATTCCCTTTATATTCGACGAGAAGCCAGACAGTACCTTAATATTGAGCAGGCATTCAAAGAAGATTTCCTTCTCTTCTTTGGTAAGAGCATAGCTTGCATGACCCTGATATATGTCGTCTTTTCCATGCATACGTTGCTGGTCCTCCCGTGCCTCAGGTGTATCTTTTGTCTTCCCATACACGCCCAAGAAGCCAAGCAGGGTCACACAAAGATTCTTCGTCACGTGCATCACGTCGATTGCGGAGCGGACCTCTAGGTCTTTCCAATAGGGCAGGTCCCAAAATATATATTTCTTCTTCCACATGGGTGCGCGTCCGTCAGCGTCATTCGGAACAGGCTGTCCACCAGGACCCTTTCCAAAGACCACCTTCAAATCCTTGACCATATCATGTACATCAGCACCAGTACGGTGGCGAGGCTTCATCCGGTGATCCGCCTCACCTTTGAAATTCTTGCCTTTCTTTCTTACGGGATGCCTGCTCGGAAGAAATCGATGATGTCCCAGGTACACATTCTTCTTACAATTAGCCAAATATATACTGTCGGTATCGTCCAAATAGTGCGTGCATGCACGGTATCCCTTGTTTGTCTGTCCTGAAAGGTTACTGAGAGCAGGCCAATCATTGATGGTCACGAACAGCAACGCATTTAGGTCAAATTCTTCCCCCATGTGCTTATCCCACGCACGTACATCTGTTCCTTTCCACAGTTGTAAGATTTCTTCGACTAGTGGCCTTAGGTACACATCAATGTCGTTGCCGGGTTGCTTAGGGCCTTGGATGAGCACTGGCATCATAATGAACTTCCGCTTCATGCACAACCAAGGAGGAAGGTTATACAAACATAGAGTCACAGGCCAGGTGCTATGGTTGCTGCTCTGCTCCCCAAAAGGATTAATGCCATATGCGCTTAGACCAAACCATACGTTCCTTGCGTCATCTGCAAACTCCTTCCCGTACTTTCTTTCGATTTTTATCCATTGCGACTCGTCAGTGGGTACTCTCAACTTTCCGTCTTTCTTAGGGTCTTCTTTGTGCCATCGCATCGCCTTGGCACGCTCTTTGTTTTGGAACAAACGTTTCAACCGTGGTATTATAGGAGCATACCAGATCACCTTATCAGGAATCTTCTTCCTAATGTGCTCGCCCTCGACATCACCAGGGTCATCGCGGCTGATATTATAGCGCAATGCACCGCATACTGGGCAAGCGTTCAAATCCTTGTACTCACCGCGGTAGAGGATGCAATCATTAGGGCATGCAGGTATCTTCTGCACCTCTAACCCTAGAGGGCAGACAGCCTTCTTTGCTTCATACGTACTCTCAGGCAATTAGTTGTCCTTTGGAAGCATATTCTTTATCATAACCAGCAACTTTCCAAATCCCTTGTCAGATACACCATTCTCTGCCTTCCACTGTAGCAATTCCAGTGTGGTGCCCAGCTTTTTCTTGTCACCTACGCAATTCGGGTACAACAATTTTTTGTGATCCTCTAACTCACTTGCGCAGTTTCTCTTTGCATCGGCAATGGCCCGACCTAGATCATCAACGGGCTCATCCGATGCCTCTTCTTCAGCTTCTTCCCGCATTGCGGCTCAGCTTCTTCCCGCATTACCGGCTCAGCTTCTTCCCTCATTGTTGTATCATCGTATTCAGGGAACCCATGGCCAGGATAGCTGTCGTCATCCTCTTCTTCTTCATTGTCTTCCATCATAACCCCTCTTTCCCCATGCTTGGTCCAAACATTATAGTGGGGCATGAAACCGGACTCAAACAGGTGGACGTGAATGGTTCTTGACGTAGAGTAATTGCGACCATTCTTACAGCCAGCACATGGACAATGCATAAAACCATCCGCCCGCTTGTTTGCCTCAGCCGCAAGAAGAAAAGTAAGCATGCCATTAATGAACTCGGGAGAGCATCGGTCATCGTACATCCATTGCTGGCTCATCTTCAATACACAGCACCGAAAACACCAAATTAATACAATACATAAAGTTCATACATAAAGATCATACAACACTTAAATGCAACAAACAAATAACTCTCTAGCTAAAGAATTTAAATGCAACAACAAATGCGATCAAGATCGCAACTAAGGTAACAATTGATCCAACAGCATAATGATACCAAGCCTCACTATGAATGGCATATTTTCTAATCTTTGTAATCTTCAAGCGCATTTTCTCCATCTTAATCTTGTGATCATCGACGACATCAGCAACATGCAACTCCAATTCCATCTTCTCCCCCTCAATTCTTTTCATTTTTTCCTTCAAATCCTCGTTTTCTCTTTCAACTAAATTTAACCTCTCGACAATATGGTCGGTTGGAATTTCCGGTTCAACTACCTCCTACATACAAATATCTATGTCAACTTGATGGGCATAATTTGTCATAAACACGAAATGCAATGAATAGTTTTAAAAGAGAATATACCACATCCGAATCATAATCCGGACGAGGGCCGACGGGGACGGATATCAAAACCATGGCACTATGTATAACAAACAATGTATGATTAAGATAATTATACGATTAACTATATATCCAAATCACACAAACATCATTTTTTTATATAAAACTTCATGAACAAGAGGCTCACCACAAGGTGGTGCCGGCGACGGGACGTTGCGAGCGATCGACGGTGGTTACGATGGAGATTTAGAAGGTACTAAGTAAACCACACCTACATATGCAAACTAAGTGTTATTTTTGACCTCAAATTGCATATAAATCAAATACTAGCACATATATATAATTCCTCCCAAATTACGAAACTCAAAAATCAATCACTATATAAAGCATTGCACGAGCTAATCTAGCAATGAGAGATGAAAGGACAAAGTTGCTAACCTTTGTGATCATTTGAATGGATTGGGGCTTTCAAATCTTGACAAATTTTGGGCAAAATGTGTGATGAGCTTGAGAGGAAGAGGGAAAAGAACAGAGAGGAGAGGGGAAAGGGGAAGAACAGAGCGAGCTCGGGTGGACGAAGGGTCTATGTAGGACGACCTTTAGTACCGGTTCGTGATACGACCCGGTACTAAAGGTGCTGGAGAGGCCCCGGACTGACAACATCCTGCCACCACTCACTTTAGTACCGGTTCGTGGCACGAACCAGGGCTAAAGGTTCACCACGAACCGGTAATAATGAGAGCAGCCGGCTAGCCGTTGGAACCGGCACTAATGCACACATTAGTGCCGGCTCAAATTCAACCCGGCACTAATGTGCTTCACATTTGACCCTTTTTCTACTAGTGAACTATTGTGTTGAAACAGATATCCATTTTAATTGCACTGCACACAAAAAAATAGCCATTTTTGCCGGTAGTTGGAAGGGTGATACTCCAGAAAAAGGTGAACATCATCTGGAAAAACGCTGAGAGTGTTGTCCGTGGTAAACACACCACTGTTTATGTCACGTACAAGCTTAACTAATTGCTTATTTCATAAAGTTTGCTTGAATTCGATCTGAAATAATAGGTCGATGAATATCTTATGTGATTGTCATGCCAGTTATTGTTCTATGCAGAGTTTTATTTTGGTTGCACTACACAAATGAAGATGACGAGTTGCGCTACAAATTTACTTGTTGGTGCAAGCACCGACCGGTTTCATCGGTACTTCCTACTGGCCATTGTATTTGACATATATTGGTGAGATAATTATTCTCATCATCTCCATCTTATTGAGAGCCTGTTAGTTTGCTAAGAGGCACGACAGATAGACTACTGGAGATTGTGAGCAGTTTAGCATATTTAAATTTATATGTATGTCCTTTGTCAAGTTTGTTAAGTGGCTTGATGGATAGACTAATCTTTTTAATGTGGTAGAGGTATCTATTTTCCATATATATGTTGGTTTGTTAAGTGGCTCGATTGATAGACTACTCTTTGTAATGTGGTAGAAGTATCTATGTCCTTTGTCTGCCCCTGAAGCCGCCAAATAACGGTGGCCCCGGGCGCACCTCACGGCCACCATCATGGACCTCCAAGCCGGGTCGCGTGGTAACACTCAGTCCAGGAAGATTGGATGCCGCATAGAGCCCCCGAGAGGCCCTTGCGGCACCCCAACCGGAAGCAGAAGGCACAGAGGACTCTGTCGCCAGTGATGCCCCTAGGGAGGCGGTACTCGAGCATCCTTTATCGGGGTAATATTTATGTTCCTTTTCTAGTTTGGTAATTTGCTCGATCGATAGACTACTGTTCGTAATGTGGTAGAAGTATCTATGTTCCATATATATGTTGGTAGTGAAGTGTGCAAATGTACACTTTTTGTTATATGGAAAGCAACTTCCGCAAATGAATGATGTATGCATGCGTATTCTGTTCACGTAATTCCGAAAATTTCATTTGCGTGCCTTGCTGGTACCAACATGAATATAGCCAAGCAATAAAAGGAGCAAACAACATGCGATCAACTACTATCACTGAATGGCTAGCAGTCTGTGATGAAGTGTTATCACTGACAAGCCAGGATGACCGTCTGTGGTGTGAAAGTCACAACTAACCCGGAGGCATTGATAGGCCACTAGCAGGTCAGTGATGATACAGTTTTGTTGGTTAATGCTATTTAGATATGTACTAGTGATCAACCCTTTTTCGCTTTCCTTCGCCTGAACCAACAAATCCCTCAATCACCCAGCCATGTCACTGTGGGTGTGGACGTTCGGCCGTGGCGCCATAATACTAGAACCCGTATCTGATTGTAGGCATCTCGAGAGTACCTTGGAATAATGGCACCTCCAGAAATGGTGCAATAATATAGTCACCTCATCCACAAGAAACACACAGCACCCCTTCTTTGATAGTCCTATGGTCCAGATGTTCCCCCACTTCCAATACATTCTTAAGCATTCTCCAGACATAAACCTTCACTTTATTAGGCACCTCGGCATCCCTAAACAGCTAGCCATCCGCTGTGGCTTTGCACCGACGAGGAGGGCCCCGCCCGACATGCCTTTCACCAAGTTTGTGCCATGCAAAGATGATACATAAAGCAAACAGTAGACTGTCTATTCCTAGAAGTGAAATTCGACTCTATATAATCTTCAGTGTCTGGTCCGTCAGCGGCGGTAAGAGTTAGGGAATTGGCACGGGGAAGATATAAAATGTATACAACACAACTCTGACCGGCGAGAAAACGAACGCGGCTATTTTGCAACAATAATTTAGACGGGTCAAATGTGGCAGCTGTAACCTGTAAGTGCCCAATATCCGTTCACTTTGGACATCGGAACACATGATCACTGACCGATGAATTTCAAACCTGTCTCTAATAAGCATGAAGTAGAGCTCAAAATACCTCATCACTGATGCACCATGGAAGACTCGTCCTCATCACCGATGGGTGGGCATTCGTTGGTCAGCAATTGAGGGTTACTGATATTCTGATCTGTAGTAGTGGATTGTGCAAGGCTTCTATCAGGTCTGACTGGTGAAGAACCATGTGAGTTACACTAGTAAAATCTATCTTTCATGTGGAGCAGTGGCAACAGGCAAAACAACAGGAGGACATACAAGTCGTGGCTCAGCTACAGGAACGATGGCATCTGCCAGAGCATGGGTGGATCTAGGGCAATGCTAATGGTGTAGGTGCCAAGAATCAAGACAGAGGAGGAAGGGTGGTCTTGAGAGGCCATCCAAGGGAGTTCGTTGTAAGCTCATCCCGTTTTTACCCTCTCTAACTAAACCTACAATGGCGGAGTTACTAGCATGTCGCCATGTCCTTGCACCAGAGAAGGAAGTTGGAGTCTAGACGATTGTCTTGGAGATGGACTGCAAGATGGTGGTGAGCAAGCTCAACTATGAAGGGAAGGACGGCTCACCCCATGGTCCAGCGGTTGACGATGTGAACGGCATGCTCTAAACTTTTATTGAGTCAAAGATCACTTTGGTTCATAGAGAGGTGAATTGTATGGCGTGCATGTTAGCTAAGGAAGGTTATCGGCATGAATTGTGAAAAACAAGGCTTAGTGTGCCTTCGGATTGTACTAGCGCCGTTTTGAACTCTCGCACCGCCGAGAGCTCTGAATACAGTGGCGACTTCTATCTAAAAAATGATTATTTACATTGTATCTTTTTCCTTATCATTAAATCGAGTTTAAATTAGGAGCAAGGTGATTATCAATGTATTTATTTTATTCAGTATCTATATCATAATGCATAGCTACAATAAGATGATATAATTTTCGTCAAAAAATTGCTAATATTGTATTAATTGTTCTATATTAATTGACTAGGGAACTAAATCATGATTACCAATAGTACTCCCTCCGGAACAAATAATGCACTACCAAATACTACTATTAAGTATATATTTGTTTCTAAATATAAGAATATTACTATTAAATACTAGTATACCAAAGATATATTTAATAGTGTACCAAAGATATATATAATATATAAGAATATTTAATACTAGTGTACCGAAGATATTCTACAATTAAATACTATTACCTCCGTTCCAAAATATCAGAATATTACTATAAAATACTATTACTTCTGTTATAATATTAAGCAACAGAGATAATATTATTTAGTAGTGATATATCTTTCTTCCTAATTATATTACTATTAAATAATTGTGTCCCAAAGATATATTTAATAGTATACCGAAGATATACAATAATTAAATACTATTACCTTGTTCCAAAATATAATAATATTACTATTTAATACTATCACCTCTATTCTTATATTTAGTAATAGAGTTAATAGTATTTAATAGTAGTATATCTTTGTTCCTAAATATAAGAATATTACTATTAGATACTAGTATAGAAAATATATATTTAATATTATAGCAAAGATATCCCAAAAAACATAAGAATATTTAATAGAAACAATGATATGGTACTATTAAATACTAGTATTAAATAAATAAAATTTTACATGCACACGCGGTCCCCACCTTGCCCCATGCCTTCCTATTTCAGTTCATAAAAGGCAACACACACTTCTGCTCCTCGGGTCCTGCTCGCTCACATTCTTCTCATCCCGCTCTCCTCGACCAACTCCGCACGTCTGCTCGACCGATCCACTGCGATGTCTAGCTCCGGCGTCAATGCCATACCCACAGCCAACCACGAGGAGCAGAGCCTCGCGGCCCCTGCCCCGCCCCTGCGGTCGCCGTGCCCAGGGAAAGGGAAGGTGCTTGCATAACGGGCGCATGCGCCGGTGGTTCGCAAGTGCAAGTCCAAAACACGCCGGCAGAAATCCCGGCCCCTAGCGGTCACCAGAGAGGAGCTGGAATTCCAGGATTCCTGGGAAGGACCCTTGAAGGTACTTGCGCTCCCAGGGGCCCCACGTACTGACGCTCTCTCTGATGGCAAGATGGTCAGCCGCGCTCGCGTCCCCACCACGCGTGCAATTGCTGTCTCCGGCGACAAGATAGTGAGCCGCACTCCTCCCCCCTCTCCTAGTAGTGATTGGAAGTTAACCAGTGCCTACTGATTTGGAGTTACTGACAATCTTTAATCTAGTTCTGTGAATTAGTACTAGTGCTTACTGAATTACCTGATGTGTATGTGCAAGAATTACGTGTTTTGTATATATCCTATTGGGGAACGTAGCAGAATTTTAAAATTTTCTACGCATCACCAAGATCAATCTATGGAGTCATCTAGCAACGAGGGAAAGGGGAGTGCATCTACATACCCTTGTAGATCGCGAGCGGAAGCGTTCAAGAGAACGGGGTTGATGGAGTCGTACTCGTCGTGATCCAAATCACCGTTGACCGAGCGCCGAACGGACGGCACCTCCGTGTTCAACACACGTACGGTTGGGAAGTTGTCTCCTCCTTCTTGATCCAGCAAGGGGAAGGAGAGGTTGATGGAGATCTAACAGCACCACGGCGTGGTGGTGGAAGCAGCGGTGATCTCGGTAGGGCTTCGCCAAGCTCCAACGAGATAGAGAGAGAGAGAGAGAGAGAGGTGTTACGAGGGGAGATGGAGGCGCCAGGGACTTGGGTGCGGCTGCCCTCCCTCCCCCACTACATATAGGACCCCTAGGGGGGGGCGCCGGCCCTAGGAGATCCAATCTCCAAGGGGGGCGGCGGCCAAGGGGGGGGGGACTTGCCCCCCAAGTGAGGTGGGGCGCCCCCCACCCCTAGGGTTTCCAACCCTAGGCGCAGGGGAGGCCCATGGGGGGGTGCACGAGCCCACCAGGGGCTGGTTCCCCTCCCAATTCAGCCCATGGGGCCCTCCGGGATAGGTGGCCCCACCCGGTGGACCCCCAGGACCCTTCCGGTGGTCCCGGTACAATACCGATTACCCCCGAAACTTTCCCGATGGCCGAAACTGGACTTCCTATATATAAATCTTCACTTCCGGACCATTCTGGAACTCCTCGTGACGTCCGAATCTCATCCGGGACTCCGAACAACTTTCGGGTTACCGCATACTAATATCTCTACAACTCTAGCGTCACCAAAGACATGCAGACATGACCGAGACGACTCTCCGGTCAATAACCAACAGCGATATCTGGATACCCATGTTGGCTCCCACATGTTCCACGATGATCTCATCGGATGAACCATGATGTCAAGGATTCAATCAATCCCGTATTCAATTCCCTTTGTCAATCGGTACGTTACTTGCCCGAGATTCGATCGCCGGTATCACAATACCTCATTCAATCTCGTTACCGGCAAGTCACTTTACTCGTACCGTAATGCATGATCCCGTGAACAAACACTTGGTCACATTGAGCTCATTATGATGATGCATTACCGAGTGGGCCCAGAGATACCTCTCCGTCATACGGAGTGACAAATCCCAGTCTCGATCCGTGTCAACCCAACAGATACTTTCGGGGATACATGTAGTATACCTTTATAGTCACCCTGTTACGTTGTGACGTTTGGTACACCCAAAGCACTCCTACGGCATCCGGGAGTTACACGATCTCATGGTCCAAGGAAATGATACTTGACATTGGAAATGCTCTAGCAAACGAACTACACAATCTTGTGCTATGCTTACAATTGGGTCTTGTCCATCACATCATTCTCCTAATGATGTGATCCCGTTATCAAAGACATCCAATGTCCATAGTCAAGAAACCATGACTATCTATTGATCAACGAGATAGTTAACTAGAGGCACACTAGGGACATGTTGTGGTCTATGTATTCACACATGTATTATGATTTCCGGATAACACAATTATAGCATGAACAATAGACAATTACCATGAACAAGGAAATATAATAATAACCATTTTATTATTGCCTCTAGGGCATATTTCCAACAGTCTTCCACTTGCACTAGAGTCAATAATCTAGTTACATTGTGATGAATCGAACACCCATAGAGTTCTGGTGTTGATCATGTTTTGCTCGCGGAAGTGGTTTAGTCAACGGATCTGTGACATTCAGATCCGTATGTACTTTGAAAATATCTATGTCTCCATCTTGAAAATTTTCACGAATGGAGCTGAAGCGACGCTTGATGTGCCTGGTCTTCTTGTGAAACCTGGGCTCCTTGGCAAGGGCAATAGCTCTAGTGTTTTCACAGAAGAGAGTGATCGGCCCTGACGCATTGGGCATGACTCATAGGTCGGTGATGAACTCCTTCATCCAGATTGCTTCATGCGCTGCCTCCGAGGCTGCCATGTACTCCGCTTCACATGTAGATCCCGCCACGACGCTTTGCTTGCAACTGCACCAGCTAACTGCCCCACCATTCAAAATATACACGTATCCGGTTTGTGACTTAGAGTCATCCAGATCTGTGTCGAAGCTAGCGTCGACGTAACCCTTTACGACGAACTCCTCCTCACCTCCATATACGAGAAACATATCCTTAGTCCTTTTCAGGTACTTCAAGATGTTCTTGATCGCTGTCCAGTATTCCATGCCGGGATTACTTTGGTACCTACCTACCAAACTCACGGCAAGGTTCACATCAGGTCTGGTACACAGCATGGCATACATGATAGACCCTATGGCTGAGGCATAGGGGACGACACTCATCTTTTCTCTATCTTCTACCGTGGTCGGACATTGAACCGTGCTCAACTACACACCTTGCAACACATGCAAGAACCCCTTCTTGGACTGATCCATATTGAACTTCTTCAATATCTTATCAAGGTATGTGCTTTGTGAAAGACCTATGAGGCGTCTCAATCTATCTCTATAGATCTTGATGCCTAATATGTAAGTAGCTTCTCCAAGGTCCTTCATCGAAAAACACTTATTCAAGTAGGCCTTAATACTGTCCAAAAGTTCTATATCATTTCCCATCAAAAGTATGTCATCCACATATAATATGAGAAATGCTACAGTGCTCCTACTCACTTTCTTGTAAGCGCAGGCTTCTCCATAAGTCTGCAAAAACCCAAATGCTTTGATCATTTCATTAAAGCGAATGTTCCAACTCCGAGATGCTTGCACCAGCCCATAGATGGAGCGCTGGAGCTTGCATTCCTTGTTAGCATTCTTAGGATCGACAAAACCTTTCGGCTGCATCATACACTATTCTTTCTTAAGAAAGCCGTTAAGGAATGCCGTTTTGACGTCCATTTGCCATATCTCATAATCATAGTATGCGGCAATTGCTAACATGATTCGGACGGACTTCACACTCACTACGGGTGAGAAGGTCTCATCGTAGTCAACCCCTTCAACTTGTCGATAACCCTTAGCGACAAGTCGAGCCTTATAGATGGTAACATTACCATCCGCGTCCGTCTTCTTCTTAAAGATCCATTTATTCTCTATCGCTCGCGGATCATCAGGCAAGTCTGTCAAAGTCCATACTTTGTTTTCATACATGGATCCTATCTCGGATTGCATGGCTTCAAGCCATTTGTTGGAATCTAGGCCCGCCATTGCTTCTTCATAGTTCGAACGTTCACTGTTGTCTAACAACATGATTTCCACGACAGGGTTTCCATACCATTTTGGTGTGGAACGTGTCCTTGTGGACCTTCGAAGTTCAGTAGCAACTTGATCTGAAGTACCTTGATCATTATCATTAACTTCCTCTCTAGTCGGTGCAGGCACCACAGGAACATCTTCCTGAGCTGCGCTACATTCCAGTTCAAGAGGCAGTACTTCATCGAGTTCTACTTTCCTCCCACTTACTTCTCTCGAGAGAAACTCTTTCTCTAGAAGGGACCCGTTCTTGGCAACAAAGATCTTGCCTTCGGATCTGAGGTAGAAGGTATACCCAATGGTTTCCTTAGGGTATCCTATGAAGACGCATTTTTCCGACTTGGGTTCGAGCTTTTCAGGTTGAAGTTTCTTGACATAAGCATCGCATCCCCAAACTTTTAGAAATGACAGCTTAGGTTTCTTCCCAAACCATAATTCATACGGTGTCGTCTTAACGGATTTAGATGGTGTCCTATTTAAAGTGAATGTAGTTGTCTCTAGAGCGTATCCCCAAAATGATAGCGGTAAATCAGTGAGTGACATCATAGATCGCACCATATCCAATAGAGTGCGATTACGATGTTCGGACACACCGTTACGCTGAGGTGTTCCAGGCGGCGTGAGTTGTGAAACGATTCCACATTTCCTTAAGTGCGTATCAAATTCGTGACTTAAATATTCTCCCCATGATCTGATCGTAAGAATTTTATCTTTTGGTCACGTTGATTCTCTACCTCATTCTGAAATTCCTTGAACTTTTCAAAGGTCTCAGACTTGTGTTTCATCAAATAGACATACCCATATCTCCTTAAGTCATCAGTGAGAGTGAGAACATAACGATAGCCACCGCGAGCCTCAACGCTCATTGGACCGCACACATCAGTATGTATAATTTCCAATAAGTTGGTTGCTCGCTTCATTGTTCCGGAGAACGGAGTCTTGGTCATTTTACCCATGAGGCATGGTTCGCATGTGTCAAATGATTCGAAATCAAGAGACTCCAAAATTCCATCTGTATGGAGCTTCTTCATGCGTTAGACACCGATGTGACCTAGGCGGTAGAGCCACAGATATGTGGGACTATCATTATCAATCTTACATCTTTTGGTATTCACACTATGAATATGCGTAACATCACGTTCGAGATTCATTAAGAATAAACCATTGACCAGTGGAGCATGACCGTAAAACATATCTCTCATATTAATAGAACAACTATTATTCTCGGATTTAAATGAGTAGCCATCTCGTATTAAACGTGATCCAGATACAATGTTCATGCTCAAAGCTGGCACTAAATAACAATTATTGAGGTTTAAAACTAACCCCGTAGGTAAACGCAGAGGTAGCGTGCCGACAGCGATCACATCGACCTTGGAACAATTCCCGACACGCATTGTCACCTCGTCCTTACCAGTCTCCGCTTATTTCGCAGCTCCCGTTTTGAGTTACAAATGTGAGCAACTGCACCAGTATCAAATACACAGGAGCTACTACGAGTACTGGTAAGGTACACATCAATTACATGTATATCACATATACCTCTAGTGTTGCCAGCCTTCTTGTCCGCTAAGTATTTGGGGCAGTTCCGCTTCCATTGTCCCTTTCCCTTGCAATAAAAGCACTCAGTCTCAGGTTTGGGTCCATTCTTTGACTTGTTCCCGGCAACTGGTTTACCGGGCGCGGCAACTCCCTTGCCGTCCTTCTTGAAGTTCTTCTTACCCTTGCCTTTCTTGAAACTAGTGGTTTTATTGACCATCAACACTTGATGTTCCTTTTTGATTTCCACCTCTGCTGATTTTAGCATGGAAAATACTTCAGGAATAGTTTTCACCATCCCCTGCATATTGTAGTTCATCACAAAGCTCTTGTAGCTAGGTGGGAGCGACTGAAGGATTCTGTCAATGACTGCCTCGTCCGGGAGGTTAATGTCCAGCTGGGACAAGCGATTGTGCAACCCAGACATTTTGAGTATGTGCTCACTGACAGAACTATTTTCCTCCATCTTACAACTGTAGAACTTGTTGGAGACTTCATATCTCTCGACCCGGGCATGAGCTTGGAAAACCATTTTCAGCTCTTCGAACATCTCATATGCTCCGTGTTGCTCAAAACGCTTTTGGAGCCCCGGTTCTAAGCTGTAAAGCATGCTGCACTGAACGAGGGAGTAATCATCAGCACGTGACTGCCAAGCGTTCATAACGTCTTGGTTCTCTAGGATGGGTGCATCACCTAGCGGTGCTTCTAGGACATATTCTTTCCTGGCAGCTATGAGGATGATCCTCAGGTTCCGGACCCAGTCCGTATAGTTGCTGCCATCATCTTTCAGCTTGGTTTTCTCTAGGAACGCGTTGAAGCTGAGGTTGACATGAGCGTTGGCCATTTGATCTACAAGATATTTTGCAAAGGTTTTTAGACTAAGTTCATGATAATTAAGGTCATCTAATCAAATTATTTAATGAACTCCCACTCAGACAGACATCCTTCTAGTCATCTAAGTGATACATGATCCGAGTCAACTAGGTCGTGTCCGATCATCACGTGAGACGGACTAGTCATCATCGGTGAACATCTTCATGTTGATCGTATCTTCTATACGACTCATGTTCGACCTTTCGGTCTTCCGTGTTCCGAGGCCATGTCTGTACATGCTAGGCTCGTCAAGTCAACCTAAGTGTATTGCGTGTGTAAATCTGGTTTACACCCGTTGTATTCGAACATTAGAATCTATCACACACGATCATCACATGGTGCTTCGAAACAACGAACCTTCGCAACGGTGCACAGTTAGGGGGAACACTTTCTTGAAATTATGTGAGGGGTCATCTTATTTAAGCTACCGTCGTTCCAAGCAAATAAGATGTAAAACATGATAAACATCACATGCAATCAAATAGTGACATGATATGGCCAATATCATTTTGCTCCTTTTGATCTCCATCTTCAGGGCGCCATGATCATCATCGTAACCGGCATGACACCATGATCTCCATCATCATGATCTCCATCATCGTGTCTTCATGAAGTTGTCTCGTCATCTATTACTTCTACTACTGTGGCTAACAGTTTAGCAATAAAGTGAAGTAATTACATGACGTAGGTCATAAATAAATTAAGACAACTCCTATGGCTCCTTCCGGTTGTCATACTCATCGACATGCAAGTCGTGATTCCTATTACAAGAACATGATCAATCTCATACATCACATATATCATTCATCACATCCTTTTGGCCATATCACATCACATGGCACATGCTGCAAAAACAAGTTAGACGTCCTCTAATTGTTGTTGCAAGTTTTTGCGTGGCTTCTATAGGTTTCTAGCAAGAACGTTTCTTACCTACGCCAAAACCACAACGTGATATGCCAATTTCTATTTACCCTTCATAAGGACCCTTTTCATCGAATCCGATCCGACTAAAGTGGGAGAGACAGACACCCGCTAGCCACCTTATGCAACTAGTGCATGTCAGTCGGTGGAACCAGTCGCACGTAAGCGTACGTGTAAGGTCGGTCCGGGCTGCTTCATCCCACGATGCCGTCGAATCAAGATAAGACTAGTAACGGCAAGTAAATTGACAAAATCAACGCCCACAACAACTTGTGTTCTACTCGTGCATAGAAACTACGCATAGACCTAGCTCATGATGCCACTGTTGGGGAACGTAGAAGAATTTTAAAATTTTCTACGCATCACCAAGATCAATCTATGGAGTCATCTAGCAATGAGGGAAAGGGGTGTGCATCTACATACCCTTTTAGATCGCGAGCGGAAGCGTTCAAGAGAACGGGGTTGATGGAGTCGTACTCGTCGTGATCCAAATCACCGATGACCAAGCGCCGAATGGACGGCACCTCCGCGTTCAACACATGTGCGGTTGGGAAGATGTCTCCTCCTTCTTGATCCATCAAGGGGAAGGAGAGGTTGATGGAGATCCAGCAGGACGACGGCGTGGTGGTGGAAGCAGCGGTGATCTCGGGAGGGCTTCGCCAAGCTCCAACGAGAGAGAGAGAGGTGTTACGAGGGGAGAGGGAGGCGCCAGGGACTTGGGTGCGGCTGCCCTCCCTCCCCCCCCCCCCCTATATATAGGACCCGTAGGGGGGCGCCGGTCCTAGGAAATCCAATCTCCAAGGGGGGCGGCGGCCAAGAGGGGGGACTTGCCCCCCAAGTCAGGTGGGGCGCCCCCCCCCCTACCCCTAGGGTTTCCAAGCCTAGGCGCAGGGGAGGCCCATGGGGGCGCACCAGCCCACCAGGGGCTGGTTCCCCTCCCACTTCAGCCCATGGGGCCCTCCGGGATAGGTGGCCCCACCCGGTGGACCCCCGGGACCCTTCTGGTGGTCCCGGTACAATACCGATTACCCCCGAAACTTTCCCGATGGCCGAAACTGGACTTCCTATATATAAATCTTCACCTCCGGACCATTCCGGAACTCCTCGTGACGTCCGAATCTCATCCGGGACTCCGAACATCTTTCGGGTTACCGCATACTAATATCTCTACAAACCTAGCGTCACCGAACCTTAAGTGTGTAGACCCTACGGGTTCGGGAGACATGCAGACATGACCGAGACGACTCTCCGGTCAATAACCAACAGCGGGATCTAGATACCCATGTTGGCTCCCACATATTCCACGATGATCTCATCGGATGAACCATGATGTCAAGGATTCAATCAATCCCGTATTCAATTCCATTTGTCAATCGGTACGTTACTTGCCCGAGATTCGATTGTCGGTATCCCAATACCTCGTTCAATCTCATTACCAGCAAGTCACTTTACTCGTACCGTAATGCATGATCCCATGACCAAACACTTGGTCACATTGAGCTCATTATGATGATGCATTACCGAGTGGGCCCAGAGACACCTCTCCGTCATACGGAGTGACAAATCCCAGTCTCGATCCGTGTCAACCCAACAGATACTTTCGGGGATACCTGTAGTATACCTTTATAGTCACCCAGTTACGTTGTGACGTTTGGTACACCCAAAGCACTCCTACGGCATCCGGGAGTTACACGATCTCATGGTTTAAGGAAATGATACTTGACATTGGAAAAGCTCTAGAAAACGAACTACACGATCTTGTGCTATGCTTAGGATTGGGTCTTGGCGATCACATCATTCTCCTAATGATGTGATCCCGTTATCAATGAGATCCAATGTCCATAGTCAGGAAACCATGACTATCTATTGATCAACGAGCTAGGTAACTAGAGGCTCACTAGGGACATGTTGTGTTCTATGTATTCACGCATGTATTACGGTTTCCGGATAACACAATTATAGCATGAAAAATAGACAATTACCATGAACAAGGAAATATAATAATAACCATTTTATTATTGCCTCTAGGGCATATTTCCAACATATCCTTGGACTTTCTAATAGATGCGGTCTCATGTGGCAGATGGATGGGAACGAGATGAAGCCGGTGCAGGGGGTGCCGCCCATGCGGCGGAGCGTGGCCGCTTCAAGATCGGTTGGTAAGTACTCCATACTAGTTTTTCTGTCAGTTTCACGGCTGGTTTCTTTGTCATCATTAGATAATGATATTGGACTGAAGCTGGTTAGCTATTTCCATGCTGGATTTTTGGCATCATTAGTATACTGATATTTAACTGAAGCTGGTTGGCTCTATCCATGCTGGATTTTTGACATCATTAGCATACTGATATTGAACTCAAGCTTGTTAGCTCTGTCCATGCTATGATTTTTGTCATCATTAGTATATTGATATATTGGACTAAAGTTGCACATGTTTTCTTTCCGTTAACATTGGTCACACGATGCTACACGTCAGTCGGCCGATCGTGGCCACCTTACCCGCCTTATTTTAATCAAGTTCCACCTGGTTTGTTTTGTCAAAAACCACGTATACAAACACGAGCTCCAGCACTATGTGTTGCTGCGTGGAAGACATGTGAAATGTTGTAAGAAACATGCAATGGCTAGAAATATCTCCGTACATTTGTTTGGCACGTTTTAGGCGTCAACAAAATTTGTTGGTTCACCAACCGTCTATCTGACATATGGAGCATTTGATCACACCACACGGGCACCAGAGAGAGAGGAACCCGTCTTCCTCCATAGCCTCCACAAAACCTGCGTGTCCCCCACCACTCCCCCATCGTCACAACAGACTATTTTGTCAACCACTCACAACACCTAACATTTGTGACATAGAGCATCCTTAAAGTCTCCTCTGTATCCCGCAAGTGTTATTACATTGCACTAGTGAGGCTTCATCCTTGCAACATTGTCTTACAACCAAGGTAATTGATGGCACCACAACCCTCTCCCCTTTCCACCTAGGTCGTGGTTAGTGGCACTGGTCGTCTGATAGAACACACTCCGCGAGAACATGTGGTTGCACCACTAAGATCTATGCAACTTAGGAATTGTTGCGACAGCCACTGCAAAACTGGCCATGATGCGACAATCGCCCTGCAAAATTGGCCGTAGTTGTAACACGGATGAGAAGATGATTATAGCACCTGACGAGAGTATGTGTTTGGATCACCATGAGCGAGCACTGTTGCAATGTTGTGTTTAGTGTTGTAAGACCGACCACCACTGTGCTTTTCACTAGCCAACCATGGCCACCATTGTGGCCTCCAAGTAGGTCTATTGCTGAGAAACATGGGTGTATATTGCGAACGGTGGGGAGAGGAGACGAGAGGAAGAACCAAGTTGGTTGGTGGCTGATTCGGCAATGATCTGTGGAAGAATTGACCGGTTCACGGGTGGGCCTAACCTAGGAAGAGTTGGAAGATGCATGGGAATGATCCATCGGTTCAGGCGTATATACATTGTGGTTTTTCTCTGATTTGTTGCCGTTAATGAGTATGTGTTCTATATCTACCTTTTTTGTATAGACATGCTCGCATGTTGTGACGGTTTTATGAGGTTTCTAAAAAGCAAATGGAATTATATCCAACATACCGGTTTCGGGAGGAAATGAGTCTGCTCACTCTAGCGCCAGATGCCCCTCACTTGTATTCCTATCTCTTCACCATATCCAATCGCTCTATTTCCACCATGCACACACCCACGAGGTTGTCGTAACATTTCCAAAGTTGCATAGCTCGCAGTGGTGCAACCGCGCGTTCTCACAAGGGGTGTTTTAGTCGATGACCGGTGCCACAAGCCACGAACCATGCAACAAAGGAGGAGTGTGGTCGCATCAACTACCTCGGTTGTAAGACAATGTTCCTGGCCGACGCGCTGTAATAGTGCTTGCTGGATACCAGGCGACATCAGGGATGCGCCAGAGCATGGACATGAGGTGCCGCAAGGGGCTTCCATAATAGTCTGTTGCAACAATGGGGGAGGGGTGGGGGATACACAGGTGTTGTGGAGGCTATGGAGGAAGACGGGTTCCACTCTCTCTGCTGCCGTGTGCTATGATCCAATGCTCCACGGCTGGCAAGCTGACTAATTTCGTTGACACCTATAACGTGCCAAAAAAATTATACGGAGATGTTTCTAGCCATTGCATGTTTCTTATCACAGTTCATATGTCTTCCATGTTGCAACACAGTGACCGTGCTCGCGTTTGTATACGCAGCTAGTGAAAAAACCAACTAGGAGGAACTTGATTAAAACGGTTGAAGTAAGTGCATTTACTATTTTTTAACCTTTTGCCTCCACGTTCCTTCAAATTAGTATCTAATGCGTTGGCCTTGTCATACTACAGGGGATGGGTATGCCCCCGTGGTGCCCGCTCGCCCAACCAGGTCCTTGGTGTGCTTTGCCGGCAGCACTTCCCTGGGTGGGTCACGTTGCCCGGTGAGGGTCAGGTTCCACAGCTAGCACTGACCTGGGAGCTGTACTCGGTTGCCCCGGCCCCGCCGGAGGAGAGGGTCAACGGTGTCTTGTGCGAGACGGTGGCCGACATTGTGTTCCGTCGGTTTTGGGTAATTTCTCCTTTACGGAATTAAAAACCAACACTACCTAGTGATTGTACTAATCAGTGTTGTCTTGTTTGATTGCAGACCTTCTATAGGGTTTCAGAGGGAGAGCAGGAGGCCGTGTGTATGGTTGGCGAAACCGAGTGCAAGTGCCTACTTTAGAACTTAAGGCACGAGGCTCGGGTGCAGGCCGTTCGAGACTACTACACCTCGAAGGGTATTAGGAGGGGCAAGAAGAAGTGTTGCGGCAAGTTTCTGAGTAAGGAGAAGTACATGCAGGTAATTACCTATTCTTAAGGCCTTGAACTTAGTTTTCTTGATTTGATTCGTAGGCGTAGCGCTGAAATTTCTCTTGTGTGGATAAGATGGACTGTTGGGAGGCGTTGGAACACCAAAGGGCCAAGGATAAGCGTGACCAAATGGAAGGTGTGCCACACCATCAAGGGAGCTCCAACCTGTTTGAGTACGGGGATAACTGGGTATGTGGTTTGCTACATGATTCATGCAATTCATTCTTCATGCTAGCATTTACCCCTTCCAAAATGACTTAATTAATATGCTTAGTTAGTTAAAAAATGGCATAACTAATCTTAGCTAGTTCATTCATGACATAATTAGCTCAAAAATGACATCATAACCTTAGATAGGTCTATAAAATGACTTAATATGCTTTAGTTAGTTAAAAATGGCATAACTACCTTCGATAGCTCAATAACGACCTAAACTAATCTTAACTAGTTCATTAATGACATAATTAGCTCTAAAATGACATAATAACCTTAGATGGTTCTATAGAATGCCTAAATATGCTATAGTTAGCTCTAAAAAGACATAATAACCTTGGATAGCTCAATCTTATATCTTATATCTTATATTTACTAATCAGAAGCACCATACGAGCCTCCCGGTTAATCCCCGAGAACTAATCTAATTATCCGTAGGATCTCGGTATTAATTAATCACAACCATCCGATGAAACATTGGAGTCCTTGCGTGATGTCCCACCTAAAGGTTCTTGCGAAATCTGTCATCACGAGTCAGAAACAACTCCATCACGTAACCGTTCGATCAGCCCTTCCTCCTCCACCAAGGCATCGGCTGCGTCATGGATAGATCCCCAATGACGCTCTAGATAATCCTCCTCCTGGCATGTCCCCTCTCCAATCTCCATGTGTTCTTAAAAATTGGAGTTCCATCTACGTTTCTATCTCTGAAGAATTATCCAGGCCAGTGTAACGCCCCGAGACTGTTGTGCCAGGTGTCCGTCAGTTATTCGATTGTTGTTGTGCTGTCATTGCTTGCATGTCATCATGTGCATTGCATTTGCATACGTGTTCGTCTCATGCATCCGAGCATTTTCCCCGTTGTCCGTTTTGCATTTCGGCGCTCCGTTCTCCTCTGGTGGTCTTTTCTACCTTTCTTTCATGTGTGGGGATTAAACATTTCCGGATTGGACCGAGACTTGCCAAGCGGCCTTGGTTTACTACCGGTAGGCCGCCTGTCAAGTTTCGTACCGTTTGGACTTCGTTTGATACTCCAACGGTTAACCGAGGGACCGAAAAGGCCTCGTGTGTGTTGCAGCCCAACACCCTTCCAATTTGGCCCAAAACCCACCTAAACCTCCTCCATCGTCTCGGTCGTTCGATCACGATCGTGTGGCCAAAAACCGCACCTCATTTGGACTCTCCTAGCTCCCTCTACCTATAAATATGTGTTCCTCTCGGAATTTTCACGCAGATGAACCCTAACCTCCTCCTCCGCGCGCAGCCGGACGTTTCTTCCCGCGCCGCCCGGACATGTCCACCGCCCGGCCACCTCACTCGGACCAATGGGGAGCCGCCACGTCGCCTCCTCCGCCTCCCGCGACCAACCAGACGCCGCCACCTCACCGCGCCGGCCCTCCTCCTCTCTCCTCCGCCGCCACGGGCCCGCGCGGCCCAGATCTGGCCCGCGGGGCCCGGATCCGCCGCCGCCCGGCCTTCATCGCCCGAACCGCCGCCCGACCGCGCGCCCGAGGCGCCTCGCCGCCGCCGCCTCGTCCACCACCGCGCCAGCCTCGCCTTGCGCCACTCCGGCCAGCCCGCACCGCAAGTCATGCCGGCGACCGCGCCCGACACCGCCGGCGCCGCCCCCGTCCTTCTCCGGCCAGATCCGGCCTTCTCTGGTCTCCCCCGCGACCTCACCACCTCGCTGGAGTAGAAGCTCCGGCCGGCCATCCTTGAACACCGCGCCGCTACAGTGCCGGCCCGATCTGGATCTGAGATCCGTTTGTCTCGGTTGACTTTCTACTCCCGAACCGTAACTTTTATGCCCATGTTCATCGCATCGCAACTTTGCATCCGTAGCTCCGATTCATGCATGTAGCATATCAAAATGTTCGCCTCAGAGAGTACATCATTTCATTCCATTGCATCATTTTCATTTGAGTTCATCTTGATGCCCGAAATGCTGTTGGAAGAGGGCTACTTGAGTTAATTGTCAGATCTGCTAATCCATCTTAGACATTTGTCATTTTTGCCATGATTATTGTGTGCATGATATGACCTGATGTTCTACATATGTTTTGTTAAGGGTTTTTTCATCTTTCCAGAGGTGCAACCCATGTATTTTTGTGATGTGTGTGGTGACTAGTGCAAGCTTGCAAAGTGAGGCACTTGGTAACTCTGTTTTCAGGGACTTAGTATTTTCACCAAGTCCTGGGATTGTTTATCTCATGATGCCATATGTTCATGTTGTTTCCTAGTGATCCGTGCCTCTTTTGAGGATGATCAGTAAAGGAGTTTTGTTAATATTGTAGTGCTCTATCCATCCATGTCTTTGTTTGCAATTATGGAGCACCCTAGCTTGAGTCAACCGATCTCTACTTTTGCTTCGTTGTGAATCTGGGAAGATCGTCAACTTGTTTGCGATTTTGCCGTTGTTGTTGTAGTTATCCATGCATGCTATGCTATTGTTCTTGCCATGTCTAGCTTGCATTTTGTGCCTTCTTAATGGATGTATGCTTGTCTTTCCATGACTTGCACCGTAATGAGTGCATCGAGCTCGTAAACATGCCTACTTGAGTTATGTTTCAGCATGTGCCAATTTTCACTAATTCTGAAAACTGATTATGTTTTTGCTATGTTCATGTGCTTGTTAGTATATTTTGTGATCCCTTTTGGCTCAAGGTCACTAAGGGACTTTTGTTAAGCTTGTTGAGTAGCTCCATTCCCTGTTTTACTTTGCCATGTTCAGGTCCTGTAGCATGTTGTTTTGTTGCTCCGAAGAGGGCTATATGATCTGAAATTTCAGACAAGTGTTAATTTCACTAAGTCTGAGATCTGTTTACCGTTTGCATTTTTGCCATGCTTGTTTGAACCTGTTAATGGATGAATTGGCCGTAGCTCAGTGCTAGACTTTTGTTAAGCATCTTGAATGCATCCCTGCCATGTATTTTGTTGCCATGTTTGAGTGTTGTAGCATGTTCATCTCATTGCATTTAGATGACTACCATGTTCATGTGTTGGTTGTTTACTATGTTGTGTGCTTCTTTTCCGGTGTCTGCTTCTTCGGGTTGGTTCCGATAACGTCGAGTTTGTGAGGACCCATTCGTCTACGTCAGTTTGTCTTCTTCATGGACTCGTTCTTCTTCCTTGCGGGATTTCAGGCAAGATGATCATACCCTCGAAATCACTACTATCTTTGCTTTGCTAGATGCTCGCTCTTTTGCTATGCCTATGCTGCGATACCTACCACTTGCTTATCATGCCTCCCATATTGTTGAACCAAGCCTCTAACCCACCTTGTCCTAGCAAACCGTTGTTTGGCTATGTTACCGCTTTGCTCAGCCCCTCTTATAGCGTTGTTATTTGCAGGTGAAGATTGAAGTTTGTTCCTTGTTTGGAACTTGGAGATCGTTCCTTGTTGGAACATGTTTACTTGTTGGGATATCACAATATATCTTATTTAATTAATGCATCTATATACTTGGTAAAGGGTGGAAGGCTCGGCCTTATGCCTGGTGTTTTGTTCCACTCTTGCCGCCCTAGTTTCCGTCATATCAGTGTTATGTTCCCGGATTTTGCGTCCCTTACGTGGTTGGGTATAATGGGAACCCCTTGACAGTTCGCTTTGAATAAAACTCCTCCAGCAAGGCCCAACTTTGGTTTTACCATTCGCCACCTAGCCTTTTTTTCCCTTGGGTTAGGCCAGCCCAAGGGTCATCGTTATTTTAACCCGCCCCCCCCTCGGGCCAGTGCTTGTCTAAGTGTTGGTCCGAAATGGGCAGCCTGCAGGGCCACCTCGGGGAAACTTGAGGGCTGGTTTTACTCGTAGCTTGAACTATCCGGTGTTGCCCTGAGAACAAGATATGTGCAGCTCCCATCAGGATGTCGGCACATCGGGCGGCTTTGCTGGACTTGTTTTACCATTGTCGAGGATGTCTTGGAGTACCGGGATACCGAGTCTGATCGGAATGTCTCGGGAGGAGGTCTATTCCTTCGTTGACCGTAAGAGCTTGTGATGGGCTAAGTTGGGACACCCCTGCAGGGATTTGAACTTTTGAAAGCCGTGCCCGCGGTTATGGGCAGATGGGAATTTGTTAATGTCCGGTTGTAGAAAACCTGAAAGTTGACCTTAATTAAAATGAATCAACCGTGGGTGTAACCGTGATGGTCTCTTTCCGGCGGAGTCCGGGAAGTGAACACGGTTGTTGGAGTTATGCTTGACGTAGGTTGTTTTAGGATCACTTCTTGATCATACTTTTATCGACCGTGCTTTGCCTTCTCTTCTCGCTCTCATTTGCGTATGTCAGCCACCATATATGCTAGTCGCTTACTGCAGCTCCACCTCATATCTTTACCTTACTCATAAGCTTAAATACTCTTGATCGCAGATACTTCCAAAACCAGCTTGCAGGTGCCGATGAGTCCGTGCAGATGATGCAACCAAGCTCAGGAGGAGCTCGTTGAAGATCTTGTCCTTTGTGTTGTTTCGTTCTAGTTGATCAGTAGTGGAGCCCAGTTGGGGTCGATCGGGGACCTTTGTCGCATTTGGGGTTCTTCTTTTATTTTGGTTCCGTAGTCGGACCTTGATTGTATTTGGATGATGTAATGCTTTATTCATGTAATTGTGTGAAGTGGCGATTGTAAGCCAACTATGTATCTCTTTCCCTTATGTATTACATGGGTTGTGTGAAGATTACCTCACTTGCGACATTGCTTTCAATGCGGTTATGCCTCTAAGTCGTGCTTCGACACGTGGGAGATATAGCCGCATCGAGGGCGTTACAGCCAGCCTCTTCCGACCTCCTTCCTCTCTAACCTCTAAATCTCTTCTGCCCAACCATGCTGCAATCCACCGTACAGAGCAGGAGGGGATCCTTCGAATTTCCTTAGCATCCAAGTCTTACCACATTGCAATCCACGATATGGGTAGGAGATCTGCAGGCGTTAGTTTGAATCAGGCTTATATACTGCCTCCTGTCACTCCTCACATGCCCTTTCTTGGACACTGTCGCCCCCTCAACATCGGGTTCTTTTGTCTTCCCATGGAACTCCTACTAGACAAGCAGATTTTGTCTTTCCAAGGCCTTTCCGTAATACAATCTGGTAGGTGGCATGGCAAGCAATCCAGCAGGAGCGGTGTACAATATTGGCCGGTGCAGGTGCAGAGAAGTCGCTACAAACGCAGTCTCATGCCCCTCCATGCTGCTGCACCGATCAATAAGTAGCTGCAATCCATATGCGGGCTGCAGCAATATCAATTGGAGTTGGAATTTGAGAAATATGTCCATGTCGCAGGTCAGGAGCAATTCATGGACGAGAGCATGTGGTGGGATATGGTTTGGCGAGTGCAAGTCAGGAGCAATTCATGTGGTGGTCCAGGTCTGCAAGGTTTTCTCTAGAAGTCTCCGCTCTGGACGGATGTTCGCACGCACACTGCAATCATATGTTGTAGGAGAAAAGTGGGTGTCAGTGGCTTTTTGCAATCGTTAGGACACACCACCCATCATCCCAGTCACCAACGCCCTTACAGGTCTAACTGATGACTACTGCGAAATCGATAATGCCCTACACCTCGGCCGATCCATCCGGCATAATCTACGCAAGTTTATCCAGCATGGATGATACTTCTCCCAAGAGAAAAAAAACCGGATCTATGCTGCGTCACTCAGTGAGTTAACATCAGATTCGTTAATCTTTACATCCCTTAGTAGTTCTCCCTATAATCAGGTATTTCACCTTGAATATCTTCATTTTTTCTCTGTTTCCTCATGGATCAAGCAACCCGAAGCAGAACTAGCGCTAGATTATTGGTGTGTTTCAAGCGAGACTGAGTATCTCCATCATGCGTTTACTCATTGGACAGTCTGAGTTCTCAGTTCTGACCCAAAATATTAGTAGATATATTTCCTTATCTGAGTTTGAGAGAACAAGCTGTCTAAATAATCCTGCCATGTTGCTTTGGACATTTTTAGTTGGAGGTACAGTTTAGTTAGTAATGTGATAAATTTTTTGTACTCGACATGATTGCCTCTAACTCAGGTTTGTATTTTCAAGGATGGTAAAAGAGATACGGTATGGATCCTATTTTTCAATTCGCTTTAAGAATACTTATATATATATATTCCTCTCCAAGTTGACTCTTATACATATATGTAGTCTGCTGACTAATACCTCTGTTCAGTCAAGCATTCTCAATGTCAATTGCAACAGCTAACAGAGGTCTGTGACAGTTATGAGTACGGGTGGAAGCAAGGTACTATTGTTAGGGGCTGTTCGGAAACCCACCCACTCCGGAAATAACAGAATCCACGGAGTACCAATTTCTTCGCTCCGCTGTTTTAAACTGCAGCTCCGGCTGCTCCTGGAGCGGAGTCGTGTGGAGCGAAGGGACTCCGAACCGGCCCTTATATACCTGAGTTTACTCTATCATGTGAACATACTACTTTATCTATTTTTAACATCCACTACTATAATATTTGGGTTCATTTCATTATACCGATTGGTGTTGGCTTACATGTGCATTAGTTTATATTGACGTGCTCAGTTGTATTGATATAACCAAACTGAACTGATTGGAGGAGTTTGGAATAATCTATTTAATTGCTTACTTTATATATTTGACAAAAGGAGTTGCCACAGGAATAAACTGAGTTCCACCGAGAGCATTATCTTCAGCTTTCTCCATATTATCATAGACTCATAGTAGGACTACTTATGCTAAAAGATCATCTCAATAATAATTTAGGTTGTAACTGCATGAAGGCTTTAAGAATTTTTTATTTTTCTTCCCGATTCATCTCAAACTACAACAATATCCCAGTTAATCGAAAGATAATTAATTAGAAAATTGCACCGAATATAAAGATTATGATATGTCCCTTCAAATGAAGGTATACTTGGACATGCCAACTAATGGTTTTTTCGAAAAAGAGGGGGTTAAACCTGGCCTCTGCATTGATTGATGTACACAGCTTTAGACATGTGGGCTAATGGTAAGATCCACATTGCTGATAGATCCAATTGTTCAGTATGCAACTATATAGGTAACTTTGACTTTTCCACCATGATAAGATATTCTTAACAGGAAATCATAAGAACCGATAAACAAGGTGTCCATGCCACATAAGTGTTAATCTTCAAGGTCCATATATATGGAAGAACCAACGAGCAACAATTAAACCATTTGTTCTCAAATTCTCGCCATGTGGATTTCCATATATAACTAACTGAATTATTTGATTGTGGTTTACCCATGTAATCACAGGGCATATCTCCCATGCGGAAATCATTCATTGATTTAATTATTTTGGTGACTTTCACTCAAAAGTTTTGGATTGTCATGAATATCTTCAAGTGTCCCCTACGAAGGTTCACAATTCTACACCTACTATCCATCATACACAAAAAGACAGATGGGTCGGATACCCTAACACATGGTTTATGAAGGTTAATGAGGATGTTGCAGAGGCACAGTCCAGTGATGCAGGTGTGATAAATATTTTCTTTGTTTAATGAACAAATTCCATGGCCGTAATCAGTTAGTGCATTCTCATATCTAGGTTATATATGTCTGACTAAAATCTATAGGTAGGACTGCACACATACTTACTTTTTTTTCTTGAAAATATAGGTAAGACTTACATTGAGAACAGAGTTCTATATTCTCCCGATACTGTAATAGTAAATAATTGATCCACAAAAAGTGTTGCACAGAGCCTCATGTAATCCATGTTTTTCTTACTAGCCCACGCAGTAGCACGGGTTGACGACTCGTAATGACATAATTAGCATACTTTGGTCAAAATGGCATAATAATCTTGGTTACCTCGAAAATGACATAAACTTAGCTTATTTTCCTCGAAAATGACATAATAACCTTTCTTAGCTCCAAAATGACCTATTTACATAGCAATATCATTCTTCATGCTAGCTTGAGCCCTTAACTAATATTTTGTTCCTCTTTCTCAGGCGCACCACCACATGAAGCATGTGCCAGGTCTGTTCGGCCACTATGGCATGGCCCATATGGCCCCATACAAGAAGGCCAAGCCATTCACGGAGTTTCTCCTAGATGATCCAGAGAGCTTCACCAACAAGACCTCCCACCACAAGCTTGTGAGGTACAAAGACGAGGGGAAGGCGAGGAAAGGGGAAGACTTTAACCCGAGCCAGGATCCTTTTGATACAGAGCTGGTGATGATATCTGGTGGCGGGAGGTCCCATGGCTCTGAAGCCATTGGTGATGGACTGATACGTTGTCCTAAGACTCTCCCGCCGATCAAGAAGCACTTGAGTAGCTCTAATTCTGAGATAGCGCCTCATGCACAACCCGCGGAGATCGCCATGGCGGTTAGTTATACAGACTCTCTCACCTTTCCTCCATTACATTGTGTGTGCGTCCGTCGGTAATTACAACGCTAACGAGGAGTGGTGTGTTGCAGGCTATTGTTGAGAAAGAGAGATTGAAGACGAAGGCGCTTGTGGAGGAGGCAAAAAGTGAGGCACAAAGGGAGGCGGCGGAGAGGGAGAGGGAGATGGAGGAGAGGACGGCTAAGCTGTTGGAGGAGGAGAGGAACCGGAATGACAACGCTAACCGGGCCCTATACGAGCTCATCGTGGTACGTTTCTTGTGCATATTAGCCCAATCATGCACGTAATATTCGCATTACTATCTAATATGACTGACTCGTGATAACCAAATGTGCAGACCATGTGCGAGAAAAACGGTCAGGCCCCTCTGCCGATGCCCCAGATTGCTCCGGCGAGCACGGTGAGTTTGATTTGAATGGTTGTTGCTTACTACTATTCACATTTCAGTTTGCGAACTTGTTAATGAGACATTATTAGAAATGATCTTTGGTGCAGCATGGCTCCCGACAAGCATCGACCACTCCTTCTGCCAATGCCGGAACCCCGACCGGTCCTTCACCTCCGTCTGGCACTCGCGCAGCTGAGGGAGTCCTGGATTAGGGGGTGTTCGGGTAGCCGGACTACACCTTCAGCCGGACTCCTGGATTATGAAGATACAAGATTGAAGACTTCGTCCCATGTCCGGAGGGGACTTTCCTTGGCGTGAAAGGCAAGCTTGGCGATGCGGATATTCAAGATCTCCTACCATTGTAACCGACTCTATGTAACCCTAACCCTATCCGGTGTCTATATAAAGCGGAGGGTTGTAGTCCGTAGGACAGAATCAGCTCCATACACAATCATACCATAGGCTAGCTTCTAGGGATTAGCCTCCTTGATCTCGTGGTAGATCTACTCTTGTACTACCCATATCATCAATATTAATCAAGCAGGAGTAGGGTTTTACCTCCATCGAGAGGGCCCGAACCTGGGTAAAACAAAGTGTCCCCAGTCTCCTGTTACCATCCGGCCTAGACGCACAGTTCGGGACCCCCTACCCGAGATCCGCCGGTTTTGACACCGACATTGGTGCTTTCATTGAGAGTTCCTCTGTGCCGTCACAATCAGGAAGGATGCCTTCTCCCGTCTTCAAAGACGGTGTCGTTGCTAAGGGAGCTTTGGCTGTTGGCCAAACCCTCCGGCTAGATGGTTTCCTCATGACCGCCTGTTCGGCTGTTGCGCCGACGGTGACCTCTCGGGTCACCAAAAGCAATCTACACGTCAGCTTGGAGCTCGTCGAGCAGTTAGATCCAATGGAGCTCTCTTCTGTAAACGAGCTCTTGGATCGCATCGCCACCCTGGGGGTCACTACGGATTACGACCAGGTTGGGCTTGAGCCCGATCTAAGAGAAATTAACTCTCCTCAAGTCGCCCACCACGTTGCTGTGGTAGAGGCGCAGTGCGGTGACCCTTCATCTATTTTAAGGACTAGTTACGTCCGAATTCCCGATCCCTCCAAGCTGGATACCCGCAGAGGGGAGGATGTAACTCAAGACTTGAGCTTAGAATCAGGCAACGGGCCGGATTCGTTGGATAACGTCCAGGAATCCGAACTTCAGAATTCGGAAACTCTTCGGCCTCCGAATCTTGGATTGGGTGAGGTTTCAGATTCAACGACACCCACCCACCCGAACATAAGCGATCTCTCCCAAGTCAGGCAGAGGCCCGACGAAACAGTACATCATTTCTGGGCCAGATTCCTCCTGGTTATGAACAGGATAAAGGATTACCGCGAGAGAGACGCAATATCAATCTTCTGCAGTAATTGAACAGACGAGGGAATCCTTAACGCCATAAGTCGTCGTGATATTACACGCTTCGCTGACTTGGCGTCCATAGTACAAAAGTACTGTGCGATGGAAAGTGCCTGGAAAACCGAAATAAAATTTTGGGATAATCCGGCCTTGAATAATAACCCCGTCCAAACTAAGAAGGTGCATCACGATAAGACACCCGGGATAAAAAGCAAAAAACCAAAGCCCTTTATAGGGCATGGAACCGTACTGGAAAAGTGGCTTGATGGACCCTGTAAAATTGACAGTACAGAGGACGCCACACCAACTCATAGCCTTAGAGCATGTTGGATACTCCGGCAGGTAGCGAAAATTGGCGAGGACCTCTTAAATCGGGAGGCCACAGAAAGCCAGCCCGAGGACACCAGTACTATTCTCACAGTCTTCGAGACTTTCGCATCAAACAATATGCGAAAAAGAACACTCCGCAACCTCGCCGAAGTCTATCAAGTTGCAACAATAAATCCATGGAGCGACACTGCTATCACCTTTAACACAAGTGATGAACCTAGATTCCGAACAGCCCGAGCACCAGCCGCATTGGTCCTCAGTCCCATCGTGGACGGCTTTCGCCTCACCAAGGTGCTCATGGATGGAGGCAGCGGACTGAACCTCATTTATGAGGAAACTCTTCAAAAAATGGGAATAGACTGGAACCGCGTCAAGCAAAGCAGCACAACCTTTAGAGGAATAATCCCCAGTCGGGAAGCGCGCTGCACAGGAAAAATCACACTAGATGTGGTGTTCGGCACGACGGATAATTACAGGTCCGAAGAAGTCACGTTTCAGGTGGCCCCGTTTAAAAGCGGGCATCACGCCTTACTAGGGCGGGAAGCATTCACAATCTTCCAAGTGATACCCCATTACAGGTACATGAAGCTTGAGATGTCCGGGCCAAATGGAATTATCACTCTAGCTAGTGATCCGGACATAGCACTCCGCGCCGAAAACAAGACGGCCGCATTAGCCCTTGAGGCACTATCCGAAGCCTTAGCGGCCGAGGAACTGACTGCGCTGCGCTCCACGGTTAACAGGGATGACGTGATACTCGACAAAAGATCCAAATCCACATCCTTCAAGCCAGCTGATGAAATAGTCAAATTCCAGGTCCATCCAACGGACCCGAATAAAACAGCTTCCATCGGGGCACGACTGAACCCCGATGTTGACGCCGCACTGTGAGAGTTCCTACGAGAGAATTGGGACATTTTTGCCTGGCACCCTTAAGACATGCCAGGGATCCCATGCAGGCTGGCCGAACACAGCTTAAATATCCTAAAAGGATTCAAGCCTGTCAAACAAGCCCTTCGGCGTTTCTCCGAACCCAAGAGACAGGCTATGGGAGAAGAGCTAGCCAAGCTATTGGAGGTCGGATTCATTAGAGACATAAAACATCCGGACTGGCTATCAAACCTGGTAATGGTACCAAAGATAGGACAAATCCTGGCGCCTGTGTGTCGACTTTAAAGACCTTAACAAGGCTTGCCCAAAGGATCCCTTCCCCCTCCCCCATATCGATCAAATTATCGATGCCACCGCAGGACACGACTCGTTGTGTTTCCTCGACGCATACTCCGGTTACCATCAAATCAAGATTGCGGAATCAGACCAAGTTGCAACAGCATTCATCACACCATACGGCCCATTCTGCTTCAGCACAATGCCCTTCGGGCTAAAAACGCCGGCGCAACATATCAGCGCATGATCCAGATATGTCTGGCAAATCAGATCGGCAAAACAGTGGAGGCATATGTGGATGATGTGGTCATCAAATCAAGATATGTCGAATCTCTAGTAGACGACTTGAGGCTCACATTCGATAACCTCCAAAAATACGACATCAAGCTCAACCCGGAAAAATGCGTCTTCGGCGTTCCAGCCGGAAAGCTCTTGGGCTTCATTGTATCCGGTAGAGGAATTGAAGCAAATCCGGCCAAGATCCGAGCTTTGTCACAATTGGATATCCCAAAAAACCTCAAACAAATACAAAAGCTAACCGGATGCGTGGCGGCTCTAAGCCGCTTCATCTCCCGCTTGGGAGAAAAGGCACTGCCCCTTTATCGCCTACCCTGGCGCACCGAACACTTCGAGTGGACGGACGCCGCCACGGCCGGACTCGAGGAAATAAAAGCCATACTGGCAAGAAACCCAGTCTTGGCCGCGCCTAACACTGGCGAACCAATGCTATTGTACATTGCAGCAACACATCAAGTTGTCAGCGCAGTGCTCGTTGTCGAGTGGGAAACGGACGGACACAAACTCCCCCTTCAAAGGCCGGTCTACTACGTGTCCACTGTCCTCACTCCATGCAAATCACGTTACCCGCATTATCAAAAAATTGCATATGCAGTATTCACGGCATCCCGAAAGCCACGACACTACTTTCAAGAGTGTTCCATAAAAGTAGCCTCAGAAGTACCACTTAACGATATTCTCAACAACCGCGATGCAACGGGCCGGATCGCAAAATGGGCCATCGAGCTCCTCCCGTTCGATATAATCTATAAGCCACGGCGAGCTATCAAGTCGCAAGTTTTGGCCGACTTCGTCGCAGAATGGATGGAGGCCGAACTCCCTAAAGAATACAGCACATACTCAAACTGGATCATGCATTTCGACGGCTCCAAAATGTTGGCCGGACTGGGGGCTGGCGTTGCTTTAACGTCCCCCACAGGAGACACAGTCCAGTATGTACTCCAAATTATGTACACGAACTCCAACAACGCAGCCGAATACGAGGCCCTTCTACATGGCCTCCGGATGGCAGTATCCATGGGCATTCAACGCCTAGAGGTACGCAGGGATTCGAACCTCGCGATATCCCAAATAAATGGCGGCTTCGACGCCAAGGACCCAAAAATGGCAGCTTACCGCAACGCCGTCCTAAAAATGTCAGCTCGGTTCGAAGGGCTGGAATTTCATCATATAGCCCGAGAAAACAATCAAGCAGCGGACGTCCTGGCACGCATCGGAGCTAAACGCGATGCGGTTCCCCCCAACATCTTTTTGGAAAGATTGTTCAAGCCATCTGTAACATGGGAGGGGGAACCTGAAAATAATAGCCCGGACCCAGCCGCACTACTCGACGCCGAACAATCTGACACAATTGGAGGCTCTGCCAATGAAATTGCACCTTCAGCCCACGTAATAATGGCAGTCATCGCCCCGTGGACAGAACCATTCCTAGCCTACTTACTAGGCAGGAACTCCCGGAGGATCAAAACGAGGCCCGCTGCATAGTGCGGCGATCTAAAGCCTACAGAGTCCATGAGGGAGAGCTTTATAAGAAAAGCACTACCGGAGTCCTTCAAAGGTGCATCTCCGAAGAGGAAGGGCGGAAACTTCTGGCTGAAATTCATGCCGGACTCGGTGGTCACCACGCGCTGCTCGGTCCCTTGTTAGCAAGGCTTTCCGTACAGGCTTTTATTGGCCGACGGCCCGGGCAGACGCTCAGGACTTAGTCCAACGATGCGCTGGTTGCCAGCTTTTTGCCAACCAAAGCCATATGCCACCCACCGCCACTCCAAACTATACCAATTACCTGGCCTTTTGCGGTCTGGGGGCTTGACATGGTCGGACCCCTTAAAGGTGGGACCGATAGGAAAAAATACTTACTGGTCATGGTGGATAATTCACCAAATGGATAGAAGCCAAGCCTGTTAAACAGGCCGAATCGGACCTGTGATAGACTTCATATCCGGGGTTGTACACCGTTATGGCGTCCCCCACAGCATCATAACCGATAACGGTACAAACTTTACGCAGACGAGGTAAAACTCTGGTGCAAAAACATGGGCATCAAGCTCGATTATGCTTCCGTCTATCACCCACAAACCAACGGCCAGGTCGAAACGTGCAAATGGTCTCATTATGAGCGGCATCAAACCCAGATTAGTGCGGTCCCTTAGGAATCTAATACGCACTGGGTAGAGGAGCTCGACTCCGTACTCTGGGGGCTGCGGACCACGCCAAATCGCACCACCGGATACACACCATTTTTTATGGTATATCGCGCAGAGGCAGTTCTGCTTGCGACATAATTCATGACTCACCTAGAGTGCGCATGTACGAAGAAAGAGAAGCCGAGCTCGATCGGCAGGACAACTTGGACGCCTTGGAGGAGGAGCGTGACGTGGCAAAAGCCCGTTCCGCATTTTATCAACAGCAGGCCCGAAGATATCAAAGCAGAGAAGTAACGGGCCAAAAATTACAATGTTGGCGAACTAGTTCTACGCCTGCCGGATAAGAAAAAGGAAAAACTCAAGACCAAGTGGGAAGGTCCATTCATAATCGACCAAGTCCTGACTGGCGGGGCGTACCGCCTGCGAGATGCGTCGGGTAACCGACTTGAGCCGAACCCGTGGAACGCCACCCATCTCAGAAGATTCTATGCCTAGCGCCGGACTCTGTGTTCGTCTCCTTCCTCTGTCCATTTTTTGCATTTTTTTGTCTTACATTTCTCTCCTTCCCCTCTTTTCTTTTATAGCCCTTAAAGGCTTATCTAGTGACGCGCCACTCGCGCTCATTAAACCTGGGGGCTTCTTTAACAGAAGCTTATTTATACGGGCTTCATGCCCAACACATGCGTCAAACTTCCGCATGTACCTTTTCTTCACCATTATATGCATCGATATGACTTAAGTTTTGGCCAAGCTGGGTTGCCTGGCTCCTGTGCTTACCCCTACGTTCCCGATTGTTCGGCTAAGGTGGTAAAGGGAGCACCTCTGCGATTGTTATGCCGGGTCAGCCGGATGTGTACCTCAGACTTGGGTGAAGCCGAAAGCTAGCGTTCTTAAGGGAATATTCGGTCGGTGAATAAAGATGATCTTTTACATTTTATGCGCCCCCAGATGTTTTTCTCTGCGTCTTTTACGCAGTCCGGACATGCACTTTAGGGCATGCCTCCCAGCGAAAGGAACCCCTAACGGAACTATTCTCTCTGGAAGATGTTTCTTACTAACCATGTAATATAACATAACTAGTTGGGCACTTGTCTGATAAAGCACTAATGACCCCTACGCCTGGTCTCCACGCATACCATGGTTCTTATATAACCGCTATGGTATTCGGACACACTCCGGACCGTCAGGTCCCGAGGTTGAAGCGAAAAGGTCGGCAACGACAAACGATCTACAATCCGGCTAGAAGGCATTACACATGTCAATTCAAAATTACATAGTCATTCTGACTAATTGTATTCCTCTTCTATACCATCTAACAGGCTGTCTAATTTACAGTCCTGCTGGGAATACTTCGCGGCCAACTCTACTTGGCCGTATACTAAGCTCACAGGGATCTCCTTCCCGTCAGGCCCCACTGGTCCGACCTCGGCCATGTGGTTTGGGTCAGACTTCGTAAAACGGGTCTTCACCATGGCCCAGGCTTCCCTAGCGCCTTGTCGGCAGGCCGATATCTTCCACAACCGGAAGCGCCGCCGAGCTCCCTTCAGCTTCTCCGCAAGCTCTCCAAGGCCCTCGGGCATGGAGTGGGCAGGCCATAAGGCTTGGGCAACACCTCGCATCGCCTGCCGAATTCGCTCGTGCAGTTGCATGAGTTCGGGAAGAAGGTCACCCGTAGAACCGGGCATCTCCTCTGCAGGACGACCTGTGAGCATACCTACAGACATTACTCTGTTAGTCGACTTCCTCGCCGAACTCTTTTTTCAAAGTTCGTTCAAGCACTTACTAAAATGCCGCGTCGAAGCCGCTGATTCTCCTTCGTGGAGTCCAAAAGCTGGCCACGAACATCTTTAAGTTCGACGTCCAGCTTGGTGTTGGCATCCTGAAGATCATTCTTCTCTCGCCTCACCCTCGTCAACATACTCTCACCGGCCTTTAGCTGGCGTAAGAGTTGTTGCTTGTCCGGATCGAGTCCGGCGCCATCTGCAATTTGATTTGTCAGATTTACACCCACACCGCACAATACTAATCTTTCGAAGTGTATTTTACCTGAGGGGGTCTTTGGGCTCCCCTGCTGCGGCTAGTGCGGCCTCTAGTTGGGCCTTGCACTTTTCCAGCTCCTGGGACAGTACAGTATTCTTCTCTGTAAGAACCTGCATATTAAATGATCCTTAAATCAGTTGCTCTAACTGTTTCAAGTCTCGGGGGCTACTGGCATATATATATATATTTAACCAAAATTTTCTTACCCGTATGTCTTTCACATACTGCTCCGTGGCTCTGGCTAAACCATTTTGAGCGGCACGGAGGTACGCATCTCCCGAATTAAAGGCATCTAAAGCCTCTTGGGAGAAACAAGCGTCGCGTAGAATTGTCCGGCGACGCCTGTGGTTCATGGCACTCTCCACTTCTGAATTTGTGGCGGACAGCCTGTCCGCATCCTCTGTCGGAGGAACGTCCGGTGCGCGCCTTGTACTCGCCTCCGCTTCCTGGCCAGACGTTGGAGCCTGGCTGGTGGAGGCGCGATTGGCAACCTCTCCGGATGTAGTCCGGCGAGGTCTCTTCGTCCTGAAGATAGCACGAGCGTTAATATGCCCTGATAGAATAACTCCAGGGAAACAGAAGGGTGCACTATACCTTTGCGCCGGCATTTCAGTCCGGACTTCATTCCTTTTTGCCCTACGGGGCTCTGCGGCCCCTCGTTGGCTGAGCCGCCGTAGGTTCGGCCTCCTGCCTCGGAAATCTCCCCTGCAAAACACGGTTGACGTCAGAAACACCGAAATACGCGAGAGTGGAATCCCTCTCAAGGGAATGAGACTCCGGTTTCGTCACCTGGGAGGCCGGGATTAACCCTGGGTAATCAGCCGTGATGGCTACCAAGGTATTGTCCTTGCTTAGCTGATGAACACCCCGTCGATAAGCTCCACCGATATGTCCGGATCCTCTTCGGAGTCCGGATCGAGGGACCGTTCTGGGTCCTCGGTTGTGGAGGGCGGCTGCTTATATTCTTTACCTCCTGTCGCAGTTCCTGCATTGAAGTCGTTAGACTACCTATCTAACCACGGGAGTATAAAACAAACGGGCAAGCGCAATTGTTCACTTACCCAACTTGGAGGATCGTTCATACTGAATCCGGCCCGCGGATTGACGCGGAGGAATTCCTCCTTTTCTCCCTTGTACAAAGAGGATAAGATCTTTACTAAGGCGGCCGAGTCCGGCCCTTTACGACCGTAACGGGTGGCGTCATCCTCCCCGTTGAATTCCCACATTGGGTGGCCTCTATATTGAAGCGGCTGCACCCCCCGCATAATGCATGCGGCCATGACTCCAATCATGGTTAGTCCGGAATGAGCCAACAGTCTTATCCGGCCCATCAGGTAAAGGACGTCTCTGTCGCTTTCTCTCTGAGAGCTCGCGGGACGCCAGCTCAAGCGTTTCTTCAATGGAGCACTGTTGAACTCAGGGAGACCGCCCGGATAGGGTCCGGTAGCGGGACGTCATCTATATAAAACCATTCCGAAGGCCAGTCCTCGGACGCCTTCTTTGGGGTTCCGGATAGGTATCCGGTCCCGGCGATGCGCCATACTTCGGCTCCGCCCACTTGGTATATAGACCCCTTTGAGAACGGGGCACCAGGCAGAATAACCTCTTCCACAGCGCGAAATGAGCCTCAACGCCTAAAAATAGCTCGCAAAGGGCGACGAAACCCGCAATATGCAATACGGAGGCCGGGCGTGAGATTGTGCAGCTGGAGGCCGTAGAACTCCAGAAGCCCGCGGAGAAATGGATGAATTGGAAATCCCAGTCCCCTTATTAGATAGGGGACGAGGCACACCCGCTCTCCTTTAGAAGGATTGGGGGTGCTCTCCGCTTGTTTTCCGCCATTGTAGGTGGCGAGACCGGCTCGGACCGGGACCATGTATGCCTGAGGGAGAAATCCCTTGGCCTGAAGCGACGCTAACTCGCTATGCGGGATGGTGCAACTCTCCCAGTCCCCGGGTTTGGGACCGGAGGGGCGAGGGGAGGAGCTGCGACGGCTGGTCATGTTGGAATACGGACCTTTGCTGGAAGCCGCTCTGATGATACTCGCGGAAGGAGAAGGTGTGGTTGGATCTAAATCCCCATCCCGTTAAATAGCGGCTCGTTTATACGGCTAGGGGTGTGAATGTAAAAACGCCCGCTTTTCGCATTTGTTTTTACATGTGGAAGACGGCCATTATTGGGCATGGAAGCCGAGGAGCACTACATTACAAGAATCGGACATTATTCCTACAGGTACACAAGATTTGGAGAAGAACCCGCCTTGCAATGCCGAACAATTTGCGCGCCGGACTCGTCGTCATTGAAGCCTGGTTCGGGGGCTACTGAGGGAGTCCTGGATTAGGGGGTGTTCGGGTAGCCGGACTATACCTTCAGCCGGACTCCTGGACTATGAAGATACAAGATTGAAGACTTCGTCCCGTGTCCGGATGGGACTTTCCTTGGCGTGGAAGGCAAGCTTGGCGATGCGGATATTCAAGATCTCCTACCATTGTAACCGACTCTTGTAACCCTAACCCTATCCGGTGTCTATATAAACCGGAGGGTTGTAGTCCGTAGGAGCAATCAACTCCATACAACAATCATACCATAGGCTAGCTTCTAGGGTTTAGCCTCCTTGAATCTCGTGGTAGATCTACTCTTGTACTACCCATATCATCAATATTAATCAAGCAGGAGTAGGGTTTTACCTCCATGCGAGGGGGCCCGAACCTGGGTAAAACAAAGTGTCCCCCAGTCTCCTGTTACCATCCGGCCTAGACGCATAGTTCGGGACCCCCTACCCGACATCCGCCTGTTTTGACACTGACAGCAACCCCAAACCATTCCTTCACCTCCGTCTGGAACTTGTTATATGGATGCATGGAACAATGTGTTGGATGAACATTGTGATGTTACTGCAATATGTGTGGATGGAACTCTGTTCTTATTATGTATGTATGTTGTCATGGATAGAGCTATGTGTTGGATACATCATATGTCTGTTGTGCATGTGAAAATATATATATATATATATATATATATATGTATATCTGTGTGTGAATTCCTGTGAAATTAAATGGATTCAAATAAAAACAGGGGATATGCAGCCTATTTGCCGTCCGCTAGCAGACAGCAGCAAAGAGGACACGTGGCAGCTACTTGTAAAACCTGGCAATACTGGCTGCCTATTTGGTCACTTTGTCGTCTGCCAGCGGACGACAAAGATTCAAATCACGTTGCCGTCTGCCAGCGGACAGCATAGCTGGCCATGTGGCAGCTTCCCAGTACTGCCTAGCTGAGCTCTATGCCGTCTGTCAGCGGACGGCAAAGAGTCTGCTGGCAGAAGGCAAAGAGCGTCGTTAACCCCCTAACGGCTCTCACGCCACCGCACCGCCGTCCGTTGTCTTTGCCATCTGCTGGCCTTGGATGGCGGATGGCACAATCATTTGCCGTCCGTTTTCAGGAAGCGCACGGCAAAGAAGGCCTTTGCTGGCACATGTTCAGCTGGATAGTTTGCCTTCTTTGCCGTCCGTGATCCATGCCTTTGCCGTCTGCCATGGCGGACGACAAAGAAGCTGATTCTAGTAGTGATTAAAAGTAATATAGCAACTTCTTGACGAAAAATATATCATCTTATTATAGCCATGCATCAAGATATAGATAAGGAAGAAAATAAGTATATTGGTAATCACCTTGCTTCAAATTTAAACTGAATTCTCTATACTTGATTTATTGATAAGGCAAAAGATACCTGTAAAGAATCATTTATTAGATAGAATGGTTGTCAGTACCAACATTCTTATATTACTTATTTTGTTATATTCTTTTTTATAGTATATTATAGTTTACTTTTATTAAATTTTTATTATTTTAAATAGAAATAATGACATTTTTTAAAATATGTACCTTGAGACTTTAAATTTATTTTTTCCCTTTTTAGTTTCAGACTTGAAATATATAGTTTTTGAGCCTTCGAATATGTAGTTTCACACGTCCAATTTTTTTATTTTTAGTTTTTTATGTGGTGATCTTTTTTTAGGATATTATAGTTTACTTTTATTAAATTTCTATTATTAAATGGAAATAATGACATTTTTAAAAATATGTAGTTTGGGACTTTAAATTTATCTTTTTTACCTTTTTAGTTTAAGACTTGAAATATATAGTTTTGAGCCTTCAAACATGTAATTTGACACTTCCAATTTGTTTTCTTTTTAGTTTTTTATGTGGTGGTATTTTTAATAGTTTATTATAGTTTACTTTTGTTTACTTTAATTTTTTTCCTTTTTAGTTTTAGACTTGAAATATATAGTTTTGAGATGACATTTTTTAGGTGATGATCTTTTTTCTTATTGGGCAAGCCCAAATAGTATATGTGCCTAGATCTTTCCTTATCACATAATGCTCACCCATATCCAACTGGATATATGTGCCTAGATCTTTCCTCACCACATGATACTTTGAAAAAAGAAAAATAAAAGGAATAGAGAAGAATACTTTGGCTGTTGAATAAAAGTAAACACATGAAAGTAAAAGATAGGCCCTTTGCAGAGGGAACCAGGTGTTTTCATGCGCCTTTTGGTTTGTATGCTCAATCTCCTAGTGAAAAAAATGGCACGTTGTATTGCCCCTTATGAAACAGAAAGATAAAGAAAACAAAACTCCAACTAAACTTTATTATATATCTCGCACACGATTACAAAGATAGATAGATCACTTAGCAAAAACACTCGAAAAGGATCGAACTAAACTTTTACTCAACTAATTCAAAAGATAACTAAAGATCAAACTAAGATAAATAAGAGCAAAAGGGGTGGTGTGATATGATATAGGGGCACTTCCGACAAGCTTGGCTCAAGCCAAGGGGAGTGCCCATACCCGATAGTCAAGCCTCCTTTGGTGATCAAGAAGGTGTTGGTGGTGGTGATGAGGTAGTAGCGAGCTTATCGTTCGGGTTCAAAAGATACTCCAATCTTCGGACGACGCTCCAGAGGGCGATAATGTGCTCTAGCAATAGAATATTTTCACAAGTCAGATATTTGTTTTGAACACAAACTATTTCAATGGTCCTAAAAGCTTCAATTTCAGTGAGGGTAAGATAGTCATAGTATGGTTGAAGGATACCTTCTTCTTCTTCTTCCGTAGGCAAGGCCTGCTCTACTGCTGGAGCTTGAGCTTCATCAGCTACCTTGCTCTTGTCCCCCTTGAAGGCTTCTTTTTGTTCTTCTCTCTTCAATTCCATCTTCATCAACCAAGCATCCTCTTCTACGTTGTTGGAGGAGGGAGAAGATATGATGCATGGTTTGACAAATCTAACAGAAAACAGCAAGAAAAGAGAACAAAAGATTTCTCCGCGATACGGTGGTCAATAGGTTCGGAGGGTATATAAAGAATTATTATGTTGAGAAACAAGCAAACGGGAGAAAATGCAGTCCGGAAGGTACCCGACGTGGGCACAACCCACCTGGGCGCGCCATGGTGTCTTGTGCCCTCCTCGCCTGCCCTATGGGTTTATTATTTTCCTAACTTTTGTAATATTCCAAACTGACAAAAAAATTCCGTATGTTTCGTAGTCTGTTTACTTACCGTAGCACGTACCTCCTTTTATTCACGATTCTGGAGTGTTCTAGAAGGTTTGTTTTATGTGTTCCTCCGGTGTCATAGTTTGGATAATATTGCTTATATAGTGTTTGATCCTTTTTCCATTGACAATATTTGGGTTAGGACCTTGAGCATTATTTATTTTGATAGCTCCAGAGCGGTAGACTTCTTCCATAATATATAGTCCTTCCCATTTTGACGAGATGTCGTTCCTGACGCGACTGGATGCTGTTCGTACGAGCGCTATTTCCCAAGAGGCGGCAGGTGGACCGTGTACACCTTTTGACTAGGCTGGCGAGGGGTTCGACTTTTCATCGGCCCCGACTTCATTGGGGCAAATGTCTCAGCTATGGTTTTGGTAAATAATATCTTAGCTATAAAATATCCAAATGATAAGTCTTACACGTCAGGTGCTTGGCACTTTGGGCCTGACGTTTTTCGATGGCAATTCTTGTCACGCAAGGAGGCCAAATTACAGCGACGCACGATAAGTTTCTACCAAAATAAAATGAAGCACAGAAGTTGTCATGCTTGTCAATTAATATCCCATCCTCACGTAACTAAACTTGCCATAAAACATGTTCGGAGTTGTAATGTGGTCGTCCCTGGCATGTGGCACTTATTAGGGTCCATAAAAAACTATGTCATGTCTAAGTCTTTCATCACATGATTAATTTGCAGTAAATTTTGTGCCAACTGTAGCTATTTTCTTTTGAGGAGTATCATCACTTTATTTAATTAATGAGGACCGAAGTTGAGATAGAAGCAATATCTAGGGATTGTAAAAGCCACAGGTGGTGCCCCACTACAAGAGATAAACTAGCTTTCACTAAATAATGAGGGGACCTCCTATCGCACGCGTGACATGCTTGCGAACGAGCCAGCATGCAAGTCCTCCCCTCCCGCACGCGCGTATTCGCCCGGAAGTTGAGCAGGCCGGGAAGCCCCTATTCATTTTTCATTTAGTTTTTTAATGCTTTTTTACCTTTTGTTTTTTAAGTTTTCATTTTTCACCATTAAAACTATTCTAGATTTCAAAAAAAGTTCTAAATTAAAAAAACAAACATTGGAAAATGTTCCTGAAATCAAAAAAAATTCGTTTATTAACAAATGTTTATGATTTTGAAAAAATGATCGCATGTTGCATGAATTTGAATCAAATTATCTGAATTCAAAAAACAATATTCAACAAGTTTTTTTAAATGTTCACAAACAATATTATTGTGAATTTCAAAAAATGTTCATTGGTGTAAAAAAATATTCATTGATTCAAAAAATGGTCATCGATTCAAAAAATGTTGGCCAATTCAAAAAAATTATGTGAATTCATAGAAATGTTCATCGATTTAAAAAATGTCTACCAATTGACAAAAATGTTCAGAATTTTTAAAATATGTCCTCAAAAGCTAATTGTTTTTGTGTTTTTCTGAATTCAAAATATATTGATGAATTAGAAAATGTTCATTATTTCAGAAATATGTTTGTCAATTCAAAAGATGTTTTTGATTTCAATAAATGTTTACGAAATTTAAAATATATTTGCAACAACAAAAAGGACAAGAAAAAAATAAAAAAAATAAAAAGTCAAATATAGAATATAAAAGAAAGAAAAACTAGAAGATAAACAATGAAGATAGAAGAAAAAGAGGTCTAGAACCTTCCCAAAAACCGGTATGGGGAAGAACCCGGAATGGACCGACCCGAATAGGACCACAAACCCAAGGGGGTACACGCTTGGTCGCTACGTAGGGGCCGATGCGCGGAATAGGATTCCCCAACTATGAGCTAGTCAACATACGCCTCGCCCGCCTCTGGATACATGTGTTAGTGGGCCGGCCCATGTAGGAGTCATTCTATTGGTTTGATGAAGATTCTAGAAACTTCAAACATGTTTTCCTTTCTTTATTTTTTCCTTTTTTAGGGTTTTTCCTATTGTTTGTTTGCTCTATTTCTGTTTTTATCTTCATATTTTATTTTTTTCTTTTATTTAAAATTCCTTAAAAATTAAAATTCAGAGTTTTATTATTGTGGAGCTAGTTGCATGTCTAACTCCAAACACGCAACTACAGGTGGTGTCATTTCGCTAATGCATGTCTCCAACGCGACTGTAACTTAGGGAACACAAGTGTTTTGTCATTAGGCAAGTTAAATGTCTACTAGTTGATATGCAACTGCAACGTCACTTCCGATTATAAATGCATGTCTTCAACGCGACTATAACTTCATGCTAGGACGAAACTATTTGTCGGGAAGATTGTTGTGTATGTTCTACTAGATACGCAATTGCACACTATCGCGGGAATGCTTGCAAGTGGCGGGCGTCAAAAGCCCAGCAATGACGGGTGAGGCTATCAGAGGTGCCCGCCACTGGCAAAATGGCATCAGTGGCGGGCGTTCCACCTGCCATCGACATCGATCTCATAGCAGTGGCGGCCAATACTATTAATGGTGGGCAAAAATATGTGCCCAGTAGTGGCAATTGTTTTGTAGTGGAGGGTATAAATTTAATATGCACACCATTTTTTGCTATTTATAGTTTTCTTTTCAAAAATAGACCTAAAAAATATGACACAATACATTGTACAGTATACAATCGTCATAATACAAAGAAAATACGCCGCGGTATGCAAAACAGTATGCAATCATCATAATACAAAGAAAATACACTAAAATGACATCAGCCACTATAGAGACGCCTAGACTTGCAGTGGCAGCAGCGTCAATCTGGTGGTCATGGATGACTGCGTCGGGAACTGCACGACCACCAGCCACAGAGGGGCCCAACCTCTTGAGCGATCAACTTGTGCGACACTCTCCTCGGGTCAACGGCTGTAGTCTAAATTTGCACCAGCGGCTGTCCTTGTTGTTCTGGCCCTGTCCATGTCCGATGGCTGCCTGAGCCTGTCGAAGTGGGGGGTCGGTCTCCGGTGAGGTAGAGTAGGACATGGGACATGACTCGGCTAAAGAAACTCGAGTCAGCGCCGCCTCCACTGACCTACTCTTTCTGGTCGGAGCCCGTGCCCTATCTGTTATCGGTGGATGTGATGTTGATGATTGATCCATCATGGTGGAGCCGACGACGTCCAGCACGACACGATTTCGGCGCCAAGGGTTGCGGGGCACGATACGAGGCGCCGAAGAGTGCGACTCCGCCCCGCCAGCGTCTGGCACGAGGGCTGCCGCGGGCTCCCATACCCGTTGCCTAACACGGTTGACGTGCCGCACCATATTTGAATAAGACGTTAAGCGGCTGTGCACCTCTGTGTTGGTGCGCCAACAAAGTGGTTGCGCATCCTCCACGGTGTTCGGACGCCAGATGGACTACACTGCCTCTGGCGAGGCAGCGGCGACTGCCCTGGGGCCGGATCCTTGCGCCATTTGGGCAGACGCAATGGATTCCCACCAGATGGATTGTGAGCGGTGCTGGGCGGACTCCTCCAGTAGTGGAGAACGGCAAGGCAGTCATCCATCTCCTCCTTGGGGCTGCGTGGGACGATCTCTGGTTTAACAGATCAAGAGGTGTTTGACCGGGATCCGATGCCTGCCATGCCTGAGATGGTGGGAGATGCGCACATGGGGCTTGTGGGTGGAGGGGATTGGCCTGGAGAGGAGTAGAGTGGTGTCGAATGTGGCTAGGGTTTCGCTCGGAGTGCAGATAGGGTCCAATTTATGTGGGGTCAGGTGGGCTGCAGTCAGCCGGATCCTACCTGGCGGGTGTGTCCAGGTGCCTCTCGGCTTCCACATATCCATCCAAGATATGGGCCGGATATGGGGAGTGTCGGTCAATCTAGACGTTTGGGCCGGATTTGGCATGTCTAGTTTAATTGGTGGCAATTTTGAATCCTAGTACTGACCGGGCAGCTCACACTGGCGTTTGGGGCGGATATGAAGCGTGCGGTTGTAGATACTCTTAATAAACCTTGACATGTGCCTACTACGTCTTGCATCTTGCATTTGCATGCGTGCTCTCTGAATTGCATACAATATACAATGCCCATAGAACGGATTTTTTTTATTATCTTCCCTCCATCCTAAATTTGCATTGCAACATCGCAAAATCCAACTCACAAGTTTCAAGCAGATGCAAACCGCAAAACTACAGGAGCAACGACACGCACCATTTACCCGAACGAAATAAGATTTCATGTGCGAGGCTGTGAATAATGGAGCCACCACGAGAAGTTTAATGGGAACAACAATGAAAATAAAATGCTAGCATCATATTTTGCACTGCTATTGCAAGTATGCATCCATTTATAAATATCTCTCGAAATCTCTTATTCTCTCTACAAGGCAATGTTTCATCCATATTATTAATAATAGTTCGCAAATTCCCCTTTATTCTCAATCCATGACTGACCCCTAACCTCGACATCAATCATAAGTTCACACCCATCCAGGTTCAAGCTCCCAAGGTTCGCGGCGTGGTGGCACCGATGCACGGAATGTTTGTCCTGCATGCATAGTTTGATGTCAAATGAAGGTTTTTCCTTGCAAGCGTAGTTCAATGTTAAATGAGATAAAACACTCTAGGTTTCACAACACTATACACTGAAAATTAATAAACCTGTTATAGATATGAACAAACTTTTTGAAATAAAAAATAAGGACTACTTTCTCCATCTGTATCCCCAGTTTCTACAGAGTGGCACCTAGTCCTAGTGAACACTAATACTACCAAAGTATGAAAATCCGAGTTGCATGAACCTTGGTGGACTACATAAGATAATTCTATGATGAACAGGCAGAAACAACCTGAAAAAGATAGTAATAATTGATAACATTTGTTATCTGAGAGCCAAGTATAACATAACACTAAGATGAACATGTGTACTGCATGATGTGTGCTTCACGTAGTCTGGGATTCTGTAAGTTGAGTTTGGTGAGTACTTAGCTTACTAATTTGTATAACATGATAGAAACATCGGCCTTTTATTGGACTTAGCTAACATCAGTATACTCTAGTGCTGAGATAAATACAGCAACAAACCAACATAATCTATGGAAGAAACAAAATTTAAATGGATAACGAATCACAAGTGCAGATTTAGAACATTTTATATCACCACTATAAGAAAACAATACTTTGTGTGATCTAAAAAGTGAAAACATATCGCTTTCCCGCAAAGAATATCAACAATTATTGTCCCATGATTTTCCATTTTTTCCATAAATCAAACTGCACGAACACCAAGGAAAGGCAAATAATGCTTTTACATATAGAGATCACAAACTCTTACATAGTTTTCTCTTAAAAAATACTATTTTGTCATAGTAGGCAAAATAGCCCATTTAATTACTTTAACGGCGTATACTATATATTCTAATATACCCCGCTATCACTCATTGCACCATATGGACATTCACGGTGGAACATCCAGGATCTGGTAGCTCTAGTCGGTGTGTAAAGGTAACTTGTTCTTTGTGTAATGCCCGATGTTGAACCACGGAGGATCAACACGGGAGTAAAAAGACAACTTGACTTGTGCGTGCCAGCAAGTAGCATTTGCGCTCTCCTTTTCATTTGCCATATATCCTTGCCATACAAGATTGCTACTAAATTAATTAAAATTTTCATTGGAATTTAGTCTATAGAAAAAAATGTTTCCATCACAATGCATTATATGCGTCAAAAAGATGCATTTGAGGTGAGTGTTGAAATATACTAGCCAACATTGTTCCCCCACTTAAGTAAATGTATTATGTACCTGCCATTCAATATGGTATCAAGCAAGGAGGACTTGAGTTAAGAACTGGGTCAATGTACTAATAGCCTGCATTGATCCCATGACTAAGCTTACCTAGGCTTCAGACGATCCTAGACATGACAGGTGTCTGGAAATATGTTGCCCAAACTTCTTTCTCGACTTAAACTTCTGGGGACTAGTTAACATCATGAATTTAGTAGGGGGCATAACCATTGGGAGATTGTACACGTATCTCTTAAGCCACGAGTTTTGGCTTGTTGATGCACATAATAAGATTTCCCATAATTTCACATTATTGACATGGTTGTCTCCAAGACTCCTATTCTGAATTGATTTCTTTATTTTGAATTATATAAGTGGAAATAAATAATACACAAATCCAACATGTTTGCTTGAATCCATCAAAAAATCAGGTTGCCAAAGTCAGAGTGATTCTGCTTCCCGTTAGGGAGGCTGACATGTGAGTCGCTATCTTCACTATAATTGGAACACAAAAGCTTGGTGAAATGCATTTAATTTATCAAGTCACTATATGATGGCATATGCTGTCATGTAATACATAGGACTTGGTGATAACCTAGTCGTGGAATTGCAATGACACATCTACACCGGCTACACATGATTTCGAACATTGTTTTCAGGGAGCTGGTCAGAAGAAAAATAGGTTCCTAGCTAAAGTTGCCTCGCCCCACTTCAAAATTACAAGGTGTGCGCTACAACTTCGACCCAAGGACCGTCGTTTGCTGGAATCGGAATATTTGAGAACAAAGTTTCGAGACAATAACTCCCTCCGAAACACAAGTTACAACTTTCATCGTCACGTGCTCTCCAAGGAGCAACTCTTCTTACTATGTGAAAACAAAAGGTGCTAAGTTGTAATCCCATTCTAAGGATTCTCGTTGTTTCGGGGAATCCAGTTATAGGAGAACCAGGAAGGGATCTTGATGGGGGTGATTAGCTTCCTAGGGTCAATTAGTATGGAATATCGTGTCTCCATGGCAAAAAATGTGACCTCGCGCCTCCCCATTAGTAGATGTGATTATCAAGTCACCATATTGTGCACACTTGATTATTTTAAGGACTCCAAGATATCCATTAGGTGGATTGTAGTCGCACACCTTTACGGATGTGGGTTCGACTCAAGGGAGGAATTTAATTTCACAATGGCGATTATTTGGGCTTATCACCATCAAAAGTCACGACACCGGGAATATTCGAGTATGAAATAATGATGACTTAGTGTGGTAAATTATAATGGCACATATTCACTTTCTTGGGTTAAACTTTTGATGTAGGCTGCAAATTTTTCATTGTCAATTATTATGCATGCCATCTCCCCTTGACACAAAAGAGTGGCTCACCATTAGTAGGAGAGGGGGAAGCAAGTGCGCCTCACCATCTTGTCATCGGAGACAGGGTTTGCGTGCAGTGTGGGGGCGCGAGCGCGGCTCACCATCTTGTCGTCAGAGACAGCGTTTGCATGCAGGGTGGGGCCCGAGCGCGTCTCATCATCTTGTCGCCGGAGACAGCGTGAGTATGCGGGGCCCCTAGCGTCGGGAGCGCAAGCACCTTCAAGGGGCCTTCACGGGGCTCCTAGTATTCCAGCTCCTCTCTGGTAGCCGCTGGGGGTGGGCTTTTCTGCCGATCTCTCCCGTACTTGCGCTCGCGAACCACCGGCGCAGGCGCTTGTTTCGCAAACACCTTCCCTTTCCCCAGGGCGACGGCGGCTGCAGGGGGCGGGGCGGGCGCAGCTAGGCTCTGCTCCTCGTGGTTGGCTGAGGGTTTGGCGTTGACGCCAGAGCTAGACATCATCGTGGATCGGTTGAGCAGACGCGCGCAGTGGGTCGAGAGAGCCGGATGAGAAGAATGTGAGCGTGGAGCAGAAGCATGTGTTGCCCTTTATGTACTGAAACGGAAGGCACGGGCCAAGGTGGGGACCGTGTGTTGGACTACAGATTTATTTGTTTAATACTAGCATTTAATAGTAGCATATCTTTGGTATATTTCTATTAAATATTCTTACATTTTGGCATATCTTTGGTATACTATTAGATATATATATCTGGTATACTAGTATTTAATAGTAATATTCTTATATTTAGGAACAATGATATACTTCTATTAAATACTATTATCTCTGTTACTAAATATAAGAATAGTTGTGACAATATTTAATACTAACATTCTTATATTTTGGAACAAAGGTAATATTATTTAATTGTTGTATATCTTTGGTATATTATTAGATATATCTTTGGGATTCTAGTATTTAATAGTAATATTCTTATATTTAATTTGGAATAAAGATATATCACTACTAAAGAATATTATCTCTATTACTAAATATTAGAACATAGCTAATAGTACTTTATAGTAATATTCTTATATTTTGGAACGGAGTTAATAGTATTTAACTGTATAATATCTTCGGTATACAACTATTAAATATTCTTATATTTAGGTATATCTTTGGTATAGTAGTATGTAATAGTAATATTCTGTCACAGCCCTAGTTTAGCCTTTGCTTGTCCTTGCATGATCATCATGTCTAAATTTTGAAATTTGAATTGAGGAATTTTCAAAGCCTCAGAAAAACCTCTAAAAATAACCAACATTTAAATCTCATCAAATGAGTCCAAAGAAATGTTCCTGTTACTCTGTGAAAATATTGATAAGGGGTAAAATCCAAACCAATATTTTTGGAATCACATAAATATTTATTTTGGGCCTTTGACTTAAATCAATGACATATTTGAGTTGAATTTATTTCTGTTATATAAGAAATAAAGTTCAAATATTTTTGTGAATTGCAGGTGACCTTGGACTAGTCCTGAGCTTACATAGCAATACACAGAAAGTTCAAGAAATGATTTGATGTTTTAAATCAAATCAAAACAAATTGCAGAAAATAGAAAACATTAATAAATAGAAAAGCAGAGAGAGAGAAGAACTTACCTGGCCTTACCTGAAGCCGGCCCAACTGGCAGCCCAGCTCGCTGGCCCAGCCCATCTGGCGCCTCCTGTCGTCTTCCTCCTACCGCCAGTAGGAGCAGCTGCGTGCCAGGCATATGCCGTAGCCGAGCAGCGCCACCTCCTGCTTGGCCTCCCCGTGCCGATCCCCTCGCTCTGGACCGCCCGCGACCCCCTGCACCTCTCCCCTCTCTCCCTGGACCTCTTTCGCCTCCTCTGCTCTCTCTCTCACAGCTGCCCGAACGAGCCGGAGCACGTCGCCGCAAAACACCGTGCTCACCGCCACCCCCTCACCTCTCCGACGCGGCCCCAAGCTCCGCCGTGCCTCCCTCGTCCTCCATGTCGTCTCACGCGACCGGAAGAGCCCCTACGCGTCGCCATCGTCGTCATCATCACCGACGGCCACCGGAGATCTCCACCGCCGATTCGACACCTCCGAGCGTCCCCGAGCCCGCTAACCATCCCTACGGCACCGCTGTGAGCTCCGCCACTGTTTTCCCTTACCCCGTGGTCTGTCTCTCGCCGTAGCCGTCGCCCCCTTGCAGATCGTAGCACGCCGCCGCCTGAGCTCACCATCAACGCAGCTCCGGTGACCATTGGTCACCCCGGCGACTCCAACGCGTTCGCGGCATCCCATAGAGCGTTCCTAGCGCAAGCAACCGCCCGTTTGCAGGCTGCAGCAGCGAACCCGTGCCCACCCGAACTCAGGCGGCCGCAACCGAGCTTGCCGCCGTCGACCCCGGCCACCCCAGGCCCAACCACGGCCACCAACGGACGTGACGTTGCGCCAGCTACCCATAGAGCCCAACCCCGCCTCCTCTCGTCGCCGGAATCGCCGGAACGAGCGATGCCGCCGTGTCTGTGTGTCACCGGCGGTTAGCCGCCGACGTGGCCACTTAGTTAAAGGTTAATCACCTGCTAATCAACCTCCCAAGACACTGACAGCGGGCCCCGTCCCTTAATTAACCACAGGACTTAGATTTAACTTAATCTCGGTGGCCCCACGTGTCATCTTTGACCGTGCTGACATGGCCGTTGACTGGGTCCACACGTCAGCGACCCTAACCAGCACTCTGACACTGACCAGTGGGACCACCGAATTGACCTGATGACGTCATAGTGACATCATGCTGACACAGTAATATGTTTTCTGGATTTTAAATAAATCAGAAATGATTTATTTAATTCAGAAAATGTCCAAAACCTCCAAAAATCATAGAAATTCAACCGTAACTCCAAATGAAATAATTTATATATGAAAAATTATCACAAAAATCCAATCTATCCATTTATGCTACTTTCATGCATGTTCAACCAACTTATACCCACTGTATAAGTGAAAACATGATAATGGCATTTAAAATGCTAAATATGGAGTTTGCATGTGAACCCTTGGTCCATATGGACTCCATTTAACTTGTTGCTAGTTGCATTAGCTCAATCAACGGCATATTGCCCTGTCATGATCATGCATCATATTGTTGCATCGCATTGTTTGTGTTCTTCCTTGTTTGCCGGTAAATGTCCCCTCTCGGTAGACGCTGCTCCGACGCTGTGATCGATGACACCGATGAAGAACTATATTGTCTTCAGAAGTGCCAGGCAAGCAAAACCCCCCTTGTTCATTCCGATACAATCCCACTCTCGCTCCTGCTCTCTTTTACTGCATTAGGACAATAACGATTCAACTGTTACATGTTGCGGTAGTTGAACCCCTTCCCTCTGCATGACATGTCATTGCCACAGTAAATAGATGAAACCCACTAGCATGAGTAGGAGTTGTTTGAGCCCTGATGTGCCTACTCGTTCATGCTTGTTTGTCATGCCTGCTATTGCATAGAGTTGTGTCAGGTCTGATTCATCGGGAATGAATCGGAGGTGTGTGAACATGTCCTACTGTGTGTGAGCTAAGTGTGTGAACACGTTTTGGTAAAGGTAGCGGTGAGAGGCCATGTAGGAGTACATGGTGGGTTGTCTCATTGAAACCGTCCTCAGGAACTGAGTTCTGTGTCTGTGATCCATGAACAGCTACTACCACTCATTGGGATCCTTAATTGACCCTCTCGGCTTCTTAATCACCCTAGTACTCTGTCCAGGAGTTGCAACTAGTTTCTGGTGTTTGTATGTTATGTGTTGGCGGCCGTGCGTAGCGCTGGCCCTAGGGGTGGGCTATGTTGCGGTAGATACATCGTGGCACGGTGTACCGGGCACCCGTCTGGTGACTCGGGAACCCTGTTCACATCGTTCGGGGCCGTATGTGGAAACCTCGGCTGGACTCCCTGCGGATGGAACCTGGATAGGCGATAAACCTGGAGTAGAGACTTAAGTGTTTAGGTAGGCCATGGCCGACACCCTCGCCAGGCTTCCGCTTGAAGGTTCCCGAGATACATGACGTGTATATGGTGGTAAGTGGTGGGAGCGTGTGTGAAGAAGTACACCCCTGCAGGGTTATCATTATCTATTCGAATAGCCGGATTCCTCGGATATGGAAACTTGGACCCCTTGCATAGTTCATAGACAAGTGAAAGTGGATACTCTAAAACTCGCAAGATAAGTGTGAATGTTATGGATGGCGTTCTCATAGGGAGACGGGAGCGGATCCATAGTGGTGTATTGATATGGTGAATATTTGGACACGTGTGCGCCACCTCAAAAGAGTTACTTGAAGTCATAGTTTAAGATAGCCACCGAGTCAAAGCTGGCTTCCTGCAGTTAAACTCCACCCCCCCCCTTTGTTGATACCGATGCATATGTAGCTAGTTCTGATGTAAGTCTTGCTGAGTACTTTTGTACTCACGTTTGCTTAATTTATGTTTTGCAGAGAGACTCCAGTCTCGCTAGTAGTTTCGTGTGGACTTCGATGTTAGCTTGATACCTCAGCTACGATCTTGTGCCCTCGGCAGGATCTGGTAGATAGTCAGGCTTCTTAGCCTTTTTCATTTGTACATGTCTGTACTCAGACATGTTAAGCTTCCGCTTGTGCCTTGATTTGTATGCTATGTTTGTTGGGTCATGAGACCCATGTTTGTAATTTCTCGCTCCTCGGAGTCTAATGAATAAATACTTAAGTCGTAGAGTTATGTTGTGATGCCATGTTGTATTTACACATATCGAGCATATTGTGTGTATGATTGAAATGCTTGGTATGTGTGGGATCCGACAATCTAGTTGTTTATACTTGGCAGCCTCTCTTATGGGGAAATGTAGTCTAGTGCTTCCATGAGCCATAGTAGTTTGCTACAGCCCGGTTCACCGGAGTCCTGCTAGCCCAGCACTACTGCTCAGGACACTTGACTGGCCGGCATGTGTTTCACTTCGTTCCTGTGTCTGTCCCTTCGGGGAAATGTCACGCTGTGACATCTGGAGTCCTGCCTAGCCTGCTACAGCCCAGGTTCCCGGAGTCCTGTTAGCCCAGTGCTACAGCCCGGATTCACACGCTGCTGATCGACATGCTCGATGTGATTCATGTATGCCTGTCCCCATAGGTTAGTGCCGCTTTGGGTTCATGACTAGCCATGTCGGCCCGGGTTCTCTGTCATATGGATGCTAGCGACACTACCATATACGTGAGCCAAAAGGCGCATACGGTCCCGGGCCATGGTAAGGCGACACCCGTGGGAATACCGTGCGTGAGGCCGCAAAGTGATATGAGGTGTTACCGGCTAGATCGATGTGACTTGGAATCGGGGTCCTGACAGTGTTGGTATCAGAGCCTGACTGCCTGTAGGATTACCAAGCCAAACTGGTCGAAGTCGAGTCTAGAAATGCTTTAGCTATGTAAGGGAATTGATTGTGGAGGGGAACGTAAGGCTCTTTTTACTCCTTTACCTTATGTCCTTCTGATCTGAGTCAACCTCTTCTTTTCTACGGGGATTAAGAACTAGGCCTTCTCATCTATCTATCAGGATGACATGTTACTAAACCGTAGTTGCCTAGGATTGTTGAGTTTAAGCCCGAGTTCGGTTCCTACTACTTCCATGTGTTCTTAGTTGATCTCAGAACATTGATATTGTGATGTTGAGTGGTTATGCCACCATTTTGCAGGATGTCTCGAATCTTTTTAAGCATTTACAGCCGTTATGCTGTCCGAGTTGCCCCAGGTTTCTAAACAATATGATGCATTTGCAAATCCTTTTGTTCCGTTCCTGATGTCCTTTTTGGTTAGAATAAGCACACTAATCAGAGAGTTGAGGTACTCTGTTGCCTCGACATATATGTTGGAGTTATTATTATGACCCTAGGTGTCTTAGGGGATCACCTAGTAATCTAGCCATGTTTTGTGTTCCCAGTGTGATGATTCTGGCCACCATTCTCGAAAGCATCCCGTGATGCCATTTAGTAGTAGGCATTCTACTCTTGGGCTTTTGAACCCGAGATTCACTCTACTTACCCCATGTTGATAGTGTTTGCTAGTTCCTTTATGATATTAGTAACCTTGCCTTAGTCCTCGAGGTCCATGGTATTTCCTTCTTCCGAATACTATGAACCACTTATGGCAGAAGTTTGTTGGATCAGAAGCTCACAACAAGAGTGCTCTCGATGAGTTCCGCATTCTATATTGTGATTCTGCCAGTCCTACCTCTCTGCATGGGTTATCCGGAAGAAACCTGTTGAACTTGGTTCGACATATTAATCTATGCATCCACAACTCAGAAAGTTATATGTTCCTTGAGTTGACCCTCCTCAGCTGTATTCCGACCCTAGTCTATCAATTGATAGTCAGGAATAGTTGTGCATTCACGTTCATCGATGCCTATTATTCTTGTGGTTCGTCAAGCCATTCTATTCCGGAATGACTAGGAGAAACAAACTCCAGAACCTCAACCATATCGAGGATTGGGTCAAAGCAATTGTATTCCATGGATCAAAATGCCAATCCAGCTTTTGCTCCGCTCTACCTTGGAAAGTTACCATCTTTATGTCAAGAGTGTCATGAGAATAGAACCACCTCTTATGAATTCTTGACACAGTAATACTTCTTGCCATCATTGTTCATTCCTCGGTTCCCGTGTTATTGTAACCTGAATACCGACAAGTGAACCATGATGTGTGAAATCAATACTCCTGGCAACCGTGTTGCTTGGTAGTTAATGGGCATTAACATCATCCTTAGCGTGTTGGTTATTGAATCACCATCCTAGGACTGATCGTGCTACCTAGTCCATTTTTGTTGGGGCACCCTTCGATCAATGAGTTAGGATTGTGTTAATCCCTCACTCTTTTGATCATATCATCTTGCCCTGAAAAGCAAGGTTGATCTCGAGCTTAGTAACATATCGGTGGTTCATGATTTTCTGAATATCTTCTCGGAAGTATTACCTGGTTGTCACCTGACCGCTATGTTGAGTTCGTGATCAAGTTGATTTTCTTATAAATCACTCCTTCTCCAGGAATCTGTGTTGGATATCCCTGAGCTAGTTGGTTGAGCTAGACAACAACTTGGAGAGTTGGAAGATAAAAGCTTGTCTGACTTAGTTCATGTCAAGGGATATCTTTGTGTGTGTGTGTGTTGAAGAAAGATGATATCTCCATCGATTGGTCCTCGTGATTAGTTGTTGGATCTATTGCCTTGTCAAAACTTTGACTTGAGTATGGGCTATCATCAAGTCAAATCAGAACCCACTAGTGCAGAACCGGGCAATAGCACCGGTTCATAAGGCCCTTTAGTGCCGGTTCAGGAACCGGCACTAAAGTTTCGGCACTAAAGCCCCCCCCCTTTAGTACCGGTTCAGCACGAACCGGTGCTAAAGGGGTACCACGTGGCACGAGCCAGCTCCGGGGGCCGGGAGCCCTTTAGTACCGGTTGGTAACACCAACCGGTACTAAATGGTTGTGGGTTTTTGTTTTATTTTGTATTTTTCAATTAAATTTGTGTTATCAATTTAATTTAGGATTGTTTTACGTTATAATGAGTTGTAGTCGTCATCATCATCATCATCATCATCATCGCATATTAATAAATAAATAAACTCTAGCTAGCTAAAAATCATCGTAGTCGTCTAATTACCACTATTTAATCATCGTAGTCATTACCGCTAGCTATGTAATCATCATCAACGTTGGCTAGCTTAAAGAGGAAACATTCACTTTGTAACAGAAGCAAAGAGATATCATCAAGTTCAACATAATCATCACCAACATCGAAGTTCAGGACACGGATCCATGAGACAAGTACTAATTAAGAGCATGAAGTAGTAGCTAGTGATCCTGCTCCTCCCTCTTAGGTAGAATAGCATAGAACATGTATAGCTCTCCTGATTCATCATACTGGAGCATGCAGATGAATCTGTCTCCTAATCTTGGGTTGCGCTTCTCCTTACTGCCCCCTAGTACTTCTCTGCGATCGTTAACAATTTTGCTCCAATCTTTCACTATTAAGCATTCTTCGCTTTCAGAAATCCTGAATGCACTCATGTGCAATGTAGGAAATCTTGGTCGTAAGCTAACCATTGACATGCGACCTTTTGTCTCGATCCACTGAGGCACAACTGTCATCGGAAGTCCCTGTTGAACAACATCGTATAGTAATTAATATACTAAGCAATGAAAGTTTTAGCTTCAAAAATAATGTATGCAAAAGATGCACTAATTAAGGACAAATATTTAATATCTTACCATCTTTTGATTATAGATGTGACCGTAGTTCAATACGATCACCATTGGTCGCACGTTTTGAGTACTAACATTTCTAAGTTTAGGAAAAAAAATTTGTCTTGACAGTATTAAGATCCTCAAGCCATGAAACATAATGACTTATCTCCTCGCAGTTTAGTTGAGCCCCGGGGCAGTAGTAGGTCCTTTCTACCAAGCGCCGGACATGTTTGCTTGAACCGAAATAAGCTGACAATACAAATTAGCTGTCAACTATTTTTGAATAAACTGTATGAAAGACATAAACATATGCATGCATGGTTGAGAAAAACTCACCAAATGGTAGAACTGGAGGCGTTTGCACATCGACCCAGATGTCTATATTACCTTCAATATCATCTTCCGGACGAATATCAAAGGCGATAACCATATCAGGCTCAAATGCATAAGCCTTGCATAGTGCTTGCCAAGTTTTGCATTCAAAATGGGTGTATGTGTCTCCATTATATAATTTGACGTTGAAAGTATACCCATGCTCCGTCTTCAAGTAAACTCTCTTTACCTCCATATCATCTATAGCACTAAAACCTATCTTATCCAAGACAAAAATTCTTGCATGGCAGGGGATGCGCTAGTAGAATAGTGAAAATTTAAAATTATAAGTTGAAGCAAATGAAGCATAAGTTGTGCATTCAAATAATAATTGACAAAGTGACTTACTGTATCAACTTCAAATGTCTCATCCAGCTTGATGCTGAAGCGCCTACCATCAATAAGGAAATTTTGATCGCACAGGCCGCGCTGGTCTTCACAGTGTTCGCACATAATAAAATCTTTTTCGTCGTCAGATGACATTTCCTATGTTCATATAGGTGAAACATTAAACACCTATATCTAGCCAAATATATATTCATCTAACATTTGACATTAATATACCTAACTATATATTCAATTGACATTACTATATATTTAACTTTTCTATCTAATTCATCTAACATTCAACATTAATCTAACATTTATATACACTCAAAATATATACAAAATTAAATAAACAGAAAAACTCATTAACAAATAATATTTTAATTAGATCATCAAATCTCATATACCTAAATTTTCTTACTAAAAATAAACTAGTTATATTAATTATTCAACTAGTTCTAATCTCATATACCTAAATTTTCTTACTAAAAATAAACTAGTTATATTAATTATTCAACTAGTTCTAATCTCTAGTTCGACAATTTTTCTATCTAGCTAGCTAATTCATCTAACATTCGATATTAATCTAACATTCGATCATCTAATTAACTTTTCTAAAAAACAGAAAATAAGTAAGAAAATGTGTGTGTGTATGTGTGTGTGTATGCATGTGTGTGTATATATACGTATATGTGTGTACGTACGTATGTGTGTATGTGTGTGTGTATGCGTGTGTGTGGTATATGTGTGTGTGTGTGCGGCCCTACGCCGTCGCCCCGTACGTACGAGCGGGGGCGCCGGCGTACGGGGCGGGGGCGCCGGTGTGTGTGTGTGTGTATGTGTGTGTATGTATGTGTGTGTATGTATGTATGTGCGCGGGAGCGAGAGAGAGAGACGTACGGCCGCGGCGATGACGACGGACGGCGGCGGCGTTCGGGGCGGCAGCGCGAGACGACGACGACGACGGGCGGCGGCGGGGACAGCGACGATGACGACGGATGACGGACGGGCGACGGGCGGCGACGACGGGATCGAGCGGCGCGCGCCGTGGAGGTTGGAGACGAAGTGGGAAGATGAAACTGAAATTTTCGTAAGTGCTATATATATAGGATCGGCCTTTAGTACCGGTTGGTGGCTCCAACCGGTACTAAAGGCCTATTTTCGCCAGGCCAAGCGGCGGGAAACGAAAGCTTTTAGTACCGGTTGGAGCCACCAACCGGTACTAAAGGGGGGGCCTTTAGTACCGGTTGGAGCCACCAACCGGTACTAAAGGGGGGGCCTTTAGTACCGGTTGGAGCCACCAACCGGTACTAAAGGGGTGTGCGCTGCCAGGCGAGGGGCGCAGAAGTTTAGTCCCACCTCGCTAGCCGAAGGGCGCTCGCACCTGCTTATAAGCCCCGCCGCCGCTGCTGTCTCGAGCTCCTCTCTAAAGCAGGCCTTCTGGGCCTACCTCTGCTACTCTGCCCCGTGGGGCCTATTGGGCTTGCGGGCCTGCATCCTGCCCCAACAACAGGTTGGGTTTCTAGTCCTATGCAGGCCGCTGTGGCCCGGTAGGTGGGCTTTTTTCATTTAGTTTTTTCTTTTCTGCTTTATTTATTTTGTTTTATTTATTTTTAGTTGTTTTTTTGCTGTATTTAGAGTTTCTTTGTGAATATTTTTGATAGTTTTTAGAAACTTTCAGTTAGTGCCCGTACTTTTTAAATTTGAATAGTTTAAATTTTGAATTATTTGAAATTTGTGTGAATCACTAGTTTGTGAATAACTTAACTTTAAAAATACATTTTTCAGTGATTCTTTTTTCTTATGTTTAATATTAGTGTGTTTTATCATTATATTCAATTTGGTAATGCTTAAGTTATTTAAAAAATGAAATGCCTTTGTAACGGATGAGTTTTCGTCCGAAACCCTGATACTTGGAAACAGATTGTCCATTTTGTACACGAAGTGCATCCAGTTTTTGCGGTAACCCTCTCTACTTTTTTGCACATGCTATGTGGGTGAAATTATGATACCATGCCAACTTTCATCCTTTTCTGAGTTCATTTGAAATGCTTTTCAATTTCAGGGTCATTTAGCTAAAAAAATCAGTAAATGCATGAAAGAATTTGCTTGCACATAAAATTTCTTCGCGTTTCAAATGCCAAAATACATAACTAGCTACCCTAACTATTACAGAGATTCCCTCCTGGGTGTGAAACACAGAAGAAAGTGATGATGGTTAAGCCGATCACATCCCAGATCTTTGGGTGTGAAACTTTTTCTTCGCATGTGTCCAGTTTTTGCCGTGACCCTCTCTACTCTTTCGCGCATGCTATGCGGGTGATATGATGATACCATGCCAAGTTTCAACATTTTCAGGATTCATTTTGTAGTGATTTTCAATTTCACGGTCATTTAGCTCTCTAAACAATTAGGTAAATGACCGAAAAACAACAAATGATGTCAGAACATGTTGGAAATTGATGACGTCGCTTTAAATGTTGCATACTAAACACAAAAGAAGTCCGGAGTTGAAATAAGTTTAAAAAACATTGAAGTGGCCATGTAACAGATAAGTTCTCGTCCGAAACCCTGATACTCGGAAAGAGTATGTCCAGTTTGTACACGAAGTGCGTCCAGTTTTTGCCGTGACCCTCTCTACTCTTTCGCGCATGCTATGCGGGTGATATGATGATACCATGCCAAGTTTCAACATTTTCAGGATTCATTTTGTAGTGATTTTCAATTTCACGGTCTTTAGCTCTCTAAACCCTTTTGGATTCTGAATCAATTGTTTATTGTCGTGTCCTCGAATTGTGTTGTGCTCCAATTCATCCTAATTAGGTCTTTCTTCATTTGATTTAATTTGAATCCTGCATGTTCTCACGATACAATTTTTGGCTGTAAGCATGACACATCAGTAGCCTGATTGCTGCCCGGGATAAAGAGAGATGGTGCAGTGTTGACTAGGGCTATGAGGTGGAGATCCGGTCGGAGCACGACTATGTCCATCAGGTGAGTTTATAAATTAAATATGGTTCAAATGCAAACAACATCAAGTTATAAGAGCTTCACGTCCATCCAAGTGCCCCAAAATAAATTTTGTAGTGATTTATTATACTGATTTTAAATCACATTTGTAGAGTACGTTGTTCATATTGCTGACATAATACACGGCAACCAAGAGCTAATCAAAGTTTCCTTCTCTGTTTGCGCCTTCAGTAATCTCCACAATTTTGTGTTCCTCTCATCTATTTTTAAGTTATTTTTATTGGTTTTTTTGGGTCCAAAGCAATGACATCTGACATGCTTGCTGCAATTAGCAATGAGAAGGGTTAAATTGGCAACTAGGATTTATAGAAGTTATTAAAGTTTCTCAGGCTTCTTTGTAAATCGTAATGCATTGTAATTGTTTCATGGCACTATGATACATGGCAAGGTCATGAACGTTTGTTGGCAAGTTAATGTCATTGGTCCATGAAGGTTGTGTCTACATGATATCCAATTTCCGGGTTACATCTGTGTCGAATTCGAATCCACATAAAGTATATATATTTGAATATACGTGAGACACATGTACATGCGGAACATGTTTACTTCCCAAGACGATGCTCTATAAAAGAAGAAGACTGCAAAAAATAACCGAAATTATGAAACTTCTCTACTGTGTAAGAAACAATTAAATCGATTAATACACCAGAAGTGTGGTACTACTAAGGATGCTGCAAATGTAAGGCAACAACCTCTACAATCCCATGTGTGAAAAGCAACCTGAGTGCTGATGTCGAAGGCGCATTGATAATATTTCATTGTTTAGGTAGTAATTTCTCATGTACCAACATATATATGCCATATTAATTATATGTAGAAACTTAAGATAAAGATATGTAATTTGAGTGCAAGAACAACTTGCACCATGTTTTATGCAGAAGCAAAAAAAATTGATTAAGCATCCGGCAAGGTTCAAGATAGATGAGTATGATTGTGACATCAACTATAAGACAAAAAAATCCAAAAAATATATGGACATCACGACAATCTCAATATGCTAGGCCGTGCGAATGCACGGGTTGACGACTAGTCTTTAATCTAGTTCTGTGAATTAGTACTAGTGCTTACTGAATTACCTGATGTGTATGTGCAGGAATTACGTGCTGTGTATATATCCTTGGACTTTCTAATACATGCGGTCTCATGTGGCAGATGGATGGGAACGAGATGAAGCCGGTCCAGGGGGTGCCGCCCATGCGGCGGAGCGTGGCCGCTTCAAGCTCGGTTGGTAAGTACTCCATACTGGTTTTTCTGTCAGTATCACGGCTGGGTTTTTTTTGTCATCATTAGATAATGATATTGGATTGAAGCTGGTTAGCTCTTTCCATGCTTGATTTTTGGCATCATTAGTATACTGATATTTGACTGAAGCTGGTTGGCTCTACCCATGCTTGATTTTTGGCATCATTAGTATACTGATATTGGACTCAAGCTTTTTAGCTCTGTCCATGCTTGGATTTTTGTCATCATTAGTATAGTGATATATTGGACTGAAGTTGCACATGTTTTCTTTCCGTTAACGTTGGTCACATGATGCTACACGTTAGTTGGGCGATTGTGGCCACCTTACCCGCCTGATGTTAATCAAGTTCCACCTAGTTTGTTTGTCACAAACCACGTATACAACTCCGGCACTATATGTTGCAGCGTGGAAGACATATGAAGTGTTGTAAGAAACATGCAATGGCTAGAAATATCTCCGTACAATTTTTTTTGGCACATTTTAGGTGTCAACAAAATTAGTTGGTTCGCCAACCGTCTATCTGACACATGGATCATTTGATCACACCACACGGGCACCAGAGAGAGTGGAACCCGTCTTCCTCCATAGCCTCCACAAAACCTGTTTATGCCCCACACCTCCCCCATCGTCACAACAGACCATTTCATCAACCACTCACAACACCTGACATAGGTGCCCTAGAGCATCCCTAAAGTCGCCTGTTTGTCCCGCAAGTGTTATTACATTGCACAAACGAGGCTTCATCCGTGCAACATTGTCTTATAGCCAAGGTAGTTGATGGCACCACAACCCTCACCCCTTGCCACCTAGGTCGTGGTTTGTGGCATTGGTCATCGGATAGAACACACCCCACGAGAACATGTGGTTGCACCACTAAGATCTATGCAACTTAGGAATTGTTGCGACAGCCACTGCAAAATTGGCAATGATGCGACAATCGCCCCGCAATACCGGTAGTAGTTGTAGCACAGATGAGAAGATGATTATAGCACCTGTGAGAGTATGTGTTTGCAGCACCATGAGCGAGCACTGCCTTGCAACATTGGCTATCAGGATGCAGGACCGACGAACACACTCACGGCCTTGAAACGTCATGTGGCCTGGCAAATGTAGCATAGTGCTTCTCTTTCAGCATATAACGTTGCCTTGTAGGAGTCATGGTCAGAGAGTCATATCATCGATGCGTGGCAGTGCTAGCCCAATACATTGTCGTAGAAATAAACCGAATGGACATGGTGAAGAGAGAGGAAGACAAATGTGGGGCATCTGGTGGTAGAGCGAGCTGACTCATTTCCTCCTGAAACAAGACTGTTGCATACGATTACATTTGCTTTTGAGAAACCTCATAAAAATGTTGCACCAAGCAAGAATGTCTATAGAAAAAATTGTTGATATACAACACGTACTCATTAACTGCAACAAATTAGTGAAAAAACACAATGTATACAGGCCTGAACCGATGGATCATCGGCATGCATCTACCGGCTCCTCCTAGGTTAGACCTACCCATGAGTCATTCAATTGGGTCACACATCACTACCCAATCAACCACCAATACGGTTGTTCCTCGTCTCCTTTCCCCACCCTTCGAAACATACACCCATGTTTCTCAGCAATAGACCAACATGGAGGGCAGAATGGTGGCCATGGTAGGCTAGTGAAAAGCACACTGGTGATTGGCCTTACAACACTAAACACGACATTGCAACATGAGGTAACCTCAACTTTCTAGCACCGGTGTAGCGTTTTGCGGCAAAGAAAAACATGCCAATGACATGCCTTGCAGCACCTATGCCTTGGCCTTGCATCAATTGACCGGCTTCCAGCACTGAACACCCGAGCTTGTAGCACTACGATGAGCAATGGTCGGCCTTGCAATAGTATTAGTTGACATTGCACACCTGGTCTCCATTTTGATGTACCCATACATGAGTGAGCTTGGAATATCACTAATGCATCAACATTAGCAAACCTGAAGATGACGATAAATTTGTTTCTCCAAGCGACGACATTACTGAATCAACGATCAATTGCACATCCACCCCATGATCCATATTTTTTAGACCCGCAACAACTGATTATAGATGGAAAAGAGCTGACAAAGATAGTTTAAAACGCATGTGATCACAATAGATTTAATGGCAGGGAGGGTGGGCTACCTATGTTGAATCAATTTCTGAAGATAAGCATATATAACTCCAACTCCAGACATGCTTGGGGGCTAGTGAAGGTGCAATACACTAGGGGTGTCCTCTAAGTGGGAAGCCCGGCAGCAAGCCTGCCTCAAGGCCGAAGAGGCCAAGTGGAGGATTGGTGCAGTAGGGCAGCTCAAAGGCCCATATACGGACCGGGAGAGCATCTGGGCGTGCAAGCTTAGATGGCTGCGGTGTTAGATTTGATGGATTCCTTGTAAACCTAGCCCTCGTCACCTATATAAGGAAGAGCTAGGGTTATCATTCTCATATACTCTTGTAGATTGTAGTCTCGGCAGCCTTATACTTCATCTCCACTGTAAACCCCTCGTACAAGGTGCTCCACCATGAATAAAAAAAGATATATGATGTAGGGTATTACCTCTCACCGAGGACCCGAACCTGGGTAAAACCCTTGTGCGAACTCCCTTCTCGTGTATCCGGACGCGTTCACCACCCTACTACGAGTACTAACGGTTTTACATACTATCACATAGTTACGTTCCAACTGTGGGAGTTGAAAGCAACTCATGGAGTAAGTAGGTGTTGCTTAAAGCACTGATTTTACTAGCACCTTCGAGATACCTTGTCCTTCCTATCCAACCACTTTGCCATTTCAGCTTTCTCTAACATGTTTAATGCTTCCTTTGACCTACCCACCACGATTGGCCTCCTCAAATAATGCTCGCCCAATGCCTCAGGATCGGTGCAAAAATATTTACATTTTTTCCTCCTATTTGCTTCCCTTTCCAAAGAAAGTGGAGGCTTTTTGAAGATTTACCATCTATCCTGAGGCCCACTCATAGTCAAAGAGGATGTATTAAGTTCACTAAGTTTCCATTTGATGCTTGAAGAAATACTATACTATCATCTGTGAAGAATAAAATGGGCTACATGGGAGCCTGTGCACCGAAAAGATACACCATTGATCTCTTTATCTTTGAGCATTCATGAGGCACGCGAAAAAGCCGCCACATGGAAAATAAGCAAATAGGGGGATTGTGGGTCCCCTAGGCAGAGCCGTCTTGATAGTGTAAAAATGATAGAGCACCTTCCATTCAATTTGATAGAAAACTAGGGGTGGATTAATGAGTTACTTGGCTCATTAATCTCGTGATCGTTAAGCTCGTGCACATTAAGGCTCAGCTTGTTAAGATCAACGCGCGGAAAACCCTGCTCGACTCTGTTCATTTGAAGCTCATTAAGCTCGCGAGCGCTCGTTAATAGATTTTGATGTGTAACGACCTACATGATGAGTGTGTAGATGTGGTTTTAAATAAGTAAGATGATGACAGCAAAAGGAAATGCACTAGATCGTTGCCTCCTACGTAGATTAGATTGAATAGATGGGCCGAGGTGCTATGAAAACTTTGTCATGTAAGATGAAAATGTGTCTTGTGTTTTTACTAACGAGATTAATGAGCTACTCGTGAAACTCGTTAGCTCGTTTCTTCAGCTCGTTAAGCTTAATAAGAAATCGGTGATTGACTCTGTTCATTAAGAAGCAAGCCATGAGCTTAACGAGCCGAAGTATCGAGTGCTCATTAAGCTCGTGAGCTACAAGATTTTGTCCCATCTTATAGAACACCTAGCCGAGGTACTACATATCATAATCATCAAGATCAACCTATCTGAGATACCAAGTGCCCTCATCATCAGATCGAGAAAATGCAAACCACCCTCCTATAGGCCTTCATTATGCATAGTTTAATTGCGAACATTGGATTTTGCTATTCCTTGAACAAACATACTTTGATCCTCCGTGATCATTACAACATTCAATCTATTTCCTAGGCCTTTGAAGCAATCTAACTGGGTGTGTTCAATAAGCTGATTGATCCGATTTGAGGAAGTATATCCAGTGAGTTCATTTTTGGTATCTGGACAAGAACCGTATCACTGGAGTTTTCCGGTGTGACAACTTCATTCAAGAAATCCCCTATTACTATGTGTACATATTTTTTTAGCGACGACTAGTGAAATTGGTAAACATAAGTTGAGAGGTTATCTGGACCCTGCACTTTTGTCAGTCCAATTTAGAATAGTGCATTCTCCATTTCTTCATCCATCACATCTGCGGTCACCCTCTTCTTCATATCACTAGTCACAAAAGGTTGGATGTGAGCCAATATGTGGTCAGCTTCATTAGGGCCTTCTGAAGAAAATGAGTAAGCACAGAAATCGCCCGACACATTCCCATCTCATTGTCAGTAGTACAACTCGTGCTATCCGCCCTCATGTTTTTATCGTCTTGCTTGAGCAATTATTGTCGAGAACGTTGCATATACATTATTTGTTCCCATCCATGAACCACATGAAGCTACGCTTCAATCTCGCTGATATCCAACGAGGATCTCTGGAACCCAACACTCTCTCCTTTCGATCGAAGCTAAACCTTATGCCTAGTAATCTCGCAACATATGAAAAAAAACACCGAGCCATTCCAATGTTCCATATCATTGGTGATATTGTTAAACTTCCCGTATAGCGCACTCTTGCCGGAATTATTATCACGTGCACACTGCGAACACTTCTGTGGGGCATCCACCTCTCCTCAAACGTTAATGCCCTCTTCTTACTTGTTTTAATGGCTAGTTGTCTGGCACTCTGATAATGAGTGAAGCATGGTCTGGTCCTCCATGAGAACATGTTGAATGGGTGTATCCTAGAATGAATTTGTGAAATCATAATTGCATGGACCGCTGTCCAGATGTACCAAAATGATCTCATCTTCCTTCCTCTTATTGTCCAGATGTACCGAAATGATCTCCCTAATGCGCTCCATTTGTGTGAGACGCGTCAAGTAATCTCCTAGTTGTTGTGATTTAAAGAATACTTTGTTGAGGTATCATTGTCACAGGTAAATGTATTATTAGAATGCAGTCTCTCGGAGCCTGTCTTAGCTACACAAATTTGCTTGAACCGCCACCCTGCCTCGCCTTATGCACAAAAGTGCCTCGTCTGCGTTGCCTGGAGGTACATGGGTTATCTTACCCAATCGCCTTGCACCCTTTCATGTATAGGATCTATTTATGTCTTGCTTCCTTTCATGCTCCTCCCTCATCTCCCACTTCCTTTTCAGATGCAAATAAACCCGTAGCTCACAATCATGTCAACGATCTTGCCAGCACTAGTCGGCCCTGCACCTGCGGCTCTCTTAGTTAGTCACCCTCTACAAGATCGTCTTGAGGATCCTCGCTAGTGAGCGAGTCCACAGAGGGTGTATAGTCATTGTATCACCTGCACCTAAATGGGAGGACATGCAACACTGCATGCCCCCTGCGACCATAGAGGCCCTTTCTTGACCTAGTGCTCACAAAACTAAAGTTCCTGCTTCCTTTTGCCGACTTCTACTCTGTTTTTGTCTGTGAGGAGCGACGCCTGAGTAATGACCTCAATCATTCACCCAACTAGGGTGAGGAATCAACATGTGGTTCAAATCGTCCGTCAACATGTGCTAGTCTGCCACAGTCAATCCAAAATTGTGGCATCTTCTCAAATTGAAAATCAAACAAGGTCCCCTGATCTTTCAGTGAAGAGTGGAGGAAGAAGCCTCAGACTAATGAGACGAATATGAGAGCCTTCCCAAAAGTATACGTTCATTTATATAGGGAAACATCCGTAATTCGATCTGTCATATACAAAACATTATCTTCAACAGCATAGTTTTACCATCATAATCCTTCATAACTATTCCACAAACGAACTTGCCAGGTCCATTATATAAAGTGTGCTTCTAGACTCCTTTGTTGTCGAATCTCAAGAAGAAGATATTATTTCCAATGTGACTTATTTGGGCTTCCTAGTAGATTCCACATGCCTGTTGCATAGGCCTATCAAATATGTTCATGTTGATTTACTGGAGTGAGCATGCCTTTCCAACAGCTGACCACCTAGTAGGCCTCGGTCGGTCTGGAATCCTGATCCTCAAACATGAGACCTATTAGTTCCTTTTTTTGTCAAATACCGGGCTCCTTGTTTGGTTGAGAGATTCGCTGCCTCCTCGTAAGCATTTCCGTATGTCAGGGACTTTGAAGGTTCTTAGCTTACCGATCGTTGGTCGCCCGCTTCAGGGACTTTGAAGGTTCTTAGCTATGCGATGCCCTCTCTCCCATCGTCGTGCAAAGGAGAGGAAGCATCAAGACAAATCAATGTAGGAGTGTATGGCGTGTTCGCCCCATAGATGAATAAAACACTAACCCTTGCACTACCAGTTGGTCACCTATAGTTTCCCTTAGCATTTCCTTTCATGGTGGGCCTGCCACCCGGTATTTCTATCGGTCCTTCTATTGGTACTTTTTTTCTGCGGTGGAGCCTTTGTGCTTCATTTTCCTTTCTACAATGGCGGTCATATCAAACTCAGATAGTCTCCTCTATCTATAGGAAGCCATGACAAATACACTTGCTAGTGTACAAGCGATGTCGAAACAAGTCTTGTCGCATGTAAAGAGGACACTAAGAGTGTGCATACTTTACTGATCATACAAATTTCAGCAGATATGAATAGCTCTAGGCGGAACGTGCGCAGAAATGAATTAGCCACCACAACGAATCATTTCCAAAGTAAGAAGTCACAAAAAGAGAGACAAGACATTAGTTTCTTTATGGAAAACACATATATTTAAATGATGCTTCGCTCTTTGATTATTAACAAGAAATAATTTTTACTAATATAATAAGTGTAAATCTTGATAGACATGGAATGTATTTTGGTTAGTATGCTTAGAAGAATCATATCAGTATTTGATGTTGAAATTAGAAGAAGTTCATGTGCCTTGAAGGCATGTCATGGTGTGTTCTTCCACCTCAAATAGGCACATACTAAATGGTTATTATCACTACATATAGCCCCTCTTCTCACGCTCTCCCTCTCTCTCTCTCCCCCCCCCCTCTCTCTCTACATTGTATATTCCAGAACTGCCGACACTACTACATATTGCCTAACCGGTGAAGGTCCAGAAACACCCAACAGTGAGAGGTTCAACACTCGTTAGTACTCTATACTTAGTGGAGAAGTAACGAGCCACTTATATGCATGTTTCCTCCAATTTTGAATTTTTTAAAAATAAAACCAGGCCATGGACGGTCAAAATCGGACACCTGACAACAATGTGTAGTATCCAGTACTCGAACCTAATTCGCGAATATGTTGCATCGTGTGATGTTTGGAGAAGCCGTAGAGTTGGGGATCCGAATAGATAAAACAAGATGGAGAGTTTCTTGAAGAAAAGGAGCCAAGAAGCCAGACAAAGAAGTCATGCACCATGCTGCACCATGAGCCGATGAGCACTGATCTGTGCGGTGCAACGACCGAGGCAGAATTGAACACCATCATCATATGGGTGGCAGAGCGAGTTGGACCAGTATGTTCCTCCTCTTGGACAAACTCAATGAATTCTTGGAAGTAACACCCATGCCAGATTCCATAGTGATGACAACATTGAGGAGTTGGAGGGGCAAACCAAGGTTTCCTCCACGAAGGGATTATTTCCCGGAAAGAGGGGGAAGGGGATAACATGATGAGCGGTTAACAAGGGAAGTTTGTGTGGCTGTGGAGGACGAATTCTGAAGACAAGTGTGCTAGTAGCTAGATAAGGGACAAATGATAGCAGGAATGAATAATGAGCATACTGGGTGGGGCTACTACTTTTTAAGCTATGACCTAAATGACAGGGTGATGATTTAGACACTATCGTGATGTGACTAGGGCCTGTAATTGGTTGGTTGTATATGACTAACTTGTAGCATGTTTAGCCTCAATATTGTCCTCCGTCACTTGTAACAATTTATCATTAATGGACCACATATTGGGTCCGTCACTACCACCTTTTTCAACAAAATAGATTTTTAGTTATGGTCAGATTCACGACAATCCCGACGTTAATTAGTGCTAAGTAGCACTGCTGATGGGTTTTGTGACCCAACACTTTTGATGAATAACTAGACGAGAACTCTAGAATAGTGTACATTTGTTTCTATGAGATTCTGTTAGTGTTTTTGTTTGCACGGAGACAAATCAATTGACCCTAATAGGTGTTCTCTTTTGGGGGGTCGATAGTGAACGAGTGGGGAGCTTTCCAGCAGGGAAAATGGCACCTAGAGGGGTTCAGGTCTGCATGATGAACGACCACAACTTTAATATGAATGAGCTACCGACTGGGCATGAGCAGCTCAAGCAGGAGAAGTCACCTATGGAGCAAGAGTAGCCGCCTATGGCACAAGATGAGCTTTAATATTCACAATGCTTGGAGGCTACTCAAACCTGCATCTGTGAGCAAAAATAACTCTTGGCCAAAAGGGTAGCCCTATCATAAATTATCAAAACAATATCCCTATCTTGAGATGATGGGAAGGCTTGTATGGAACTTTTAAATTTCTCGCGTCCTATTTCTTGGCGATTGACTGAGGCTATGGATAAACTTGAGGTAGGGAGTTGGTATACTACCTCATGATCACCCTGTCCACTTGAAATGGATTTTCTATTCATTTCCTATGATGGTTTTGATATGTGGATTCTTTGAATAAGGTCTTACTTATTCAGTAAAGCTTTGAGTGTTGCCCTATAATCCTTCTCCATTTCGGTTGATGTTTTACAAAGCTTTGCCGAATGAATATGTCCTTGTTCAAGCAATCCACATATCAAAACCATCATGGGAAATGAATAGAAAAGCCATTTCGACTGGACAGGGTGATCATGAGGTAGTATACCAACTCCATCCCTCAAGTTCTATAATAACTTCAGCCAATGGCCAAGAAATAGGAAGCGAAAAATTCAAAAGTTCCATACAAGCCTTACCATCATCCTCGGGATAAGGATATTGTTTTGATAATTTTTGACAGAGCTACGCTTTTGGCCAAGAGTTATTTTTGCTCACAGATATGTGGATTTGAGCAGCCTCCCACCATTTTGAATATTAAAGCTCATGTTGTGCCATAGGTGGCTTCTCTTGCTCCACGGGAGACTTCTCCTGCTTGAGCTTCTCATGCTCAGTCTGCGGCTCATTCAAATCAAAGTTGTGGTTGTTCATCATGGAGACCTGAACCCCTCTAGGTGCCATTTTCCCTGCTACCAAGCTCCCAACTCCTTCACTAGCGACCCCACCTAAAGAGAACACATGGTAGGATCAATAGATATGTCTCTGTGCAAAGAAAAACACTAACAAAATCTCAAAGAAACAAATGTGCACTATGCTAGAGTTATCGCCTAGTTATTCATCAAAAGTGGTGGGTCACAAAACCCATTAGAAATGCTACTTAGCACTAATGGCCAGCGGGATTGTCGTGAATTTGACTATAACTAAAAATCTATTTTTTTTGAAAAAAGGTAGTAGTGATAGGCCCAACATGTGGCCCATCAATGATACATTGTTAGTCATATACAACCCACCACTTACAAGCCATAGCCACATTCCGATAGTGACTAAATCATTACCCTGTCATTTAGGTCGTAGCTTAAAAAATAGTAGCCCCACCCATTAACCTCATTATTCCTTCCTGCTATCATTCGTCCCTTATCTAGCTACTAGCACACTTGTCTTCATGATTTGTCCTTCACAGCAACATAAACTTCCCTTGTTAACCGATCATCATGTCAAACCCTCCTCCCCTTTCCCCAAAAATAATCCCTCGGTGGAAGAAACCTTGGGTTGCCCCTCCACCACCTCAATGTTGGCATCACTGTGGAATCTGGCATGGGTGCCACCTCCAAGAATTCATTGAGTTTATCTGAGAGGTGGAACACACCGGTCCAACTCCCTTTACCACCCATTTGATGATGGTGTTCACGTCTGCCTTCGTCATTGCACCGTACATGTCAGTGCTCATCGGCTGATGGTGCAACATGGTTGAAGCCTTCTCCTTATGGCTTCTTGGCTCCCTTTTTCCAAGAAACTCCCCATCATTGCTTTCTCTTGTAACACCCCAAAATTTTGACCTTGTTTTATTAATTAAAATTTTGCCAGGAATTAAAACTTTTATTTTCTGGGCTCCCTTTTTATTTTTGAACCATTTTCTCCCTTGTTATTATGGAGTTTTTCCCCAAAGTGAAAACTTTTCAAATATGTTATTGGACTTTTTTAACCTCTCAAGAAAAACTCTTCTTTTATTAGTAGAACTAATTACATAATTAATTTGCTTGATCTTTATTTTCTTGAAAAATGGTTTTCCAAGGTTATATGGCCATACTTTAAACTGCAACCATTTGATAAACTCTTTCATAATTCCAACCAAAATTTGGAGATGTCATGTGATGTTTTTAAATCACGTTTGTGCAAAAATATCTTTTATTCATGAAATATTTTGACCTCTGCACCAATTTTTCTTCTCTGGTCCAGTGGGTAATTTTGCACTACAACTCATTTAAATATTTCTTTCTAGCCTCCACCAAAATTATTGGATGTTCGTAGTAGCATATGATTCAACATTATGCAAAAACCTAGTGTTGTTCTTTGAAAATTTTGAGTGAATCAACCTCTCTTTCATTCTGGTCCAACTTGAGGATTTGTACTGCAACCACAGTTTTAGTTGCTCCTTTTTCCATGATTCCTTTTTCTACTCTTAGTCCTCCCTACTAAACCCCAAAGTCCAGGAGCATGCACCCTTTGGATCATTTTTGGTTCATGAAATGATGCCATTTATTTTCTGTCCAGAATTGTGGTTTTGCAAAACTTGCACTAACAAGTTTGTGCTTTTCACAAACTAACCTCACCACCCTCTTGTACATCCAAAGAGACTTCAATCTGGAGTTTTTGACCACTCCAAGACCTTCCTAGATGCCTATGGCATTTTGTCAAACACCCTGTGGGCATGAACAGTTTTGGCATGATTGTAAGTTTGTGTTGTGAACTCTCCCACCTGTCCAAATCAAGTTGTCTAGTAGCCTACTAACGGTCTCTAACCTAGGCCTGGGAATTTGCATAAGCTATCTAGCAGTTCTGGTCGCCCTGGCATTTCGTCGAACGAGTGCCGTGCACGCCCGGAGCACGAGCAGAGCACACGTTTTGCACGTGCTCGCGCCCGAGCCAGCACGCCCCTGGATAAACTTCCCCGAGCTCGTCCTGATCCTCTCCCTCTCGCCGCGTCACGCCAAAGGCCCCGACCGCCCCCTGGCGCCCTACAGCGCCACCACCAGAGCCCTCTTGGCGGCACGCCCGCGGCCGCACCCGCTCCTGCCATGGTCGGCACCGCCCCGACCACCACAGCGTGCCAGCTCGCCTCCATGGACAGTGTAGCATTCGTCGGTAGCTCCTGGAGCCGACCAGCCACCGCCACGTCGCCCTGCAGCACAGAGAGGCGGTTCGCCGCCGTTCTTATCCCCGGCCGCCGCAAACCGACTTGGACGTGCTATAAAGGGAGGTCCTCGAACTCCCCCGAGCACGCAGGCAACCTCAGGCCACCCTAATAGCGCTCCCCTAGCTCGCATTCGACCCAGGGAGGCTTTCTTCCCCGTCTCCGGCAACTCCTGCCGCCGCCACTGCCCCGGCCATTCCGGCGCCACCAGGACCTCCCCCGCTCCACTCTCTTCACCAGGAACTCCCTCTCCCTCTCATCAGTCCAAACCCCCACTCAATTTTGCTCGGGACTCGCTGCGGGCGAAAATTCACTTCGCCCCCGAAACCATCTCCGCCGCGAAGCTCGCCGCCGGCAGCTCGCTCCGTCCCCGCCGACTCAACGACTACCGGGAGGACCGCCCCAGTCTTGCGGATCCATCCCCGCCCTCCAGAGGCCGCGGGGAGCCGCCACTCGCCGGCGTTGGTCGCCGGAGCCTCGCCCCGCTCGGACAGAGGAGGGAGAAGGGGCACGGCGACTGATCAAACCTGACCAGTGGGCCCCCTGGACCCACTGTCAGTGACCCTGTACCTATCCACGTGGGATAAGTGAAGGCGTAATCCACCCCAGTACGTCTCCCCCGCTCCGAAAGTGTATTCCCCTCTGAAACGTTTTCTTTTCTGTTTTATTTTAAATAACAGATTTTGACCACAACTTTGACTGCCTATAACTCCAAATGAATTGATTCTTTTTCCTACATCTCTAAAATTCTGTCTAGTTTATTTTAAGATTTATTTGAAAATTTTCCAAACAACTTTTTTGTACTGTTTTTGAAATATGTGTTATTTGCATATTTTTGAAAATAGGATTTTTGAAGAGAAGAAAGCTTTCAAAAGTTCTAGGATGCACCCTGCCTCTACACACTTTGAAGGCAAGCATTCTGAACCCCGGAATAATATTTTTGGTGTGTTAGTTGACACATTTATAACACCACCTTATTTCGGAGAACTTGTTATTTCATGTGATATGATCATTTTGCATGGATGCATATTAGTGATTTCCTTGCTGTTGGAAATGAATATACTTGTGATGGTAATCATCCTCATGTGCCTTGCATGCCTTCCGGAAAGGAATCCGGGAAAGCCTCTGCCTTGGGTAGGAGTGAGCTTGTCGCCGGTCCCCGTCGGGACGGTTATGTCCGGTATGGCATAGTAAGGTATAATGGGTGGTGATTTCGCCGGTTGAAATATATTTGATATACATGTCATGCAGGGAACTCGTAAGCCTCCTGAGTCGGCCATAGATCGAGTCTTGTTCCGGTAACCCCCAACTTGTTTCGTACTGCCACTGGTCCCTACCGTAGGTGGGGTATGGTTCAGTAAGTTGTTAACCCTTGTCTTGGCACACACCGTACAGAGAGGCCATGGTGGAAGATACCGGTTGTAGCTGGTAGGCATGCCACCTGGTCCGGGGGCATGGGTGTATCCGGTTGGGACCGAGAGGGGGGCACCCCTTAGAGCGCGCGATAGAAATTTGATCCCATGCTACGCGAGGTTGTAGCCTCCCCACTTAGAGTTTTGCTTAACAGGTGTCATGGGTGATTCCAGACACGAGTGAAAGCTGGTGTGTGCAAGTCAGGTGTGTTTTCAATTAAAAGACCGTAGACGGAATTAGTCCCGATGGACTAAAGTAATCCGTTACTCGTGGGTAAAGAGTACACCCTCTGCAGAGATATTAAACCTATTCGAATAGCCGTGTCCATGGTTAAGGATTACAGTCTGGGATGGGTCAAGTGTCGGTCTTAGTGTCGGTCTTCGGAGGAGAAACCACTAAACTCGAATATTGATGATGACATGTGATATATGATGGTTATGATTGTTATCATTATGGACTAACCGGTTGTATTGTTTGAAATAAGGAATATCCCTGGGACGGTACCACCTCCTGGATATTCACTATGATTATAAGCCCTTTATGTGGCGTTGCTCAGACGCCCGACTGTGGCATGCTTGTTATTTTATTTATTTTTACAAGCCCTTTATGTGGTGTCGCTCAGACGCCCGACTGTGGCATGCGGTTATTTCATTTACTCATAAGCCCTTTATGCGGCGTCGCACAGACGCCCGACCGCGGCATGTTTGTTATTTCATTTTCTTATAAGCCCTTTATGTGGCGTCGCTCAGACGCCCGACTGTGGCATGCTTGTTATTTTATTTACTTTATAAGCCCCTTACGTGGTGTCGCTAAGACGCCCGACTGAGGCATGCTCACTTTTACTATCCTTTCGAGATGTCGCTTCAGACATCCGATCGGTGCATTTTATTTCTATTCTGTCATTGCATATTACGGTTGCATATAAATAACCTGCTTGCATCAAGATTTTATTTATGACTGACGATGTGATCATAGAATATTTCAGTGCGTGTTGATCAATTATATTATACCTGTGTTCTTAATGTTTGCGAGTACATTCAAAGTACTCACTGGCTTGTCCCTGGCTATTGTCTTGGCCAGATTGCTTGCTTGGAGAGGAGCGTGGCGATGACACAGCCTCGGGACCTAAGCAACGCTGATAGCAGCCTCGCGAAGATAGGAGTTAACCTGGTCAGCTGTTCCTGTGGGAAATGGAGTCCCATAGACCGTGGTGATCCACAAACCGCTTCCGCCCTCAACCACTAGAAACCATTTGATGTACTCATAGGCCACAATGGTCTTGTACTACATATTTTGCACTTTTGCTTGGAATTTCTGTAACAAGTTGGTGCCTCATCAGCTAACAGTAATCCTGGGGCTGGTGAGCACAACGACTTTTCTGGAAATTAAAGCCCGGAAAACCGGTGTCGCGACATCTCTATTCGGATCCCCTACTCTACAGCTTCTGCAAACATCACATGATGCAACATATTAGGGAGAACTTGGTTCGAGTAGTGGAGACTACAAATTGTTGGCAGGTGTCATATTTTGACCGGCCATGGCTTGATTTTCTTTTTTGATTTGTTCACCATTGGCGGGGACGTGCATGTAAGTGGCTTGTTACTTCTCCATAGAGTACAGACTACTAACAGGTGTTGAAGGCGCCACTGTGGGGTGTTTCTGGCCTTCACCAGTTAGGAAATATGGAGTAGTGTCGACAGTTCCGGAATATATGATGTAGAGAGAGAGAGAGAGAGAGCGGGAGAAGAGGGGCTATATGTGGGGATAATAACCATTTAGTATGTCCCTATTTGAGGTGGAACAAAACACTGTGAGATGCCTTGAAGGCACATGAACTTCTACTAATTTCAACATAAAAAAAGATATGATTCTTTAAAACATGCTGACCAAAATACATTCCATATCTATCAAGATTTACTTACTATATTAGTAAAAAGTATTTCTTTGTTAATAATCAAAGAGAAAGCAACATTTAAATATATGTGTTTTCCATAAAGAAGGTAATGTCTAGCCTCTCTTTTTTGACTTTGTTTCTTTGGAAATGATTCGTCTATGGTGGCTGATTCCTTTCTGCGCTTGCTCTCGTTGGAGCTGTTCATATCTGCTGAAATTTGTATCATCCGTAAAGTATGCACCTATATATATCACACTCTTAGAGTTTTCTTCACATGCACAAGGCTTCCTTCGACGTCTCTTGTACACTAGCAAGTGTATTTTCCTTCAAAAAAAGAAGCGGTATGTCCTGGCTTCCTATAAATAGAGGGGACTATATGAGTTGGATACGTCTACCATTGTAGAAAGGAAAATGAAAGCACAAAGGCTCCACTATAGAAAAAAGTACCAATGGAAGGACAGATAGAAATACGTGGTGGCCGGCCCACCATGAAAGGAAATGCTAAGACCGACTATAGGCGACCGACAGGTAGAGCTAGGGTTGTGGTTTTATTCATCTACGGTGCGATCACGCCATAAACTCCTACATTGATTGGTGTTGGTGCTTCCTCTGCTTTGTGCGACGATGGAAGAGAGGGCATGGCATAGATTGACAGCTCAAGTGAAGCGGGCGACCAATATCGATAAGCTGAAAACATTCAAAGTCCCTAACAGACGGAAATGATTCCGGGGAGGCAGTGAATCTCTCAACCAAACAAGGAGCCGTCAACTTGACAAAAAAGGAACTAATATGTCTCATGTTTGAGGACCATGATTCCAGACTGACAGAGAACTACTAGGTGGTCAGTAGTTGGAAAGGCATGCTCACTCCGGCAAATCAACATCAACGTGTTTGCTAGGGCTATCCAATGGGCATGGGGACTCTACTTGGAAGCCCAAATAAGTCAGATTGGCAATAATATCTTCTTCTTGAGATTCGACAACAAAGGAGTCTAGAAGCAGACTTTATATAATGGACCATTGGAATTTGGTTTTAGTGGTATAGTTTTGAAGGGTTATGATGGTAAAACTATGCCATCAAAGATAAGGTTTTGTATGACGGATACATGGGTGAGAATTACGGATCTTACCCTATATAAATGATCATATACTATTGGTAATGCTCACATATTTTTTTCACTAGTATGAGGCTTCTTTCTCCACTCTTCAAGAAAACATGAGGACCATTTTTTATTTTTTATTTGAGAAGATACCTCACTTTTGGATTGACTGCAACAGCCTCTGTGGACTCTCTCACTAGCAAGGATCCTCAAGATGATCATGTAGAGGGTAACTATATAATAAAGACACAGTGCAGGGAGGACTAGTGCTAGCAAGATCGGTAACATGATTGTGAACTAAGGGATGATTTGCATCTGAAAAGGAAGTGGGAGCTGACGAAGGAGCATGAAAGGAAGCAAGACATAAGAAAAATTCTATACATGAAAGGGTGCAAGGCGATTGGGAAAGATGACCCATCTACCTCCAGGCAACGCAGACGAGGCACTTTTGTTCATAAGATGAGGCAGGGTGGTGGTGATCACTAAAGGTGTCACAAGGACTATCAGCTAAAGCTACTGGATAGGAAGAGAGTTGAAGCATATTTGTGTAGCTAAGAGAGGCTCTGAGAGACTGGATCCTAATGATTTATTTACCTGTGACAATGATACCTCAACCAAATATTCTTTGAATCACAACAACTAAGAAATTGCTTGAGGAGTCTCACACAAATGGAGCGCATTAGGGAGAGTGTAGCCAATAATGGCTATTCAAACCTTTGTTTTAGTAGCTACCTGAACACATGGGACAATAAGATGGAGGAAGATGAGATCATTTTGGTACATCTGGACAGGGGTCCATGCAATTTTTATTTCATGCATTCATTCTAGGATACACCAATTGAACATGTTCTCATGGAAGACCAGACCATGCTTCACTCATTATTACAGCACTAGGCAACTAGCCATTACCACAAGTAAGAAGAGGGGCGGATGCCCCACGCAGGTGTGGGAGTGTGCATGTGATAATAATTCCTGCAAGAGTGCGCTATACGGGAAGCTTAACAATGTCACCAATGATATGCAACATTGGAATGGCTTGGTGTTTTGCTTTCTATGTTGTGAGATTACTAGGAAAAAGGTCCAGCTTCCATGGAAAGGAGAGAGCGTTGGGTTCCAGAGATCCTCATTGGAGATCAGCTAGATTGAAGCGTAGCTTCATGTGGCTCATGGATGGGAACAAATAATGTGTATGCAACATTCTCGACTGGAATTGCTCAAGGAAGATGATAAAAACATAACGGTGGATGGGATGAATTGTACTACTAACATTGAGATGGGAAGATGTCGGCCGATTTCTATGCTTAGTCCTTTTCTTCAAAAGGCTTTGCTAAAGCTGACCACGTCTTAGCTCACATCCAACATTGTCTGACTAGTGATATGGAGGAGAGTGTGACCGCAGACTTGATGGATGAGGAAATGGAGAATGCACTATTCCAAATTGTACTGACAACTGAGCTGGGGCCAGACAACCACTCAACTTATGTTTACCTATTTCACTAGTTGTTGCTAAAAATTAGGGAAAACTTTGTTTTTGCCACTCTAGCTTTTGCCTACTTTGCTTATGCCACTCTAGATTTTGACATATCACTTTTGCCACTCTTAGTTTTTGACAATACATCACAAATGTCATTTAGTGGCAAAAACAATAACTTTTCATTTCACTTTTGCCACTCTAGATTTTGACAATGTATCGTAATTTCCACTCTAAAATTATTGCTTTTGTCACGGAATGGCAATTGTGATGTATTGTCAAAAACTAAGAGTGGCAAAAGTAAAATGTCAAATTCTAGAGTGGCATAAGCAAAGTGGTCAAAAGCTAGAGTGGCAAAAACAAAGTACGCATACTAATAGCAAATTTTTTGAATGGAGTTGCACCGGAAAACCTCACTGATATGGTTCTTGTCCCGATCCCCAAAATTAACTCACTGGAGATACGTCCTCAAATCATATCAATCAGCTTATTGAACACACCCAGTCAAATTGCCTCAAAGGCATAGGAAATAGATTGAAGGTTGTCCTGTCCATAATGATCATACAGAGGCAAAGTACGTTTGTTAAAAGAATAGCAAAATCCAATGTTCACAATTAAACTATAGATAATGTAGGCCTATAAGAGGGTGGATTGGATTTTCCTCGATCTGATGATGAGGGCAACTGGTTTCTCAGATAGGTTGATCTTGATGATTATGATCTGTAGTACCCCTGCTAGGATTTCTATCAAATTGAATGGAGGGTGCTCTGTCATTTTTACACTATCAAGAGGGCTCTGGCAAGGAGACCGACAACCCCCCTATTTGTTTATTTTCCATTTTGTGGGTTTTTTGGCGTGGCTCATGAATACTGAAAGATAAAGCGATCAATGGTGGATCTTTTGGGAGCACATGCTGTTGGAAATATGCCCTAGAGGCAATAATAAAAGCATTATTATCATATTTCCTTGTTCATGATAATTGTCTTTTATTCATGCTATAATTGTGTTATCCGGAAATCGTAATACATGTGTGAATAAATAGACACCAACATGTCCCTAGTAAGCCTCTAGTTGACTAGCTCGTTGATCAACAGATAGTCATGGTTTCCTGACTATGGACATTGGATGTCATTGATAATGAGATCACATCATTAGGAGAATGATGTGATGGACGAGACCCAATCCTAAACATAGCACAAGATCGTATAGTTCGTTTGCTGGAGTTTTTCCAATGTCAAGTATCCTTTCCTTAGACCATGAGATCATGTAACTCACGGATACCGTAGGAGTGCTTTGGGTGTACCAAACGTCACAACGTAACTGGGTGACTATAAAGGTATACTACGGGTATCTCCGAAAGTGTCTGTTGGGTTGACACGGATCAAGACTGGGATTTGTCACTCCGTATGACGGAGAGGTATCTTTGGGCCCACTCGGTAATGCATCATCACAATGAGCTCAAAGTGACCAAGTGTCTGGTCATGGGATCATGCATTACGGTACGAGTAAAGTGACTTTCCGGTAACGAGATTGAACGAGGTATTGGGATACCGACGATCGAATCTCGGGCAAGTAACGTACCGATTGACAAAGGGAATTGTATACAGGGTTGCTTGAATCCTCGACATCGTGGTTCATCCGATGAGATCATCGAGGAGCATGTTTGAGCCAACATGGGTATCCAGATCCCGCTGTTGGTTATTGATCGGAGAGCCATCTCGGTCATGTCTACATGTCTCCCGAACCCGTAGGGTCTACACACTTAAGGTTCAGTGACGCTAGGGTTGTAGGGATATGAATATGCGGTAACTCGAAAGTTGTTCGGAGTCCCGGATGAGATCCCGGACATCACGAGGAGTTCCAGAATGGTCCGGAGGGGAAGAATTATATATAGGAAGTGCAGTTTCAGCCATCGGGGGAGTTTCGGGGGTCACCGGTATTGTACCGGGACCACCGGAAGGTTCCCGGGGGTCCACCAGGTGGGGCCACCCATCCCGGAGGGCCCCATGGGCTGAATTGGGGAGGGGAACCAGCCCTTAGTGGACTGGTGCACCCCGCAAGGCCCACCCCTTGCGCCTAGGGTTGAAACCCTAGGGTGGGTGGGGGGGCTTCCCACTTGCCTTGGGGGGCACTCCACCCCCCTTGGCCGCCGCCCCCCTAGGAGATTGGATCTCCTAGGGCCGGCGCCCCCCCTAGAGCCCTATATAGAGGGGGGGGAGGTCAGCCGCACCCATGCCCTTGGCGCCTCCCTCTCCCCTCCAACACCTCCTCCTCCTCCGTGGAGCTCGGCGAAGCCCTGTCGGAGTACTGCTTCTCCACCACCACCATGTCGTCGTGCTGCTGCTGGAGCCATCTTCCTCAACCTCTCCTTCCCCCTTGCTGGATCAAGAAGGAGGAGACGTCACGCTGACCGTACGTGTGTTGAACACGGAGGTGCCGTCCGTTCGGCGCTAGGATCTCCGGTGATTTGGATCACGTCGAGTACGACTCCCTCATCCCCGTTCTTTGAACGCTTCCGCTCGCGGTCTACAAGGTATGTAGATGCATCCGATCACTCATTGCTAGATGAACTCATAGATGGATCTTGGTGAAACCGTAGGAAAATTTTTTTTTTCTGCAACGTTCCCCAATAGTGGCATCATGAGCTATGTTTATGCGTAGTTCTCTTTGCACGAGTAGAACACAATTTGTTGTGGGCGTAGATGTTGTCAACTTTCTTGCCTCTACTAGTCTTATTTTGCTTCAGCGGTATTGTGGGATGAAGCGGCCCGGACCAACCTTACACGTACGCTTACGTGAGACCGGTTCCACCGACTAACATGCACTAGTTGCATAAGGTGGCTGGCGGGTGTTTGTCTCTCCCACTTTAGTTGGAGCGGATTCGATGAAAAGGGTCCTTATGAAGGGTAAATAGAAGTTGACAAATCACGTTGTGGCTTTCACGTAGGTAAGAAAACGTTCTTGCTAGAACCCGATTGCAGCCACGTAAAACTTGCAACAACAATTAGAGGACGTCTAACTTGTTTTTGTAGCAAGTGTTTTGTGATGTGATATGGCCAAAGTTGTGATGAGTGATGAATGATGTATGAGATGTTCATGCTATTGTAATAGGAATCACGACTTGCATGTCGATGAGTATGACAACCGGTAGGAGCCATAGGAGTTGTCTTTATTTTTTGTATGACCTGTGTGTCATTGAGAAACGCCATGTAAATTACTTTACTTTATTACTAAACACGTTAGCCATAGTAGTAGAAGTAATAGTTGGCGAGCAACTTCATGGAGACACAATGATGGAGATCATGATGATGGAGATCATGGTGTCATGCCGGTGACAAGTTGATCATGGAGCCCCAAGATGGAGATCAAAGGAGCTATGTGATATTGGCCATATCATGTCACTATTATTATTTGATTGCATGTGATGTTTATCATGTTTTTGCATCTTGTTTACTTAGAACGACGGTAGTAAATAAGATGATCCCTCATAATAATTTCAAGAAAGTGTTCCCCCTAACTGTGCACCGTTGCGACAGTTCGTTGTTTCGAAGCACCACGTGATGATCGGGTGTGATAGATTCCAACGTTCACATACAATGGGTGTAAGACAGATTTACACATGCAAATACTTAGGTTGACTTGACGAGCCTAGCATGTACAGACATGGCCTCGGAACAAAGAAGACCGAAAGGTCGAGCATGAGTCGTATAGAAGATACGATCAACATGAAGATGTTCACCGATGTTGACTACTCCGTCTCACGTGATGATCGGACACGGCCTAGTTAACTCGGATCATGTTATACTTAGATGACTTGAGGGATGTCTATCTAAGTGGGAGTTCATTGAATAATTTGATTAGATGAACTTAATTATCATGAACTTAGTCTAAAATATTTACAATATGTCTTGTAGATCAAATGGCCAACGTTGTCCTCAACTTCAACGCATTCCTAGAGAAAACCAAACTGAAAGACAATGGCAGCAACTATACAGACTGGGTCCGGAACCTGAGGATCATCCTCATAGCTGCCAATAAATATTATGTCCTACAAGCACAGCTAGGTGAAGCACCTATTCTCCCTGCAGAACAAGACGTTATGAACGCTTGGCAGACACGCTCCGATGATTACTCCCTCGTTCAGTGCGGCATGCTTTACAGCTTAGAGCCGGGGCTCCAAAAGCGTTTTGAGAGACACGGATCATATGAGATGTTCGAAGAGCTGAAAATGGGTTTTCAAGCTCATGCCCGGGTCGAGAGATATGAAGTCTCTGACAAGTTCTTCAGCTGTAAGATGGAGGAGAATAGTTCTGTCAGTGAGCACATACTCACTATGTCTGGGTTACATAACCTCTTGACTCAGCTAGGAGTTAATCTCCCGGATGACGCGGTCATTGACAGAATCCTCCAGTCGCTTCCACCGAGCTACAAGAGCTTTGTGATGAACTTCAATATGTAGGGGATGGAAAAGACCATTCCTGAAGTATTTGCAATGCTGAAATCAGCAGAGGTAGAAGTCAAAAAGGAACATCAAGTGTTGATGGTGAATAAAACCACTAAGTTCAAGAAAGGCAAGGGTAAGAAGAACTTCAAGATGGACGGCAAGGGAGTTGCCGCGCCCGGCAAGCAAGCTGCCGGGAAGAAGCCAAAGAATGGACCCAAGCCCGAGACTGAGTGCTTTTATTGCAAGGGAAGTGGTCACTGGAAGCGGAACTGCCCCAAATACTTAGCGGACAAGAAGGCCGGCATCACGAAAGGTATATGTGATATACATGTAATTGATGTGTACCTTACCAGTACTCGTAGTAGCTCTTGGGTATTTGATACCGGTGCAGTTGCTCACATTTGTAACTCAAAGCAGGAGCTGCAGAATAAACGGAGACTGGCGAAGGACGAGGTGACGATGCGCGTCGGGAATGGTTCCAAGGTCGATGTGATCGTCGTCGGCACGCTACCTCTACATTTACCTACGGGATTAGTTTTGAACCTCAATAATTGTTATTTAGTGACAAGTTTGAGCATGAACATTGTATCAGGATCTCGTTTAATACGAGATGGCTACTCATTTAAATCCGAGAATAATGGTTGTTCTCTTTATATGAGAGATATGTTTTATGGTCATGCTCCGATGGTGAATGGTTTATTCTTAATGAATCTCGAGCGTAATGCTACACATATTCATAGTGTGAATACCAAAATATGTAAGATTGATAATGATAGTCCCACATACTTGTGGCACTGCCGCCTTGGTCACATAGGTGTCAAATGCATGAAGAAGCTCCATGCAGATGGACTTTTAGAGTCCCTTGATTACGAATCATTTGACAAGTGCGAACCATGCCTCATGGGTAAAATGACCAAGACTCCGTTCTCAGGAACAATGGAGCAAGCAACCAACTTATTGGAAATCATACATACTGATGTGTGCGGTCCAATGAGTGTTGAGGCTCGCGGTGGCTAGCGTTATGTTCTCACCCTCACTGATGACTTGAGTAGATATGGGTATATCTATTTAATGAAACACAACTCTGAGACCTTTGAAAAGTTCAAGGAATTTCAGAGTGAGGTTGAGAATCAACGTGACAGGAAAATCAAATTCCTGCGATCAGATCGTGGAGGAGAATACTTGAGTCACGAATTTGGCACACACTTAAGAAAATGTGGAATAGTTTCACAACTGACGCCGCCTGGAACACCTCAGCGTAATGGTGTGTCCGAACGTCGTAATCGCAATCTATTAGATATGGTGCGATCTATGATGTCTCTTACCGATTTACCGCTATCATTTTGGGGCTATGCTTTAGAGACTGCCGCATTCACTTTAAATAGGGCTCCATCGAAATCCGTTGAGACGACACCGCATAAATTATGGTTTGGGAAGAAACCTAAGCTGTCGTTTCTAAAAGTTTGGGGATGCGATGCTTATGTCAAGAAACTTCAACCTGAAAAGCTCGAATCCAAGTCGGAAAAATGCGTCTTCATAGGATACCCTAAAGAAACTATTGGGTATACCTTCTACCTCATATCCGAAGGCAAGATCTTTGTTGCCAAGAATGGATCCTTTCTAGAGAAGGAGTTTCTCTCGAAAGAAGTATGTGGGAGGAAAGTAGAACTTGATGAAGTATTACCTCTTGAACCGGAAAATGGCACAACTCAAGAAAATGTTCCTGAGGTGCCTGCGCCGACTAGAGAGGAAATTAATGATGATGATCATGAAACTTCAGATCAAGTTGCTACTGAATTTCGTAGGTCCACAAGGACACGTTCCGCACTAGAGTGGTACGGCAACCCTGTCTTGGAAATCATGTTGTTTACGGTGAACCTTCGAACTATGAAGAAGCGATGGCGGGCCCGGATTCCGACAAATGGCTAGAAGCCATGAAATCCGAGATAGGATCCATGTATGAAAACGAACTATGGACTTTGACTGACTTGCCCGTTGAGCGGCGAGCCATAGAAAATAAATGGATCTTTAAGAAGAAGACAGACGCGGATGGTAATGTGACCATCTATAAAGCTCGGCTTGTCGCTAAGGGTTATCGACAAGTTCAAGGGGTTGACTACGATGAGACTTTCTCACCGGTAGTGAAGCTAAAGTCCGTCCGAATCATGTTAGCAATTGCCGCATTCTATGATTATGAGATATGGCCAATGGACGTCAAAACGGCATTCCTTAATGGTTTCCTTAAGGAAGAATTGTATATGATGCAGCCGGATGGTTTTGTGGATCCTAAGAATGCTGACAAGGTGTGCAAGCTCCAACGCTCGTTTTATGGGCTGGTGCAAGCATCTCGGAGTTGGAACATTCGCTTTGATGAGATGATCTAAGCGTTTGGGTTTGCGCAGACTTATGGAGAAGCCTGCGTTTACAAGAAAGTGAGTGGGAGCTCTGTAGCATTTCTCATATTATATGTAGATGACATACTTTTGATGGGAAATGATATAGAACTCTTGGACAACATTAAGGCCTACTTGAATAAGAGTTTTTCAATGAAGGACCTTGGAGAAGCTGCATATATATTAGGCATCAAGATCTATAGAGATAGATCAAGACGCCTCATAGGTCTTTCACAAAGCACATACCTTGATAGATATTGAAGAAATTCAATATGGATCAGTCTAAGAAGGGGTTCTTGCCTGTGTTGCAAGGTGTGAAATTGAGCTCAGCTCAATGTCCAACCACGGCAGAAGATATAGAAGAGATGAGTGTCATCCCCTATGCCTCGGCCATAGGTTCTATTATGTATGCCATGCTGTGTACTAGACCTGATGTAAACCTTGCCGTAAGTTTGGTAGGTAGATACCAAAGTAATCCCGGCAAGGAACACTGAGCAGCGGTCAAGAATATCCTGAAGTACCTGAAAAGGACTAAGGAAATGTTTCTCGTTTATGGAGGTGAAGAAGAGCTCGCCGTAAAGGGTTACGTCGACGCTAGCTTCGACACTGATCTGGATGACTCTAAGTCACAAACCGGATACGTGTATATTTTGAATGGTGGGGCAGTAAGCTGGTGCAGTTGCAAGCAGAGCGTCGTGGCGGGATCTACATGTGAAGCGGAGTACATGGCAGCCTCGGAGGCAGCGCATGAAGCAATCTGGGTGAAGGACTTCATCACCGACCTAGGAGTCATACCCAATGCGTCGGGGCCAATCAAACTCTTCTGTGACAACACTGGAGCTATTGCACTTGCCAAGGAGCCCAGGTTTCACAAGAAGACCAGGAACATCAAGCGTCGCTTCAACTCCATTCGTGAAAATGTTTAAGATGGGGACATAGATATTTGTAAAGTACATACGGACCTGAATGTAGCAGATCCGTTGACTAAACCTCTCCCTAGAGCAAAACATGATCAACACCAGAATTCCATGGGTGTTCGATTCATCACAATGTAACTAGATTATTGACTCTAGTGCAAGTGGGAGACTGTTGGAACTATGCCCTAGAGGCAATAATAAAAGCATTATTATTATATTTCCTTGTTCATGATAATTGTCTTTTATTCATGCTATAATTGTGTTATCCGGAAATCGTAATACATGTGTGAATAAATAGACACCAACATGTCCCTAGTAAGCCTCTAGTTGACTAGCTCATTGATCAACAGATAGTCATGGTTTCCTGACTATGGCATTGGATGTCATTGATAACGAGATCACATCATTAGGAGAATGATGTGATGGACGAGACCCAATCCTAAACATAGCACAAGATCGTATAGTTTGTTTGCTGGAGTTTTTCCAATGTCAAGTATCCTTTCCTTAGACCATGAGATCGTGTAACTCCCGTATACCGTAGGAGTGCTTTGGGTGTACCAAACGTCACAACGTAACTGGGTGACTATAAAGGTATACTACGGGTATCTCCGAAAGTGTCTGTTGGGTTGACACGGATCAAGACTGGGATTTGTCACTCCGTATGACGGAGAGGTATCTCTGGGCCCACTCGGTAATGCATCATCACAATGAGCTCAAAGTGACCAAGTGTCTGGTCACGGGATCATGCATTATGGTACGAGTAAAGTGACTTGCCGGTAACGAGATTGAACGAGGTATTGGGATACCGACGATCGAATCTCGGGCAAGTAACGTACCGATTGACAAAGGGAAATGTATACGGGGTTGCTTGAATCCTCGACATCGTGGTTCATCCGATCAGATCATCGAGGAGCATGAGGGAGCCAACATGGGTATCCAGATCCCGCTGTTGGTTATTGACCGGAGAGCCATCTCGGTCATGTCTACATGTCTCCCGAACCCGTAGGGTCTACACACTTAAGGTTCGGTGATGCTAGGGTTGTAGGGATATGAATATGCAGTAACCCGAAAGTTGTTCGGAGTCCCGGATGAGATCCCGGACATCACGAGGAGTTCCGGAATGGTCCGGAGGTGAAGAATTATATATAGGAAGTGCAGTTTCAGCCATCGGGGGAGTTTCGGGGGTCACCGGTATTGTACCGGGACCACCGGAATATTCCCGGGTGTCCACCGGGTGGGGCCACCCATCCCGAAGGGCCCCATGGGCTGAAGTGGGGAGGGGAACCAGCCCTTAGTGGGCTGGTGCGCCCCCCAAGGCCCACCCCTTGCGCCTAGGGTTGAAACCGTAGGGTGGGGGGGGGGGCTTCCCACTAGCCTTGGGGGGCACTCCACCCCCCTTGGCCGCCGCCCCCTAGGAGATCGGATCTCCTAGGGCCGGCGCCCCCCCTAGGGCCCCTATATAGAGGGGGGGAGGGCAGCCGCACCCATGCCCTTGGCGCCTCCCTCTCCCCTCCAACACCTCCTCCTCCTCCGTGGAGCTCGGCGAAGCCCTGTCGGAGTACTGCTTCTCCACCACCACCACGCCGTCGTGCTGCTGCTGGAGCCATCTTCCTCAACCTCTCCTTCCCACTTGCTGGATCAAGAAGGAGGAGACGTCACGCTGACCGTACGTGTGTTGAACAAGGAGGTGCCGTCCGTTCGGCGCTAGGATCTCCGGTGATTTGGATCACGTTGAGTACGACTCCCTCATCCCCGTTCTTTGAACGCTTCCGCTCGCGGTCTACAAGGTATGTAGATGCATGCGATCACTCGTTGCTAGATGAACTCATAGATGGATCTTGGTGAAACCGTAGGAAAAATTTTGTTTTCTGCAACGTTCCCCAACACATGCCCCCATGTAGCCCATCTTATTTTTTTGCAGACAATAGTATAGTATTTCTTCAAGCGTCAAATGGAAACTTTCTGACCTTAAATAGATCCTCTTTGACTACGAGTGGGCCTCAGGACAAATGATAAATCTTCAAAAATCCTCCACTATATTTGGAAAGGGAAGCAAATAGGAGGACAAATTTATTGTAAATATTTTTGGACTGATCCTAATGCATTGGGCAAGCATTATTTGGGGCTCACAACCATGGTGGATAGGTCAAGGAAGCAAATTTTAAACATGTTAGAGAAAGCTGAAATGGCAAAGTGATTGTATAGCAAGGACAAAGTATCTCGAAGGCGGGAAAGGAGTTGCTAGTAAAATCAATGCTTCAAGCAACACCTACTTACTAAATGAGTTGCTTTCAACTCCCTGAAAATGTGTTGGAACTTAACTATGTGATGGTATGTAAAACCGTTAGTACCCATACTAGGGTGGTGAACACATCCAGATACACAAGAAGGGAGTTGCACAAGGGTTTTACCCAGGTTTGGGCCCTCGGTGAGAGGTAATACCCTACATCATGTATCTGATTTTTATTCATGGTGGAGCACCTTGTGCGATGGGTTTATAGTGTAGATGATGCATAAGGCTATCGAGAGTACAATCTTCAAGAGTATATGAGAATTATAACCCCTAGGGCTTCCTTATATAGGTCATGAGGGCTAGGTTTACAAGGAAACCATCAAACTCACACTGCCGTTATCTAAGCTTGAACACCCAGATGCTCTCCCGGGCCTTATCTGGGCCCTTGAGCTGCCCTCCTGCACCAATACTCCACTTGGCCTCTTCGGGCTTGAGGCAGGCCTACTGCCGGGCTTCCCACTTAGAGGACACCCCTAGTGTATTGCACCTGCAGTACCCCCCGAGCGTGTCTGGAGTTGGAGTAACGCTTAGCTTCAGGAATGGGAACCCAGGAGGCCTCCTTCTGTCTTGTTGGCTATTCAGACAAGGCACTTGTGACCTTGCCGCTAGCCTGATTCAACACAGGCAGTCCACCCTCCCTGCCATTTAATCTATTGTCATCACATACATTTTAAACTATCGTTGTTTGCACTTTTTCAACAATAGTAGCTTGTCGTAGGGCCCAAAAAAATAGGTCTCATGGAGTGGATGTGCAGTTGCTCGCTGATTCCATAATGTCGATGTTTGGAGAAACAAATTCATCGTCTTCAAGGTTGGTAATGTTGATACGTTAATGAATTTCCAAGCTCACTCATGTGTAGGTACATAAAAATGGAGATGAGGTGTGCAATGTCAACTAATACTATTGCAAGGCCGACCATCGCTCATCGCAGTGCTACAAGCTTGGGCATTCAGTGCTGGAAGATGGTCACTTGATGCAGCAAAGCTATTAGTTAGTGATCTTTTCATTGCTACAAGGTCGTTCACAATGCTACAAGGCCAGGGCATCGATGCTGCAAGGCCGGTCATTGCCATGCTTTTCTTTGCCACAAAACGGTGCATGAATGCTACAAAGTTGGGGTTACCTCAACTTGCAATGTCGTGTTTAGTGTTGTAAGGCCGATCACCTATGTGCTTTTCACTAGCCTACCATCGCCCCCATTGTGGCCTCCATGTTGGTCTATTGCTGAGAAACATGGGTGTATGTTTCGAAAGGTGGGGAGAGGAGAAGAGAGGAACAACCGTGTGGGTGGTTGATTGGGTGGTGATGTGTGACCCAATTGAACGACTCACGGGTGGGTGTAACCTACGAGGAGTTGGTAGATGCATACCGATGATCCATCGGTTCAGGCCTATATACATTGTGTTTTTTCACTGATTTCTGCAGTTAATGAGTACGTGTTCTCTATCTACAATTTTTTGTATAGACATGCTCGCATGTTGTAACATTTTTACGAGGTTTCTCAAAAAAAATGTAATTATATTCAACGGTCTAGTTTTAGGAGGAAATGAGTCAGCTCGCTCTAGCACCAGATGCCCTCGTTTGTCTTGCTCTGTCTTCACCATATCCATTTGCCTTATTTCCACCACGTGCACACCCACCCTTTGTTCCCCTTTCTCTATGACAATGTATTAGGCTAGCACTGCCCCACCCATCGATGTTGTGACTCTCCGACTACACTGCTACAAGCCAGCGCTATATGCTGAAAGAGAAGCGCTATGCTACATCGGCCAAAGCACATGACGTTTCAAGGCCGAGAGTGTGTTCGTCAGTGCTGCATCCTGATAGCCGATGTTGCAATGCAGTGCTCGCTCATGGTGTTACAAACACATACTCTCGTCGGGTGCTATAATCATCTTCTCATCTGTGCTATAACTACGGCCGTTGTTGTAGGGTGATTGTCGCATCGTCGCCAGTTTTACAGGGGCTGTCGCAACAATTCCTAAGTTGCATAGACCTCAGTGGTGCAACCATAGGTTCTCGTAGGGTGTGTTTTATCCGACGATCAATGCCACAAGCCACGACCTAGGCTGCAAGGGGTGAGGGTTGTGGTGCCATCAACTACCTTGGCTATAAGACAATGTTGCAAGGACGACGCCTCGCTTGTGCATTGTAATAACACTTGCAGGATACGCAAGCGACATCAGGGATGCTCCGGGCCACCAATGTCAGGTGCCGCGAGGCTGACGTAATAGCGTGTAGTAATGATGGGGGACGGTGGGGGATACACATGTTTTGTGGAGGCTATGGAGAAGACTGGTTCCACTCTCTCTCGTGCCCGTGTAGTGTGATCCAATGCTCCATGTGTCAGATCCGACAGCTAGTGAACCGACTAATTTCATTTACACCTAAAATGTGCCTAAAAAATGTACAGAGATGTTTCTAGCCATTGCATGTTTCTTACTACAGTTCATGTCTTCCACGCTGCAACACATAATGCCGGAGCTCGCGTTTGTATACGTGGTTTGTGACAAAACAAACTAGGGGCAACTTGATTAAAATCAGGCAGGTAAGGTGGCCACGATGGGCCGACTGACACGTAGCACTATGTGACCAACATTAACGGAAAGAAAACATGTGCATCTTCAGTCCAATATATCACTATACTAATGATGACAAAAATACAAGCACGAACAGAGCGAACAAGCTTCAGTCCAATATCAGTATACTAATGATGCCAAAAATCCAGCATGGATAGAGCTAACCAGATTCAGTCCAATATCAATACACTAATGATGCCAAAAATCCAGCATGGAAAGAGCTAACCAGCTTCAGTCCAGTATCATTAGCTAATGATGATAAAATACCAGCCGTGATACTAACAGAAAAACAAGTATGGAGTGCTTACTGACCGAGCTTGAAGCGGCGGTGCTCCCCCGCATGGGTGGCACCCCTGGACGGGCTTCATCTCGTTCCCGCCCATCTGCCACATGAGACCGCAGCTATTAGAAAGTCAAGGACATATACACAACACATAATTCTTGCACGTACAATATCTTCGGTATAGTACTACTAAATATTCTTATATTTTAGGTATGTCTTTGTTATCTATATCTATACTACTATATAGTGTATCAATATAGATGCACGCGGACCGTTGGATCTTTTAAATCCGATGGCTGATATAAAATTTGCTCAATTATGGAGCTACGTGGACATAAATCAACCGTCCAGTTCTGCATTCTAGCGGCCCAAAGTGCAGGGATCCGCGGTGCTGCCCGCCACTGTCCTGCTTACCCTCCTGTCATGTGGCAGTGCTCCTTGGCATCTATCTATCTATCTATCTATCTATCTATCTATCTATCTATCTATCTGTCTATCTGTCTATGTCTATCTATGTCTATCTATCTATCTATCTATCTATATCTATCTATCTATCTATCTATCTATCTATCTATTCTATTCTATCTATCTATATCTATCTATCTATCTATCTATATCTATCTATCTTCTATACCTTTACTAATTACAGACTCCCTAGAAATTATCACGTTAATTAGATTTTACGAGCCGTTAATCTTGTGGGGCCAGATTTTCATGGTCTAGATCAACCGGCATAATCCTATGTTTTAATATTGTTTAATTGTGAAAAAAGGGACTCCTCTACCCTCATCTATCTCCACGCAGCCTTTCTTCATAGACTCCTCGACTCTCCCAATCACTAGGTTTTCCCTACAAATTACAGCCGCCTCTTTTCATCTCAGTGTCGTTAGTCAGATGGCATCAACTCAACGATGACAAGAAGCTGTGCCATACCACAATGGAGACGTGATGGCATCTCCCGTATCCTTCTGTTCAGTTTTCTCAAGACAAGACGCTGTGCCATCCCACAGTGGAGACGTGATGGCGTCTCCTGTACCGTTCTGGTTAGTTTTCTCTAGATTGGTTCTTTAATTATGTATTTTTCTTCTAGATTACATGGAAGGTAAGCATCACGTGAGAAATTCCAGGGAATAGAATTATTATGTTCCATAATTCAAACTTGGAAGGTTGAGGCCGAAGAGGAAAATCGAAATACATGCCAAATCACCCGGGCTCCTACCAAAATTGCAGTGGTCTTTCTCCTTATTTGCATCTAGCTGAGGCGCCACGGAAGATTGGCCGCAGTACGAGCCTTCCGCAATCTCGCGGCTCTGGTTCTCTTGCCGACTCGGTCGTGGGCTGTGGCAGCGGGACTGCATGCAGTTCAGACGGTGCATCTTCGCATGATGCATCACGTGAGAACGGAGAATCAACATCAACCCTTGCTTTGGGAGATGCAGAGGGCGGACTGCCATGGATGCCTGGTAATTTTTCAGTTCAGGTGTCAATCAATTGGGATCGAGAACCTAAAAACTGGGGCCGCGTTCCAGCCATATCTATCCTTGGCGTTCCCCGGCTCAACGCCGACTATGAGCTATGAGCTGGACGTTGGCGAACGATAAGGATCCATAGTTACTTAATCTACATGATGAAATTGCTTGAGATATAGAAGAATATTCAACAAAGATTAATATGGGGCGATCAAGTATAGGTGCAATCCACCTCTCTACTTTCAGCAACAAAATTTAATTAATGACTATTCATGTTCTTTCAGTTCGCTCTTGGTTTGTACGGGAACAACAAAAACACTTGACCAGGATCGTAATTTGTTTGTACCTCCAGATTTTATAAGCTGCTGTTGAAATTGCACAGAAATTGTCGTGAATTGGTACCAAATCTGCATCAGAACAATAGAAATTTAAACGGAAGGAGGTAATGTTCTTGCTTTCAAGTTTCTTAATAAGAGCCACATATATGAACGCCATCATTTTCCATACTATACCAAAATGTTTCACACCAGTGTTCAAATTACTATATTCTATTCATTAGCCAAAATAGAAAATAAAAGGATCGACTAAGGCAATATGTTTATATAGTTTTGTAGTTGTATTATCTGTGCATAACAGCAAGAAGGGTAAAAAAGTAATAGTAGTTTCTGTTGCATTAATGCAGAATTTTGTATTCTAAAAATGTTGTCAAGATCGACATTCGTCAAGATGATCCATAGAGAACGGAAGGAAGTTCTAAATATTTTCAAATCACCAGTTTTAGAAGCAGCATATTACTTCAACATAGAGGCTTTGATCTGATCCTTTTTTTTTTTGCTGTGATCAACACTCAGAAGCCAAATAACTAAATTGACCAGTAAAACATTGGTGTGGTGTTTTATATTTATTATTCATTGGTGTATTATATTTTGCTAAATCAATATTTTGAAGAGAATCTCGAAGACTTCCTCTCTCTCTCTTTATAATTGACAAACATATGCTACTGGAGCGGCCACGTACAGGTGTTGCAGCTAGGACAACACTCTATAAATGTGTAGGTATGCTCTGCCAGATTGTTTCTGAACAGTTTACATTGTCTCGGTTCCCCGTAGGCACTGTACTATATTTTATTATAAAAGCAAGTTGGAGGTGGAGGACATGGATTTTTACTGACATTAATCTCCTGATGAAATTACTTGAGAAAGGGAATAGTATTCAACAAAGAGTAACAAGGTGCGATCAAGTATCCGTGCTATGCACCTCTCTTCTTGCAGGAATCAAATTTAATTAACGATTATTCAGGTTGCTTCAGTTTGTTCTTGATTTGTTATGGGCACAACGAAATCACCTCTGCAGGATCCTAATTTGTGAGTACCTCCAGATTTCAGAAGTTGTTGTCGGCATTGACACTAAAATCGTTGTTATGCTATAGGAATTGGTACCAAATCTGCACCAGAACAATCAAAATTTAACGGAAGAAACTAATGTTGTTTCTTTCCAGTTTCTTCAGGGCCATATATGAAAGCCTTCCTTTTTTTTGCGCAAAATATATGGAAGCCTTCCTTTGCTATACTATGTCAGCACATTTGAAACCATTATTCAAACTGTTGATTACTATATTCTATATTTCGTTAGCAAAAAAAAGGTAAACGGAGCAACTAATGCAATAGCATATAATTTTGTACCTGTACTTTAAGGTCATAACAAAAAGAAGAGGAAAAAAAGTAATAGGAGCTTTTTATTCCAACGCATGCAGATTTTTTGTATTTCACAAAGGTTACCAAGATGGACATTCATCAGAATGAGCCAAAGAGGGCAGAGGGAAGTTCTAAATAATTTCAAAGCAGCGGTTCTAAAAGCAGCCTATTACTTCATCATAGAAACATTGATTTTTCATTTGTTGTTGGTATGATAAATACTTAGGCGACAAAGAACCAAATTCAACATTAAACATTCAAGTTGTGTTTTATATCTCTTATTCATTGGTGAATTGTCTTTTTTCTAAATCAATATTTTTTTAAAAAATCTTGAAGACTTTCTCTCTACCAGTCTATTGATAATTGACAAACGTGTGTTACTGGATTGGCTGCACACATGTATTGCATCCAAAACAATAGTCTCAAAGTGTGAAGGTACAAAAAAAATAGTTGATGTTTTAATGTTTGTGTATTGATAACGATAATATACATGTAAATAAGATTTCAGACAAAGCAGAATGCTTCTTGAACTTCAGGCTATAAGTAATTTTATGACCATTATTGTTTTCCACAACATAAAGCCCTTTTTGTGAATAAAAAAGAAAACAATCTTACTTCCATAGTAGATGAAAATTAACTTTGATGCACTTTCTTTCACATGGTCATCAGCAATGCAATGCATTTTTTTGGGGGAGCACTCAAACGATGGAAAAACATCCATAAACATATAACTGGAAGCATTCTTATTTAAACAATATTGCCACGTGTAACAATATTGTAATTGGTTGTGAAGGATATCCCCTTCACCATCAAGTGCCCTCTCCCACCAGCATGGCCATTGGTAAAACACAAACATCCCACAGTTAGGTGCCGCACGGGATGACAAGCGACCCCAAGCGACGACTTAACTCACATGCATGTGTTATAATAATAATTTACATCAACATATTCATATTATTATTGTTTGACATTTTTGAATTTTCATAACTTTGTTATATTAAATATTGAAATTGCTAGACCGTGCAGTTGCACGGATTGACGGCTAGTAAAATAAAATCAGCGAGGTCGTACTCTAGAGGTCTAGAGTGTTCTTTACAGTCTAGAGTAGGACCATTCCACTCACTCATGCGTGGGTCATAACTCAGAAGGGCTTAGCTCACGTGAGGTGTTGTTTTCTCTCCGTTTCAGTGCTCTCTTCCGAAGATGTAAACGTAGGAGCCACAACTGTACAGTTCTGAGATAAATATAAGATGATAGCTGAGGCACGGTTCTGTAATTTGTTCTACAACTTTTCTTTCTATTTCTTTTGTAGCCTAATGATTTTTTTGGCAAACAAAAATGTAAACAATCCTTTTACAAAAAAATTAAGCAAACAGTTTTTTTTTGAATATCAGTACAGACACAAGCGCTTATATACACGCGCCTACACTCACTCATATGAACGTACACATGCACACCCTACCCTATGAGCAGCATCGCCGGAAATCCTGAAATAATTTCAGGAATAAATGCGAGCACCAGGATTTGAACCCTGGTGGGCTCAGGATACCACAATCCCTCTAACCATCCAACCACAGGCATGATACCGTAGTCCCTCTAACAATTAAGCAAACAGTTGAGCACCTCAAAAGTAGCAGTAGCATTTACATCCTTGAATTTTTGTTCTTTGTGTTTTAATGATTTTTTGTGGTGGACCATTGTATACAAATAATCCATTTCAAGAGTCAAAGTTAGATAGCCGACAAAATGACTATATGGAAGATTATTCAATGTCTCATGTATTTCAAATAAAATTTATTCATAACTTTTTTAAACCCAACGGAACTATTGACCATGGACGTGGAAAGCACGTGTCAATGCGAATGTGCTGTTCTGAGCTCGGGCTCAGTTGCCCTCTTTATCCCCTTCGTCAATTCGTCCCAAGATTCCAACCAACAATGTATAGGCAGCTGTATAATGATGGTATTCAACATGGCCCACAGCCCCGCAGTAGTAAAAGCGACGGCGTCTGTCACAATGGACGGCTTAGAATCGTAGCAACGATATGGGTCATGGCCTTATAGATTCTGCGCCAACGGCAGCCGTCTACAGCGGCCAATTTATTGCATCCCATCAGCACACCTCCCGTCTCAGTAATCTCTGCTTCTGTCAGCCGTCCCTTCAGAACACAAAAGAACCAGTTTACCATAACCATATGAACAGAGCACAACAGGCCAAACATGGGATTTCACAAGATAATCGCCTGAACCATAACTTGTATGATCCCGAAGAACTCGGCTATCCTCCAGTTCAACCCCTCCTCCATGATTAACAAATACTTGATCTGCATCGTTGGCACACTCACCATGGGTTAACACAAGAGCTGCCACAGTACTCGCTTGTTCAACGGTCCAGCGCCGAGTTGATTCAGGCCTGTCACCACAGAGCCGTTCACTCCACTGCCCACGAGAGTCATCTCCTCTCAACCACAGACGCTTGCATATGTAGCATCTCAGTACCCAGGTATAAATGCAGGGGCAGCTAATTTTTGACACCTTTTCTTATCACTGTTGCTACTCGAAATAGATGCAAGTTTGTTTAAGTACGACCCATGGTGGCTAGCCAGGCCGCTACAACAGTTAGCTACTCGATCAAAATTAATCGATTTGTGGAAATATTTCACAACTCATACGTTACCAAATCCAATAGCGAACTGCAGAGTTGTACACACAGACAAAAAAACGTAAAAGGAAATCAGTGGCAACATGACATTGAAGAATTCAATAAAAACTTAGTACATGGCCCTCCGAGCACACAACTAATAATGAACACCGCCCTAGGTGTCTGAATTATGTCTGTGCACTACTAGCACTGACATCATGAATTGAGTTCTTACCAAGACCTGGTAAGCTCAAGTTTCCATGAGGCAAATAACAGTATAACACATAGGCGAATTGTCCACAAGCAGTAGTTAACAATGTCACGGGAATATGACGCAATCTCCAGATAGATATTTGTCCTCAACATTTACATATTGGAGTTAGGGTTTAGAAGATATGACTGTTTAAAAAAAAGCATTTGAATCACATTTTTAAAATATTTAAGAGGTAAAATAACAACATATTAAGGTTCTAGACATTTTTAACCAATTTTAATATATAACCAATTTTAGAGTCTAAATTGGAGTTAGGGTTTGAAATATATGGATATTTTATGAAAGCAATTGAACCTATCCAAAGAAAGATAGATGGCGGGTTGATTAACTAAAAGATCAGGGGGTTTTCGAAAAAATGTGAATCATTTTTTCACTTAAATTTATGACCATCGGTTCATTAACTAAAAGACCAGGGGGACCAGGGGGTTTCTTGAAAAAAGGAAAACAAATTGATTTTCCCACTTAAAATAGGACTACAGGTTAAATTCTTAAAAACATAGAGACTTTTCTAAAAAAATGATGATGATGTCCAACCAGAAGCGATAGCCACTTTATTACTGGATAAAAATAAAGATTATTGATGAAACAAAAGACAAAGAAGCCATCAAATTCTTCAACATAGTTTAGATTATCCTAATCATTAGTATTGTATATATTGAAGGGTGAGATTAAAGAGATAAACATGAAATAGAAACGTTTGAACATGCCACACGTCCAATAAGCTACTCCCTCCATTTCTATATATAAGCTTTTCTAGAGATTTCACTATGGACTACTTACGCAGCAAAATGAGTGAATCTAGACTCTAAAATGTACACACACACACACAGACACAGATATATATATATATATATATATATATATATATATATATATAAGGAATAATTGTATTTATACCCTTAGTTGTGTTCCCCTCAACCGAATTGCCCCTGGTTTCTAAAAACACGTGGTCTTGCCCGACCCACTTTGTCATCTTGTGCTTTTGCACTTTGAATGTTTGACCGTCACTTTGAAAACTTCATAACTAATTCATACTAAATCAGAATAATGCAAATAAGATACCAAAATGTTCCGAAAAGCATCATGTATATGTCAATGTCACTTGCATTCATGACAAAAGTGTTGGTAAGTGCCCATCCGAGTTTTAGCTCTTATCATACCACCATGAATAGTAAAATCTAAAAAACTTCAAAAAAATCAAGAGAAAATTGGTGGCAAAGAATTTTAAATGTTTTAAGTGCTTGACAAGTTTCATGAGAGAATGACATTCGTGGAAGTAGTGGCAAAGAAACAGTCTATTTTCGAGTGTTGACTTTTTTTTTGCCACGACTTCCACGAATGTCATTCCCTGATGAAACTTGGCAATGACTTAAAACATTTACAATTCTTTGGCACCAAATTTTTCTTGCATGTTTTGAAGTTTTCTTAGACTTTTCTATTCATGGTGGTATGATAAGAGCTAAAACTCGGATGGGCACTTACCAACACTTTTGTCATGAATGCAAGTGACATTGACATACATGTGATGTATTTCCAAACATTTTGGTATCTTATTTGCATTTTTCTGATTTAGTATGAATTAGTTATGAAGTTTTCAAAGTGACGGTCAAAGGGCAAAAGCACAAGATAACAAAGTGGGTCGGGCAAGACCACGTGTTTTCAAAAACTAGGGACAATTCGGTTGAGGGGGAGACAACTAAGGGTATAAATACAATTATCCCTATATATAACATAAGTACGTGGTTCATAATGGAATATCTACAAAGACTTGTATTTAAGAACAGAGAGAGTATTTTTTTTCTTTGGTCGGAAGCCAAACAAGATGGGCATGGGGACGTGTCACGTACAAATAGGTATATTTAATTGGAGCGGTTCAGATTTGACACAGTCCCTATTACAAGTCAAATCTGAACGGCACAGGTGTACAACTACATGCTTTTTTCCTGTTGTAATTCAACTATTGTTGTCATGGAGGTTCTTCGCATGGGTGTAGTCGTACAATGTTATGATGCAGCAATGCTGGAGTTGTTTTGGAGCATCGTCGGGCCGGCAGGGTCACGCGATGTTGTGACGGAGCATCACCGGAGTTGCATTGGAGCATCGATAGGGCTGCACCATGGTGCATTGGAGCATCTTTGGATAGGACACTAGTCGAAAACATGGGCGGCCCTGCACGGCCGGATGGGGGTTGTTCTGGTATGACAAATCAACTGCTGCGGTGCCTTGCATCTGACGGCGTGCGAGGCGACTGATCCCTCGCAGAGGATATGATTCGTAGCATCTGCCACAATGATGGGTGGATAGACCTAGCATCCGTACCTGTTAAATTCTGATCCAAATTCTAGTACCTTGTTGGACTAGACGTAGTGCAACCGGTGTGAGTGTTGCATTGACATCGACACGTACGAATACAACTCATTTACTTGTCCTTCAAAGACTCTTATGTATTGCCCTCATATATACCCCGTGTAGTCGCACCTACGACGGCATGTTGTCTCGGGCTTGTAATACTCTTTCATCATAGTGATTGCGCCTTCGTGTGTTCGTGTTTTTTTTCCTGCAATGGTTTTTAACATTAAATCTGTATCTCTTGTGTCTCGTTGATCTCGTTTTATCTTACAGTACCTACACTAACTATCTCGTACATTGCGCAATTTGGCCAGCGGATGGTCGCTCATGCTGCTAACTGCTGTCAAGCAGGCATCAATCTGTGATTCTGAACAGAATACGAGTAAGAAAAATCGAAGACCTATGTGATTTAGAGCATTGCCTATTTAGCTACTGGCGGGATATTTACGAATTACGATCGTATCACCGGCAGTGTGGGCCTGGCCGCGTGGTCGCTGCTTGAAAGTTGCGGCGGTGTGATCTTGTTGAGTAAAGGGATAATGACTATCAGGGGCTTTGGGCTGAGCATAACCCACGCACGTTGATCTCTCTCTCTCTCTCTCTCTCTCTCCCTCTCTCTCTCTCTCTCTCTCTCTCTCTAAAACAAACTTACTTAATCGATTGGTCATGGTACCAGCTACTACCTGGGACTGTACCAGCTAGGCCACATATATCATGTATGTATGCGTTTGTGAGATATGTGTTTTTTTCCTCAGGTATATGCATTTATTTTTAATTTGCTAGATGAGATGTATATCATGCATGTGTGTGAGATCACTTGGTTGTGAAGTAACCCTGACATGCACATCCAATGTGTTGTCTTTCTGTTATAAAATCCATTAAGAATCTTTGGTTATATATAGTCTTTGATAGAATGCTGAACATCTAATGACTATGATCTGCTATAATAAACTTCTAGAAAATGAATTTCCTCATGTTTTGGTTTTATGTGATATTTTTAGCATGTCTCTACTTTCACTAGCGCGAAAGCCATTGCTTGATTTTTATACGATAATCAAACCATGCTGCAAATTTTTATATATGGTACACCAAGCAAAAGTACAAGCCTTTCGGGATATGTTGTACCATATTTTTCTCATTTTAACTAAAAATATTTTCCTAATGTATATTCAGTCAATATACTAATTGATTTTATTATTAAAACGATTACCCCATTGATTCTAATTCTAACGGCTGAGATTAAAAGATCAAAAGGTTATGTAAAATATATATAGCACGTACAACATTTCCCATCATTGACACATGCATGTTGAGTCCAACATGGATTCATACCAAACTGGACCTATTAGAAAGGAAAACATATAGGAAGCTATAATAAAAAAGACTCAAATATTTCAAATAAAGAATTAGTACTCGAAACAATTTTTATACGGTAAAAAGGTCATAAAAATGGCACGCTAAAATCTAAAAACAAAGCAGGAAATTAAACAAATTAACTGTGTGTTTCAGTGGCGGACAGAAAGAAGTACGCGCCACTGACGCTTACTACTTGTTGTGGGCAATGTTTTGTTGCCCGACACTAGAAATGTTGCCTGTACCCAGGATCAAAGAACCAGTGGTGGGCGGCAACTCCCGTTCACCACTGGTTTGTAAATTTTAGTGGCGGGTACGTTTTTTTTCTTTCCCCTGCTCATAGGACGGAATATCAGTGCAGGGGGGTAGACTATGCCCACCACTAATGTGACGACACTTATAGTTCCTTTTCGAGTAGTGTAAAAATTCTAGGAATACCATGTTGTTATTATTAGAGAACCACCTAGTGTATGTTGTTAAACTTTTTGTGACGGCTTGTCTGGTTGGTATCAGTACATTACTGATCCATGTACTCAGATGACACGTATACACAATTGGTAGGGAGGCTGCCGACTGAATAAGAAGATCATATCAAGATAGAATGTATGGTGTTTAATCTAGTATAAAGTGGTAGTAGGATGATTATTTTGGTACATAGATTATTTTTATTTTATTTTTGTTACTAATGCAGGGCTATAATAGAACTTTATTTTTTTGTGATTATTTTTGTTCCCTGGCAGTGGATATAGGTGTATCTTTGATAGTGCATTTGTATATAAAGGTAGCAATTAAATGCATGAAACTAATCTGTGCTGCAGGGCATGCGGTCCCAACCTCGCCTTGTTTCAATATTTTATACAATATTACTCATGTACTTACTTGGTACGTATAGCAACTACAAAAATAGCACGCTATTTCGATGTTATAGCGTCGCTATAACATATCTGAAAAGGTCACGTTATGTTTTAACTAATTTTCTCGCTCCGGTGCTATTTGCGCTATAACATGTTATTTTTCATGCTAAATAAAATCGTTGTAGAGTTTTGGCGTGTACCACAGAGCAGCCCATCAGGCATCCCTGCATCGCATCGGTCCAACTGACTCTCACTCTCTCTAAGACACAAAAGCAACACATACAGCCTAAGCTAGCCAACTCCTCATCAATTTCCACCAGCTCGTGACTGGGTGTGGTGACAATGGCGGGCATTTCCGTGACTCATGAACAGAGCCGGTGGCGGTAGTTTGTGAGTGGCAGCATCTTCTCTCCCCCCCCCCCCCCCACCCCTCCAAGTAGCGGCGCCGGCCACACTTCCATCTCCAACAAGACATGGTCGATGTCAACCACACCGACAACGCTCGCAAGTCAGCCACCGATGCTTCTCTGTTTAATTAGAAGTGTTCCATTTCCTTAAAAATGAGGAGTATACATGCCTTGAGCCTAGCTCTTGTGTGCTTCTTTGTTTAATTTGGTGTGTCCCTTTCCTTCCAAATTATGGAAGCCTTGAGTTTTCTGATATATTTGACATTTTTATGCAGAATGCTATCTTCGAATATACCACAGTATAACCTGTATAGCATTTCGAGAAGGGCGGCGCCAAATCTTGTATCACCATTTGCTCTGACGGTTGCCAGCTGACTAAGAAGACCATATCAACATAGAAAGTATAGTGTTAAATCTAGTCTAAAGTCAGAGTAAAGACGATTATTTTGGTAAGTATACCATTTTTTGTTTTTTTTCCGTAGCTATTAAAACAGGGCTATGATAGAAGGATATATTTTTTGCAATTCTTTTCCCCGGCGCACAATTAATATATAGGTCTATGTTTGATAATGCATTTATAGGCCAGGCTAGTAATTAAATGTAGCAAATTGATAGTCATTTTATATCATTTTTTGGTACTAACCTATTGACATAGTGCTAAGTGCCAGTTGCTGTTTTCTGCATGGTTTTTACATCGCAGAAAATCAATACCAAATGGAGCCCAAACGCAGCGAAACGTTTTGTGGATTTTTTTGGACCAGAAGACAACCAATGGGCCGAAGAAGCACCTGGGGGCTGCTCCGAGAGGGGAGCACAACCCACCAGGGCGCGCCTGCCTGGTGGGTTGTCCCCACCTCGGGTGCCCCCCAGACCGCATTTTTTCTCTATAAATACCCCTATATTTCAAAAACCCTAGGGGAGTCGACGAAAATCAATTCCAGTCGTCGCAGAGTCCAGAACCACTAGCTCCAATCTAGACACCATCACGGAGGGGTTCACCACTTCCATTGGTGCCTCTCCGATGATGCGTGAGTAGTTCTTTGTAGACCTTCGGGTCTGTAGTTAGTAGCTAGATGGCTTCCCCCCTCTCGTTTGATTCTCAATACAATGGTCTCCTGGAGATCCATACGATGTAAATCTTTTGCGGTGTGTTTGTTGGGATCCGATGAACTTTGAGTTTATGATCAAATCTTTTTTTATCCATGAAAGTTATTTGAGTTTCTTTGATCTCTTATATGCATGATTGCTTATAGCCTTGTATTTCTTCTCCGATATTTTGGTTTTGTTTCGCCAACTTGATCTATTTTTCTTGCAATGGGAAGACGTGCTTTGAAGTGGGTTCGATCTTACGGTGCTTGATCCCAGTGACAGAAGGGAAACCGACACGTATGTATCGTTGCTACTAAGGATAAAATGATGGGGTCTATTTCTACATAAATAGATCTTGTCTACATCATGCCATTGTTCTTATTGCATTACTCCGTTTCTCCATGAACATAATACACTAGATGCTTGCTGGATAGCGGCCGATGTGTGGAGTAATAGTCGTAGATGCAGGTAGGAGTCGGTCTACTAATCTTGGACGTGATGCCTATATAATGATCATTGCCTGGATATCATCATGATTATTTGAAGTTCTATAAATTGCTCAACACTAATTCATTTACCCATAGTTTGCTATTTTTCTCGAGAGAAGCCACTAGTTAAATCTACGGCCCCCGGGTCTCTTTCTCATATTATTTGCCTTTGCGATCTATTTTATTTTCCTTTTATTTTAAGATCTATTAAACCCAAAAATACAAAAATACCTTGCTGCAATTTATTCTTATTTGTTTTATTTGGAGATCAATCTGTCAAACTACTACAATTTATTCACGTCAGTTTGCCAATTTCTGGCGCCGTTACCCGAAAGGGATTGATAACCCCTTCAATACACCGGGTTGCGAGTATTTGTTATTTGTGTGCAGGTGTCGTTTACGTTTTGTCGCTTGGTTCTCCTAGTGGTTCGATAATCTTGGTTTCATTACTGAGGGAAATACCTACCGTCGTTGTGCTACATCATCCCTTCCTCTTTGGGGAAATACCGACCTAAGTTCAAGCCGCATGTTGGGCGTTGTGTCGTCGGGCGTCTAAAACAATAGAATACATTATAGCTCAGTGTGTCTTCACTAGGACCTTCTTATTTTGCTGCTTCACAATTTTGAAATTCCGAAATTTCCACCGACGGTGAACAATACTATCAGGGACTGGTGGTGCGTGATGAACGGACCTAGGACTCTAGTGAAGCAGTTGGATCTGGCAACGATTATGATCTTTGGTCTCCACATTCTTTGGTTAGAGCGTAAGCTCGACTGTTCGATGGGGTGGCTTCCTTGGTGCAAATTGTGCTCGTGTTGGCTTTTGAGAATCAAACTTTGGAAGAAGACGTGGCAACATTAGGAAGGCAATCCCGAGGAGTAGGCTTTGCTATGTTAGTGGTGTTGTGTTGGGAACAAGAGCATTTTCTTGTCTCCCACATCTTGTATTTAATTTCCCCTATTCTTAATGATAATGGCATGCAACATGTTTTTGCCTATTATTTATAAAAAAAATAAGAGGATCAAAGGCCAACATGAAAAGATCCAATATGTAGGTCTACTTAGGTCCACTTTTCTAGTGAGACAAGATGGAAATGAGGTGGGCTAATAGGACAACATGAGTACACCCAACAAGTTGTTCCACTTATTTCCTAATGATTTCAAGAGGATGACACTACTCAAAGGGTAATCATAACTTGTGGAGGTAGTCTCCCATACTTATGGGGATAGTGACATATGCAAAAGCAAACCCGGAAGAATATAAATACCATAACATCTCCATATGGTTCCATTAAAATTTCCTTCATCAGCCACATAGGACCCTGATCGACAGTATGATAGTATTAGCGTGATAGGGATGTGATCTGAGTTTGAACGAGTTTGTGTGTGATTGAAAGATAATTGAATGATTTTCCAAATAGGGCGATTTAAGGGTAGGGTCACAAATATGCATGAGAGAGAAAGGAAAATGGTGAGTCGTGAGGTATCCTACCTCTAATTCTGATAAAGATAGGAGACACGAAAGGGATAATTTTATGTTCTTCAAATGGAGGATTCTAACATACATCAACTATGCTACATGTAATTTGAACCCATATCCTACATGGACATTATGCTTCATTGTGACTACTACTTCATGATCAAGCTAAGTGGTCTGTTGCAAAGGCTAGAGGACGCGGAGCGTATGGATGTCACTGGCTGGCTATCGGATTGAATTGTCAACAAACTTATGTCCAGCAATGGGTTGCTTAATTGATTATGTGGTACTTGATATTGATTATATATGCTACTCCCTCCGTCCGGAAATACTTGTCATCGAAATGGACAAAAGAAGATGTATCTAGACGTATTTTAATTCTAGATACATTCCTTTTTATCCATTTTGATGACAAGTATTTTCGGACGGAGGGAGTACTATGTAATCTTATTTTCACACTTCGTTCCCACCTTCCAATGTGGACACATTTATTACTTCTCTAAACTTCTATTGTTATGTCCAGTCGTTGGACCAAACAATGGAAAGGGAACTAAGCTCCCCCGGCCCTTTGTTTAGATTAATATAAGTGGGGTCCAGGTCATCATCAACCTTCCATATTACACACTATTTTTGAATATGATGTCAAGTTGGATCTTCCCAGTGCATCATCTACGGTCACATATGGTTTATAACGCCAAATATACTCTAAACGAAATTAGTATGGCATACGTGTGTCAATGGGGAAGAACGGTATGTTCGATTATCTCAAGGAGACACAACACGCCCTAATAATCAACATTATGAAATTACCCATCTTCTAGCAGAAGTCTAGCCCAAGTCGGTGAAAATGCGCCTTGCAATTCCACAACTCCAAGTCGTTAATACTACATAATTGAATGTATCTGCCTTCTACGGAAAGTCTCACCAAAAGAGGATGGATTTGCCTTTTTGTGTCATGGAGAGACGATAATCCTAAACTATCGACGTTGCAAAATTAACTTCATCCATTGCGTCGAACCCAAATCGCAAAGATATGCCTTTACAATTCCACCTGAATGCTATCTCCGAGTCCTTCATAATAAATAATAAAATGTGCCCCATATGGTGACTTTGATAACCACATGTACTAATGGAGAAGCAAGGTGGCATTTTGTGTCAAGTATAGAGGATGTGCCCAAATAACCGGAATTCTGAAACTAAGTGCTTTCATGGAGTGGCCTCCTGAGTGGGAAGCATAGCAAGTTTGAATCTAGTGTCCAGTTTTCTTTGCCAATTTTTGCAACCAGAATCATTGATGGATTCAAGCAACCATGTCGGGCTTGTGTGTTATTTATCTCCATGTATATCTTACCAAGTCGAATATGAATTGACACTCGTGCCAATATTAAGAGTTTATAGGAAAGCTAATTATGTGCGTTGAAATAAGCCAAAACTTGTGGCCTAAGAGACAAACTTGTAACCCCTATGTTTTTATTTACTTCACATAGTAGCATTTGTCTTGTGACAAGATTTCTAAACTTTGACCAAATCAATACCATTGGAATAATCATTCAATATATTTTAGAACATATATTTTTTTATTGTGAAAGTTTAGATTGTTTTCAATATAGTTGGTCAAACTTTATGAAGTTCGACTTAGGTCAAATCTAATATGCAGATTAGATATAAACGGAGGGAGTACAAATAGTTGAGTTCGGCCGGTAAATGGGTGTGCCCTCTCTTGAATTCATAAAGTTAACCTGTAGCTGCCCAAAAGCTTGAGCTCGAAGATGTCTGTGCAAAGTATTTCAATACACCCCTCATTTCTAAGCTCTTCTCAAGCCTAGATGAGGCTAGTCATGGAATTGATGTTGGCTATTTATTGATAGTGCATTGACCGGGTCCTAAATTCGAGTCCCCTTTTCCTTGATACTATATTGATTTCCAATCACCTAAATAGTAAAGCTAAGCCAATGAACAACTGTGGTTATATAAAGAATCACTTCACGTGCATGGGTCGAAACAAACTTCTTCGTAAGGAATAACTTATAATGGAAATATATAATTGAATAGCAATTTCATCTGTCAAGGTTATTTTGCCAATGGACACTAAAAAATATTATTTTGCGAATAAAAATAAGGGCTCAAATGCTACTAGTTGACCCTGAGAAAAAAAATGGGCCAGGTAGGTCTCTTGAACCAAAGCACACGCAGCCAGCTGCTCAAGTTGTCTTTTTCCTCCCATGTTGGTTGTAGTTCGACATTTGCAATTACAAGGACACCGAGTTATGTTCACACAGATTAGGGCGAGGTATCGAATCCGCTAAAGCACCACATACTTTGTTTGACGTGCCAATTTGAATGTACATGTGGTGCAATGAGTGATAGCAAGGAAGATTACCACATATCATATGCGTTGCTAAATTGGTTATTCTGCCTACGAGCACAAAAGAGTATTTTGTTTAGAAAAAATATTTTACAATTGGTTGTCTTTTTATGTAATAGAAATCTTTGTCTTTGCTATGCGTATACACATTTCGAAATATATTATTCGAAGAAGTGTTAGGAATGAGCTAGTGATAGGCAGTACTTTTTCTTATTCTTAGGGAATTTTTAGTATTACCTTATTGATCATTATATTCATGTCATAATTGAAAAATCATGGGACACGAATTCCTGACCTTGCTGGAACTGAAGTTACAAAAGCCCATACTGAATTACAGATCATGCGATACACATGTTGGTCTTGGAATTATCTCAAACTCCCTCTGTCCCATAATATAAGAGCATTTTTTACACTAGTGTATTATGTGATGGAGGGACTATTTGTTCCCCCAAAGGGTAGCAATTATTTCCATCTTTTGAATAAGGCTACCGCGCGTCGATAATAGAATTAGCTTATATCTCTAGGGAGGATCAAGCAACTTGGAGTGTCTACTACGAGAGGAGTACGACCCAGTTCTTTTGTAAGTGATAGGATTGTAAAACAAATGGGGCTCAAAGATTCTGGGAGAAGCTGGGGAGGGGTAGATTCTGGAAGAATCTTGCAAAAGTACTGGGCCTACATGTCACTTTGTAGCATCTGGGAAAACAGGTGTGGAGTCTTGTCAAGTTTTTCTTTTTGGAAAAGTTTGCTTATATCAATAGCATGTTTACTTATTTTCAGTGGAAATTGTTGTGAAAACTAAATTATTTTATCTCATCTAACATTGAACGATACATGCAGAGCAAGTGCTTGGAACAAGCTACATTAGGCGAAGAGGACGACCAAGACCGCGCCGCGCTCCTCGTTGCGAGCTTCAATTTGGACGGTGGTGGTTAAGGCGTTAGCCATGGATACAAAATCAGAGGGAGTCTGCAAAACAAAACAATTAGTAATAATATGGATGAAACATTGCCATGATTGCAATAGCAGTGCAAAATATGATGCTGAAATTTTTATGTTTATTGCTGTTTCCGTTAAGTTTCTCATGGTGGCTCTGTGATACATAGTTCCACACTTGAATCTATTGTTTTGTTTGGGCAAATGCAGTGTGTCAATGCTCCTGCAGGTTTTCTGTTTCCATCTGGTTGAAACTTGTTTGCTATCCTTCTTCCGCAGTTATATATATATATATATATGTCTGATACGCGAGCTCTACTTTCATTTCTCATATATATCTCTCAACCAACCGAGAACGCGAGTGGTTGGACTGGAAGACGGGACGAATGCAGCACTCTACTCGATTCGTACGTGCTTATTACAATTTATTGATCGAACATGCATTATTGCTCATCACTATTTGGAAGCAAAGCGTACATGCCAAGATGTACGTTCGTACCCCTCCCTCCGATGAAGCAAAGAATCTGTGATGCAATGCCGTGGTAGGTGTCATCCTTTTCGTGGCGCACCTCAAAAAGCCTCGCCACGCGGAATTTCCTATATGATGCTAACTGCGTCAAATTGCTAGTGAAACGCCCATTTTTAGCTGTACGCGAAGTGTCTCGTTCCGGTTTAGGAATCTTCTAGAAGGTTCCTGTTGTCTTTTACCGGTTTTGCGAACCTTCTAGAAAGTTTCTGAACTGGATGTTTTTCCATTAATAGTTTTTCTGCATTGTGTTTTTGATTTTTCATTGTTTTTGTTCTTTTTATAGGTTTTTCTGCATTTTGGTTTTCATTTTGTTCCTGAACTATACAGACTGTCCAGTGAAGCTGCAGTTGGTACGTATGGCGGTCGCTCTGAATTGTGGTTGCACGCGCAAGTAAGTTAATTGAATATACGGTTTCAGGAGTTTGACGTACACAGGAGGTTGCAGCTCTTCATGCTTCCTTGTGAATTACGGACTGCCACGATCTATGTTACCCAAGAGTAAAAATGTAAAATTGGCTTTTTCCGACCAAGGCAACTGTATGTAGATATAAATTGTTCTATCCATGTGATTAATAGTTCTGCACAAAATACGCCCATGTCTGCAACCTGATACTCTATACCTACAGGAACAGGATACGTCAATAAATTCTACAGATCCCGAAAGACCCTTGTTCTCGGCAACTACTGATTGCTATGCCAGCTCAAAATAAACCCTACTTATTTCTTTGCTTAACTGACCACATCAATCTACTTAGCGTCCGACAGACAAGCCACAAGACAGTCAGGAACATATATAGCTTTGTAATTGTCAGCCAATCCAAATCGCCATCGCACCTCCAAGATAATGATTTCTTCAGTCAAATGAGGATAACATGATTTATCAGCGAGAAATCTTGGTCCGGATATATGGTACACCAAGCAAAAGTACGAGCCTTTCGGGATATGTTGTACCATATTTTTCCCTTTTTAACTAACAATATTTTCCTAATATATTTCAGTCAATGTACTAACCTATTTTATTATTAAAATGATTATCCCATTGATTCTAATTCTAACGGCTGAGATTAAAAGATCAAAAGATTATGTAAAATATATAGCACGTACAAGAACTCCCATCATTGACACATGCATGTTGAGTCCAACATGGATACGTACAAAACTGGACCTATTAGAAAGGAAAACATATAAGCTATAATAAAAGGTCTCAAATATTTCAAATAAAGAATTAGTACTCAAAACAATTTTTGTACGGTAAAAAGTTCATAAAAAATGCCACACTAAAATCTAAAAACGAAGCAGAAATTAAACAAATTAACTGTGTGTTTCAGTGGCGGACTGAAAGAAGTACGCGCAACTGACGATTACTACTTGTTGTGGGCAATGTTTTGTTACCTGACACTAGAAATGTTGGCAAACGACTAACACGGGATCAAAGAACCAGTGGTGGGCGGCAACTCCCGTTCACCACTGGTTTGTAAATTTTAGTGGCAGGTACGTTTTTCTACTCGCAACTGCTCCTAGGACGAAATATCAGTGCAGGAAACCCTTGATATCAAAGCAGATCCAGGATAGTGTATGTTGTTAAACTTTTTGTGACGGCTTGTCTGGTTGATATCAGTACATTACTGATCCATGTACTCAGATGATACGTATACACAATTGCTAGGGAGGCTGCCGACTGAATAAGTGGTAGCAGTATGACTATTTTGGTACATAGATTATTTTTATTTATTTATTTGTTATTTTTTGTTACTAATTCAGGGCTATAATAAAATGTTATTTTATGATTATTTTTGTTCCCTGCTAGTGGATATAGGTGTATCTTTGATAAGTAGTGCATTTGTATATAAAGGTAGCAATTAAATGCATGAAATTAATCCGCGCTGCAGGGCATGCGGTCCCAACCTTGCCATGTTTTAATATTTTATACGGTATTACTCATGTACTTACTTTGCACGTATAACAACGGAAAACTAGCATGCTATTTCGACGTTATAGCGTCGCTATAGCATATCTGAAAAGGTCACGATACGTTTTAACTAATTTGCTCGCTGCGGTACTATTTGCGCTATATCATGTTTTTTTATGCTAAACGACATAGCGTTGTGGAGTTTTAGCATGTACCACAGAGCAGTCCATCAGGCATCACTGCATCGCATCGGTCCAGCTCACTCTCACTCTCTCTAAGACACAAAAGCAACACATACAGCCTAACCTAGCCAACTCGTTATCAATTTCCACCAGCTCATGACTTGGAGTGGCGACGATGGCGGCATTTTCGTGATTCATAAACAGAGCCGGGGGCGGCACGTCGTGAGTGCCAGCAGCTTCTCTCCACCACCCCCCCCCCCCCCCCCCCCCCCCCCCCCCCCCCCCCCCCCCCCCCCCTCCCCCCCCCCCCCCCCCCCCCCCCCCCCCCCCTCCAAGTAGTGGCGCCGACCACACCTCCATCTCTCCAACAAGACATGGTCGATGTCAACCACGCCGACGGCGCTCGCAAGTCAGCCATCGATGCTTCTCTGTTTAATTAGAAGTGTTCCATTTCCTTACAAATGACGAGTATACATGCCTTGAGCCTAGCTCTTGTGTGCTTCTTTGTTTAATTTGGAGTGTCCCTTTCCTTACAAATTATGGAAGCCTTGAGTTTTCTGATATATTTGACATTTTTATGCAGAATGCTATCTTCTCTGACATTTCTACGTACTCCAGCTCTCCGTCCGCTAGCTAGCCGGCGACCTGATTTGGAAGTAATTAACCATCCACTAATGATTCAGCACTAATGATCCCGCTGGTTATGTTGATTACTACAGTTGTCCTTAATGAATTTCCTGATGTGTATGTATTCTTGACTTGTCTAATCGCTTGCAATTTGATCTTGATGCTAAGCAGCCGGGGAACATTCCGCGGAGGCACGCCGGGTATAGACATACATCGGGGTGCGATGCATGCGCGTTAGGTATGTACTTCATACTGTTACTTGATTTATTTGTTTTTGTTCGCCAAGGCACGGGAACACCAGCACACGAGTCTCCTCGTGACCGGGGTGTGCCTCCAATTGGCACATACTATTAGTAGATTGTTTCTTTACCACTATAGTACTAGCTAGTGTGTGTCTTCTTTTTTTTCGAGAAAAAACTTCCGGACTATTCATTATTAGTTGTCATTCGTTATTAGTTGTCCCATTCGGAGGAATGTGATCCGAGGGACAAGGTGCCATGCAATGTAAATTAAACTACTACACGTGGAGAAGAGAGAGGCTGTACCTTGCGTGGAGGCGTGAGGACAACCACGACGTGCAGGATCCGGCCCTGCTCCGTTGCTCTGCTGCTCCGACCAGATCCGCCTCTCCGCTGCTCCAGATCCGCTCGGGCGCTGCTCCACATCCACGCCCCAGTAGCCTAGATCCAGCTTCCGTCACAGAGAAGCTCATCGCCGGCGCAAAAGGAACCAATTTTTTTTAACCTACAGGGTGTGAGTGAAGGCGGGGTGGTCGGGAGAAAGGGAGAGTGGAAGAGGCCGGCAACGGGGAGAGGAAGAGGCCGGCGACAAGGAGATGGAAACGACGGCCACGAGAAAAGGGAGTGACTGTCCATGGAGAGGAGAGGGAGAGGCGATGAGGGAAGGGGATTCTGGAGGAAGAGCGAGGGAGCGAGTAGATCAGGTGGGACGTAAAATTATAAAGTGAGAAACTTTTTGTCAAATCGCAGCAACAAACCCTTGGAACGACACAGCCATAAATTTCAATGCCGAGGACGGACCCAAATTCAGGACAATTCGGGCACCAACCGCCTTGGTCCTCAGTCCGATCATGGATGGCTTCCGACTCACCAAGGTTCTCATGGACGGCGGCAGCGGATTAAATCTCATCTACGAGGATACACTCAGTAAAATGGAAATAGACAGGAGCCGCATCAAGCAAAGTAGCATGACCTTCCGGGGAATTATTCCCAGGCGGGAGGCGCGATGCGCGGGAAAAATCACACTCGAATCTCCGCTAATGATGCCACGTCACCTCGGTTAAACCCGCGTAGTTCGAAACCCAGTTCAAAATTCAAATTTAAAATAAAGGCAAACAATAAAAGTTTTCAAATATTAAAACTAAATGTTCGGGTGGATTCAAATAAATCATGGATAATTATGATGGAGAAACCACACTTATATAAAATCTTTAAATACTCTAGAATGAATAAAACAGTAGTCAAAACAATTATTGAAATGCCTTTTATAATTAATAAAATGTTAAACTATTCTATTTAGGTGTTAAACTTTTTATTGCAGTGCGTTTAGTGGTAGTACTAAGTTAGGGATCATTCTTGTACTTTAACAAACTAAAATAAAATGAGGAATAACATAAAACAGAAAAGATATAAGATAAATAAAAAGAAAAAACAAAAACAGAAAACTAATAAAGGGAGAGAGAGCAACCCCTGGCCCAATGGGGCCAATCGGCCCAGCTGGCCTCCCGAACAAGGCCGGCTCACCTCTCCCTACTTCCCCCATAACCCCCCCCCCCCCCCCCCCCCCCCACTACCCAACCGTAACCCTAGCCCACTCCCCTGATTCCCCACTCTCCCCCTCTCCCGATCTCGATCTGGATCAGGATATCTTCCCCACCCTCTGCCGCATGCCCCCGAGGGCGCCCCGACGCCGCCGCCCCTCGCCGAATCGACCTTGCCGGACTGCCGCCTCATCGCCGCCCCGCCACGTCTTCGTCCTCCTCCGGGACGCCACCTCGCCGGAGCCGCCCCACGTCTTCGCCGGTGTCGCCACCCCCCACACCGTGTCGGACGCCACCTCGACCGCCTCCTCACCGGAGCTTGCGTCCTCGTCCTCCTCCCCGAGCCCGCGTACGCACATCTGCAGGGCCCGGTGATCCGCGCCCCTCCTCTCTTCCCCTCGCCTCGTGCTCGTTCCCTCCGCTGCTCGCCGCTCCCGATTGCCCCGACGAGCTCCGTCGCGTCGCGCCCCCGCAGTCGACGTCCTTGCCGCGCTCGGCGCCCGCCCGTGTCGTTCGCGCCCATGGCCGCGCCAGCAGCGCTCCCTTGCAACCTGCATCGGCGCTGCCCGCGGCGGCCACCGCAGCTCCCGTACGCACCCGCACGACGCAACCTCGCCCCGCCTGCGTTCGCGCTGCTGCTGCCTCCCTCCTACGCCGGCGCTCTGCTCCTGCGCCGCGCCGGACGACCCGCGCTCAGCCGCTCCAGCCGCCGCTGCACCCGCTCGCTGCCATCCCGTGCCCAACCTGCTGCTTCGCTGCCGCTGCCGCGCCTGAAGCACCTCCCGTGCTAGCTTCCGGCGGTCGACGCCCCTGCCAGCGCCCAGACGGGCTGGTGCCCGTGGCCCGTTAGCCGTCGCCCGCTAGGCTTCCCCCTGAGCCACTGACCTTGGGGTCCCACCCCAAAACGTTTGTAAAAAAAAAGGGGATATAAAAAATGATTATAAAATAAATAAATAGATAGTAATTAAATTAATTAATTAATAAATTAATTAATTAATTAAGTTAATTAATCGTAATTAATTAAGTTAATTAATCCTATTTAATTAATCTAATTAACTAGTTAGTTTAATTAAACAGTAATTAGATTAGTTAATCCTAATTAGACTAAACAGTCAATGACGAACGGGACCCACACGTCAATTGACCAGTCAACGCCTCTGTTGACTGCTGACGTCATGCTGACGTAAGCGTGCACTGTTCTGGATAATGTTGGATTAAAATAATTAAATAAATGCTAAAAATGATTTTGATCTTATAAAATTAATATAAAATAAACCGTAGCTCAGATGAAAAAACTTTGTACATGAAAGTTGCTCAGAACGACAAGACGAATCTAGATACGCAGTCCGTTCGTCCGCCACACGTCCCTAGCATATCGAACATGTAACTTTTCCCCTCCGGTTCATCTGTCCGAAAACTCGAAACACCGGGGATACTTTCCCGGATGTTTCCCCCCTTCACCGGTATCACCTCATACCGCGTTAGAACACGTCTAGCTTTGCCTGTTGTCCTGTTAAGCACTTGCTTGCTATGTATTTACTGTTTCTCCCCCCTCTTCTCTCCGGTAGACCCCGTGACGATGTTGATGCCCCTGTGGTCGACTACGTCACCGACGACCCCTCCTTGTCTGAGCAACCAGGCAAGCCCCCCCTTGATCACCAGATATCGCCTATTCTTCTCTATACTGCTTGCATTAGAGTAGTGTAGCATGTTACTGCTTTCAGTTAATCCTATACTGCTGCATAGCCTGTCCTTGCTACTACTGTTGTTACCTTTACCTGCTATCCTACTGCTTAGTATAGGATGCTAGTGTTCCATCAGTGGCCCTACACTCTTGTCCGTCTGCCATGCTATACTACTGGGCCGTGATCACTTCGGGAGGTGATCACGGGCATATACTATATACTTTACACTGTTACATTACCTGTGATACTGTTCGGAGATGGGGGCTGAAGGGGCAGGTGGCTCCATCCCGGTAGAGGTGGGCCTGGGTTCCCGACGGCCCCCGACTGTTACTTTGTGGCGGAGCGACAGGGCAGGTTGAGGCCACCTAGGAGAGAGGTGGCCTGGCCCTGGTCGGCGTTCGCGGATACTTAACACGCTTACCGAGATCTGGGTATTTGATCTGAGTCTGGCCATTTGGTCTATACGCACTAACCATCTACGTGGGAGTAGTTATGGGTATCCCGGCGTCGTGGTATCAGCCGAAGCCTTCGTGACGTCAGCGACTGAGTGGCGCGCGCCGCATTGGATCGTAAGCTCGTGCTTGTATTAAGGGGGCTAGATCTGCTTTCGGCCGCGTTCGCAACGTGCAGGTGTGCTATGGGCGACTGGCCCAGACCCCTGTGCGCTTAGGTTTAGACCGGCGTGCTGACCTCTCTGTTGTGCCTAGGTGGGGCTGCGACGTGTTGATCTTCCGCGGCCGGGCATGACCCAGGAAAGTGTGTCCGGCCAAATGGGATCAAGCGTGTTGGGGAATGTGGTGCACCCCTGCAGGGAAGTTTATCTATTCGCATAGCCATGTCCCTCGGTAAAAGGACGACCCGAAGTTGTACCTTGACCTTATGACAACTAGAACCGGATACTTAATAAAACACACCCTTCCAAGTGCCAGATACAACCCGGTGATCGCTCTCTAACAGGGCAATGAGGAGGGGATCGCTGGGTAGGATTATGCTATGCGATGCTACCAGGAGGACTTCGGTCTACTCTCTTCTATATGCTGCAAGACGGAGGCTGCCAGAAGCGTAGTCTTCGACAGGATTAGCTATCCCCCTCTTATTCTGGCATTCTGCAGTTCAGTCCACTGATATGGCCCTTTACACATATATCCATGCATATGTAGTATAGCTCCTTGCTTGCGAGTACTTTGGATGAGTACTCACGGTTGCTTTCTCCCTCTTTTCCCCCTATCCCTTCTACCTGGTTGTCGCAACCAGATGTTGGAGCCCAGGATCCAGACGCCACCGTCGACGACGACTCCTACTACACCGGAGGTGCCTACTACTACGTGCTGCCCGCTGACGACGACCAGGAGTACTTTAGGAGGATCCCAGGCAGGAGGCATGCGCCTCTTCCGATCTGTATCCCAGTTTGTGCTAGCCTTCTTAAGGCAAACTTGTTTAACTTATGTCTGTACGCAGATATTGTTGCTTCCGCTGACTCATCTATGATCGAGCTCTTGTATTCGAGACCTCGAGGCCCCTGGCTTGTAATATGATGCTTGTATGACTTATTTTATTTGTAGAGTTGTGTTGTGATATCTTCCCGTGAGTCCCTGATCTTGATCGTACACGTTTGCGTGTATGATTAGTGTACGATTAAATCGGGGGCGTCACAACCTTCCAGGGAATTATTCCCAGTCGGGAGGCGCGATGCGTGGGAAAAATCACACTCGACATGGTGTTCGGCACACCGGAGAACTATCGTACCGAAGAACTAACATTCCAACTGGCCCCTTTCAACAGCAGATATCACGCCCTATTAGGGCGGGACGCATTTACACGCTTCCAGGCTATACCTCACTATGGGTATATGAAGCTCAAGATGCCAGGGCCCAATGGCATAATCACTCTTGCTAGTGATCCGGACATAGCACTCCGCGCCAAAAACAAAACCGCATCGCTGGCCCTTGAGGCATTATCTCAAGCCCGCGTGGCCGAAGAATTAACCGCATTACGCTCCATGGTGGATAAAGACGACGTAATCTTGGAGAAATGATCCAAATCCACCTCCTTCAAACCAGCAGAAGAAATAGTCAAATTCCAAGTCCATCCAACGACTCCAAGAAGACAACATCTATTGGGGCACAACTGGACCCAACGGTCGACACCACGCTACGAGAATTTCTGCGCGAAAAATGGGATATATTTGCCTGGCACCCTTCTGATATGCCAGGAATCCAACGCAGATTGGCCGAACGCGGCCTCAATATATTGAAGGGATTTAAACCGGTCAAACAAATACTGCGGCATTTTTCCGAACCCAAACGTCAAGCGATGGGGGAGGCGCTAGCCAAGCTAATCGAGGTCGGATTCATTAGGTCGGATTCATTAGAGAAATAAAACACCCAGACTGGCTAGCAAACTTGGTGATGGTGCCAAAAAAGGATAAATCCTAGCGCCTGTGCGTCGATTTCAAAGACCTCAATAAGGCCTGCCCTAAGGATCCCTTCCACCTCCCCCGCATCGACCAGATTATCGATGCCGCCGGCAGGACACGATTCGTTATGCTTCCTCGACGCATATTCTGGATACCATAAAATCAAAATGAAGGAGTCCGATCAAGCTGCAACGGCATTCACTACCCCATACAGGCCATTCTGCTTCAACACCATGCCCTTCAGGCTAAAAAACGTATGAGCCACCTACCAACGCACGATTCAAATATGCCTAGAGAAACAGATCGGCAAGAAAATTGAAGCATATGTGGACGACGTCATCATTAAAACTAGGCATGTTGACTCACTAATAGACGATTTACGTCTTACATTCGACAACCTCCGTGCATATGACATAAAGCTCAATCCGAAAAAGTGTGTTTTCGGCGTTCCTGCTGGAAAGCTGCTGGCCTTCATCATTTTCAATAGAGGAATTGAAGAAAATCCGGCCAAAGTCCGAGCGGACCTTAAGCAGGTCCAAGAACTCACTGGGTGCGTGGCAGCGTTAAGCCGCTTTATCTCCAGATTAGGGGAAAAAGCATTGCCATTGCATCGCCTCCTCCGGCGCACCGATCACTTCGAGTGGACGGATACGGCAACAGCCGGACTGGAAGAAATAAAAACCCTTCTAGCGAGCAACCCAATCCTGGCCGCACCAAACGTCGGCGAACCCATATTATTATACATATCAGCAACACACCAGGTGCTGAGCGCCGTGCTCGTCGTGGAACGAGAGCAAGACGGACACAAATTCCCACTTCAGAAGCCGGTATATTACATATCCACCATCCTCACACCATGCAAATCCCGGTACCCTCATTATCAAAAGATAGCATACCCGGTCTTCATGGCATCCCAAAAGCTACGACACTACTTCCAAGAATGTTCTATCACGGTGGCTTCCGAAGTACCACTCAATGATATAATAAACAACCGCGATGCTACGGGCCGGATTGCCAAATGGGTCATTGAGCTCCTTCCATTCAACATAACATACAAACCACACCGAGACATCAAATCCCAAGTACTGGCAGACTTCGTCGCCGAATGGACAGAGGCCGAACTCCCTAAAGAGTACGGCACATATTGCAACTGGGTTATGTATTTCGATGGTTCCAAAATACTGGCAGGACTAGGCGCGAGCGTCGTTTTAACGTCCCCCACTGGAGACGTAGTCAAGTACGTACTCCAAATATTATACACAGACTCCAACAACGCAGCCAAATATGAGGCCTTATTACGTGGTCTCCGGATGGCTGTCTCTATGGGCATACAACGCCTGGAAGTGCACGGGGACTCAAACCTCGCAGTATCTCAAATAAACGGAGATTTTGATGCCAAAGATCCGAAGATGGCGACTTACCGCAACGCCGTCCTAAAAATGTCGGCTCGATTCGAGGGGCTTGAGTTTCGTCACGTGGCTCGAGAAAGCAATCAAGCGGCGGACGTCCTCGCTCGCATTGGCGCCAAGCGCGACCCCGTCCCACCTAATATCTTTCTGGAAAGGCTCTTTAAGCCGTCCGTGGTGTGGCAAGGAGAGAGCGGTAACACTAGTCCGGATCCGAACACAACCCCCGCCTCTGAACACAACGATATTGTCGGGGGCTCAGCCACTGAAATAACACCGTGGGCACATCTAATCATGGCAGTCATTGCCCCATGGACCGAACCCTTCTTGGCCTACCTTAATAGGAAGGAACACCCGGAGGACCAGAATGAGGCTCACCGCATTGTTCAGTGCTCGAAGGTCTACAAGGTTCATGAAGGAGAGCTCTACAAGGAAAGCGCTCCCGGAGTTCTTCAAAGATGTATCTCCGAGGAAGAGAAGCGGCAGCTCTTGGCTGAAATTCACGCCAGACTCGGCGGTCACCATGCTGCAGCTCGGGCCCTTGTTAGCAAGGCCTTCTGTACAAGTTTTTAATGGCCGACGGCCCGAGCAGATGCACAGGACCTTATCCAACGTTGCATTGGATGCCATCTATTCGCCAACCAAATCCACATGCCCCCACCGCTCTACAAACGATCCCCATCACTTGGCCTTTTGCGGTCTGGGGGCTCGATATGGTCGGACCCCTTAAAGGAGGAAGCCATAAGAAAAAGTATCTGCAAGTGGAGCCTTTTGCCTCATTTTTCTTTCTAAAATGGCGGCCATATCCAGCTCATATAGTCTCCTCTATCTATAGGAACTTAGGACATTAGCTCTTCTATATTTGAAGGAAAATACACTAGCTAGTGTACAAGCAACATCGAAAGAAGTCTTGTCGCATGTGAAGACGACACTAAGAGTGTAATACATATAGGTGCATACTTTGTGGGTGATGCAAATTTCAGAAGATATGAATATCTCCAGGGGGGACTGAGCACACAAAGGAATCAACCAGCATAAACGAATCCTTTCCAAAGAAACAAAGTAACAAAAGGAGAGACAAGACATTATCTTCTTTATGGAAAACACTTATATATATATTTAAATGTTGCTTCGCTCTTTGATTATTAACAAGAATATTTTTACTAATATAATAAGTGTAAATCTCGATAGATATGGAATGTATTTTGGTCAGTAGGTTTTAAAGAATCATATAAGTTTTTGGTATGTTGAAATTAGAAGAAGTTCATGCACCTTCAAGGCATGTCACTGTGTGTTGTTCCACCTCAAATAGGGTCATACTAAGTGGTTATTCTCCGTGAATATAGCCCCTCTTCTATAGACTCTCTCTCTCTTCTCTCTCTCTCTCTCCATTGTAAATTCCAGAACTGCCGACACTACTCCATAATGTCTAGCCGGTGAAGGACCAGAAACACCCAGCCGTGACGGGTTCAACACCCGTCAGTAGTCTATACTTAGTGGAGAAGTAACAAACTATTTACAGGCACGTGTGCGCCAATGGTGGTCAAGTTGGAAACAAAAATCAGGCAATGACCGGTCCAAACCTGACACCTGCCTATAATGTGTGTGATGTTTGGAGAAGCCATATTGTTGGGGATCTAAATAGAGAAAATAATGATGAGTAGTGGCTTGAAGAATAGGAGATGAGAAGCCGGACGGACAAGGCCTCCACCATGCTGCACCATCGGCCGATGAGTACTGATCTGTATGGTAGAAGTGAACACCATCATAAACTGGGTGGCAGATGGTGTTGGACTGGGGTGTTCCTCCTCTCAGACAAACAAAATGAATTTCATAGAGGCGGCACCTATGACAGATTCTGCAGAGGTGACAACATTTTGAGGAGGTGGACGATAGCACAAGGCTTCTTCCTTAGAGGGTTTATTTTCAGCAAAGAGGGGGAAACAAGCGAAGTGTGTGTTGCTGTGGAGGACAAATCATGAAGACAAGTGTGCTAGTAGCTAGAGAAGGGACAAATCATAGCATAAAGGAATAATGAGCTTACTGGGTGGGGCTACTATTTTTTAAGTTGCGATCTAAATGACAGAGCAATGATTTAGTCACTATCGTGTTGTGACTTGCGCTTGTAAGTGGTGGGTTGTATATGACTAACAAGTAGCATGTTTAGCCTCAATATTATCCTTTTCCAGTGGTAATAGTGTACCATTGATGGAAAACATATTGGGCCCATCACTACTATCTTTTTTGAAGAAAAATAGTTTTTTAGTTATAGTCAGATTCACGACAACCCCTCCGTACATTGTGCTAAGTAGCACAGCTAACGAGTTGTGTGACCCACCACTTTTGATCAATAACTTGACGATAACTCTAGTGTAGTGCACATTTGTTTCTTTGAGATTCTCTTAGTGTTTTCTTGTTCACGGGAACACATCAATAGACCCTAATAGGTGTTCTCTTTAGGTGGGGATAGAGAATGAAATAGTGGGGAGATTGGTGGCAGGGGAAAATGGCACCTAGAGGGGTTTAGGTCTCCATGATGAACAACCACAACTTTCATTTGAATGAGCTATCGACTGAGCATGAGCAGCTAAAGAAGGAGCAACCACCCGTGGAGCAGGAGTAGCCACTTGTGGCACAACATGAGCTTTAATATTCACAGTGGTTGGAGGCTGCTCAAATCCGCATTTGTGAGCAAAAATAACTCTTGGCCAAAAGCATAGCCCTGTCACAAAATATCAAAAGTATCCCTATCCCGAGAATAATGGGAAGGCTTGTGTGGAACTTTCGAATTTCTCACTTCCTACTTTTTTCCATTGACTGGCACTATTGCTAAACTTGAGGGAGGGACATGGTATGCTACCTCATGATCACCCTGTCCACTTGAAATATCTTTTCTATTTCATTTCCCATGATGGTTTTGATATGAGAATTGTTTAAACAAGAATATATTCGTTCCGTAAAGTTTGTGAAACATCGGCGATGGAGCTAGGTCTCGGGTCATATGAAAAGATAGTAGGTCAAGAAGTGTGTTAGCTCATGAGACACCCTTCTCTCATACTACCCATGGTGTTAACACACATGATGAACAACTTAGAAAATATATTTTCCCATTATCCAACACGTCTTGACCTAGTCTTTTCACATGACTCGGGACCTAGCTCCACCGTTGATATTTCAGAAAGCATTACCGAATGAATAAGTTCTTGTTCAAATAATCGACATATCAAAACCATAATGGAAAATGAATATTAAAGCCATTTCGAGTGGACATGGCGTCAGTCAATCATCAAAATGTAGGAAGCAAGAGATTCAAAATTTCCACACAAGCCTTCCCATCATCCTCGGGATAGGCATATTGTTTTGATTATTTCTGACATGGCTACGCTTTTGGCCAATAGTTATTTTTGCTCATAGATGCGGATATGAGCAGCCTCCAACCATTGTGAATATTAAATCTCATGTTGCGCCATAGGCGGCTACTCTTGCTCCACGAGCGACTACTCCTGCTTAAACTGCTCATGCTCAGTCGACAGCTCATTCAGATCAAAGTTGTGGTTGTTCATCATGGAGACATGAACCCCACTAGGTGCCATTTTCCCTGCTGCCAATCTCCCCACTCTTTCGCTCTCGACCCCACCTAAAGAGAACACTTGTTAGGGTCATTTGATATGTCTCCAGGCACAAAAAAAAACACTAAGATAATCTCAAAAAAAAAATGTGTACTGCGCTAGAATTCCCATTTAGTTATTGATCATAAGTGGTGGGTCACAAAACCGCCAGGAGTGCTAGTTAGCACTAATGGCCGACGGGATTGTAGTGAATCTGACTATAACTAAAAATATATTTTTGTTGAAAAAAGATAGTAGTGACCGACCCAATATGTGGTATATAAATGATACAATGTTACCAGTGACAGAGGACAATATTGAGGCTATACATGCTACTTGTTAGTCATATACAACCCACAACTTACAATCCCTAGTCTCATCCCGACATTGACTAAATCATTACCCTGCCATTTAGGTCATAGGTTAAAAAATTGTAGCCCCACCCAATAAGCTTATTGTTGCTTCCTGCTATCATTCGTCCCTTGTCTAGCTACTAGCTCACTTGTCTTCACGATTTGTCATCCACAGCCACATAGACTTCCCTTATTAATAGCTCATCATGTCATACACTTCCCCCTCCTCCCCGAAAATAATCTCTCTGAGAAAGAAACCTTGCATTGCCCCTCCACCTCCTCAATGTTGTCATCTCTATGGAATCTGGCATGGGTGCGGCCTCCAAGAATTCACTGAGTTTGTTTAGGAGGAGGAACACATCGGTCAAACTCGGTCTGCCACCCAGATGATGATGGTCTTCACTTATGCCTCGGTCCTTGCACCATATAGGTTAGTGCTCATCGGATGATGGTGCAGCATGGTGGAGGCCTTCTCCATCTGGCTTCTCAGTTCCTGTTCTTCAAGCCACTCCACATCACAATTTTCTCTATTCAATTTTCCGACTCCATGGATTCTCGAAACATAACACGATGCAACATATCGAGGAGATGTAGGTTCGAGTAGTGGAGACTACACATTGTTGGTAGGTATCGGATTTGGACCGGCCATGGCCTGATTTTCTTTTCTGATTTGATCACCATTGGCAGGCATGTGCCTGTAAGTGGTTTGTTACTTCTCCACTAAGTATAGACTACTAATGGGTGTTGAACCCATCAATGTTGGGTGCTTCTGGACCTTCACAAGTTGGGCATTATCGAGTAGTGTCGACACTTCTGGAATATACAATGTAGATAGATAGATAGATAGATAGAGAGAGAGAGAGAGAGAAAGTGCATGAAAATATGGGCTATATGTAGGGAGAACAACCATGTAGTATGTACCTATTTGGCGTGGAATAACACACCGTGACATGCCTTGAAGGCACATGAACTTCTTCAAATTTCAATATACCAAAAACTGATATAATTCTTTAATACATTCCATATCTACAAGAAGCTAATGTCTTGTATCTCTTGTTAATAATCGAAGAGCAAACAACATTTAAATATTTGTAAAATCTATTTCTTGTTAATAATCAAAGAGCAAAGCAACATTTAAATTTATGTGTTTTCCATAAGGGAGCTAATGTCTTGTATCACTTTTTGTCACGTTGTTTCTTTGGAAATGATTCATTTATGGTGGCTGATTCCTTTGTGTGCTTGCTTCCCTGGAGCTGTTCATATCTGCACCTATATGTATCACACTCTTCGTGTCATCTTCACATGCAACAAGACTTATTTCAACGTCTCTTGTATACTATCAAGTGTATTTGCCTTGAAAAAAAAAGAGCTAATGTCCTGGCTTCCAATGGATAGAGGAGACTATATGAGTTGGATACGACCGCCATTGTAGAAAGGCAAATGAAGCAGAAAGGCTCCTCCGCAGAAAAAGTACCAATAGAAGGGACTCACTAGAGATCAGCGAGATTGAACTGTAGCTTCATATGGTTCATTCATGGGAACAAATAATGTATATGCCACATTCTCGACTAGAATTGCTCAAGGAAGATGATTAAAATATGAGGGCAGATGGCACAAGATGTACTATTGAAAAGGGGATGGGGAAGATGTTGGCCGATTTCTATGCTTAGTTGTTTTCTTAAGAAGGCTCTGCTGAAGCTGACCATATCTTCGCTCACATCCAACCTTGTGTGACTAGTGATATGGAAGAGAGGGTGAACTCAGACGTGATGGATGAAGAAAATGAGAATGCACTATTCTAAATTTCACTGACAGGGGCCAAACAACCTCTCGACTTATGTTTATCCATTTCACTATTCGTTTGCTAAGAAATGATGTACGCATAGTAATAGGGGATTTTTTTTAATGGAGTTGTTGCCCCGGAAAACTTCATTGATACAGTTCTAGTCCTGATCCCCAAAATTAACTCACTGGAGATACTTCCTCAAATCGAATCTATGAACTTATTGAACACACTCAGTCAGATTGCTTCAAAGGCCTAGCAAATAGATTGAAGGTTGTCCTGTGCAAAATGACTATGGAGGAGCAAAGTATGTTTGTTCATGGAATATTAAAATCCAATGTTCACAATTAAACTATACATGATGAAGGTCTATAAGAGGGTGGTTTAGATTGTCCTCGATATGATGATGATGGCACTTGGTTTCTCAGATAGGTTAATCTTGATGATTATGACGTGTGGCGCCCCAGCCAGGTTATTATCAAATTGAATGGTGGGTGCTCTGTCATTTTTACACTATCAAGAGGGCGCTGGCAAGGAGACCCGCAATCCCCTTATTTGTTTATTTTATGTGCTGCGGGTTTTTCGGTGCTGCTCATGAATGCTCAAAGATAAAGAGATAAATGGTGTATATTTTGGGAGCACTGCCCCCCATGTAGCACATCTTATTTTGGCAAATGATAGTGTAGTATTTCTTCATGCGTCAAATGGAAACTTTGTGACCTTAAATAGATCCTCTTTGAGTACGAGTGGGCCTCATACAAATGGTAAATCTTCAAAAATCCTCAGCTTTCTTTGGAAAGGGAAGCAAATAGGAGGACAAAGTTGCTATAAATATTTTTGCACTGATCCGGATGCATTGAGCGAGCATTATTTAGGGCTCCCAACCGTGGTGGGCGGGTCAAACGAAGAAAATTTTAAACATGTTAGAGAAAGCTCAAGTGGCAAAGTGGTTGGATAGGAAGGGCTTCTTATCTCGAAGGCGGGAATTGAGGTGCTAGTAAAATCAGTGCTTCAAGCAACACCTACTTACGCCATGAGTTGCTTTCAACTCCCAGAGAAAATGTGTTGGAACTTAATTATGTGACGACATGTAAAACCATTAGTACCTGTAGAAGGGTGGTGAACACCTCCGGATGTACCAAAAGGGAGTTCGCACAAGGGTTTTACCCAGGTTCGGGCCCCCGGTGAGAGGTAATATCCTACGTCCTGTATCTTATCTTAATTCGTGGTGGAGCACCTTATGTATGGGGTTTACAGTGCAGATCAAGTATAAGGCTACCAAGCGTACTGTCTATGTGAGTGTATGCGAATGACAACCCCTAGCCCTTCCTTATATAGGTGACGAGGTCTAGGGTTTACAAAGAATCCATCAGATCCCATACCGCTGCCATCTTAGCTTGCATGCCCAAATGCTCTCCCGGTCCTTATCCGGGCTCCTGAGCTGCCCTCCTGCATCGATCCTCCTCTTGGCCTCTTGGGGCCTGAGGCAGGTCTGCTGCCGGGCTTCCCACTTAGAGGACACCCCTAGTGTATTTCACCTTCAGTAGCCCCTGAGTATGTCTAGAGTTGGATTTATGCTTAGCTTCAGGAATGAGAACCAAGGAGGCCTCCTCTGTCTTGTTGGCTATTCAGACAAGGCACTTGTGACCTTGCGAGGCAGCCTTCTTATTCAACACAGGCTCATAGGTGGGCATAACCTAGTAAGAGCAGGCAGATGCATGACGATGATCCATTGGTTCAGGCCTATATACATAGTGTTTTTCACCCATTTGTTGTAGTTAATTAGTATGTGTTGTATATCTACAATTTTTTGTATAGACATGCTCGCATGTTGCAACGTTTTTATGAGGTTTCTCAAAAGAAAATGGAATTATTTTCAACAGACAGGTTTCAGGAGGAAATGAGTCAGTTCGCTCTCGCGCCAGATGCCCCTCGATTGTCTTCCTCTCTCTTCACCATATCCATTCGCGTTATTTCCACCACATGCAGACCCACCTTTTGTTCCACTTTCTCTATGACAATGTGTTGGGCTAGCACCGCCACCCAACGATGCTGCGACTCTCCGAGCACTATGCTACATCGTCCAAAGCACATGACATTTCAAGGTAGTGAGGGTGTTCATCGGTGCTGCAGCCTGATAGCTGATGTTGCAAGACAGTGCTTGCTCATGGTGCTGCAAACTACAACCATCTTCTCATCTATGCTACAATTGCGGCCGGTGTTGCTGGGAAATGGTCGCACCATCGCCAGTTTTGTAGGGGCCGTCACAACAATTCCTAAGTTGCATAGATCGCTGTAGTGAAACCACAGGTTCTCACGTCGTGTATTTTATCCGACGACCAGTGCCACAAGCCACGGCCCATGCAAAAAAGGGGTGAGGATTGTGGTTGCATCAACTACCTTGGCTGTAAGACAATGTTGCAAGGACGACGGCTCGCTGGCGCACTGTGATCATGCTTGCAGGATACGCATGGAACATCAGGAATGCTCCAGGGCACGGATGTCGTGTGTCGAGATGGGCTGACGTAATAGTCTCTTGCGACGATGGTGGAGGGGTGGATGATACACATGTTTTGTGGAGGATATGGAGGAAGATGGGTTCCTCTCTCTCTCTCTCTCTCTCGGTTACCGTGTAGTGTGATTCAATACTCCACGTGTCAGCTCCGATGGCTTGTGAGCCGACTAATTTCATTGACACATAAAACATGGCAAAAAAATGTACGGAGATGTTTCTAGCCATTGCATATTTCTTATTACATTTCATACGTCTCCCATGCTGCAACAGAGTTCCAGAGCTCGCGTTTGTATACGCAGCTAGTGACAAAACAAATTAGGTGGAATTTGATTAAAATCAGGCGGGTAAGATGGCTAGGATGCCCCGACTGACGCATAGATTAAAATCAGGCGGGTAAGGTGGCCAGGATGCCCCGACTGACGCGTAGCACCGCCCGACCAACGTTAATGGAAAGAAAATATGTGCAGCTTCAGTCCAATATATCACTATACTAATGATGACAAAAAACCCAGCATGGACAGAGGTAACAAGCTTCAGTCCAATATTAGTATACAGATCATACCAAAAATCCAGCATGGACAGAGCTAACGAGCTTCAGTCCAATATTATAATACTAATGATGACAAAAAATCAGCCGTGATACTGACAGAAAACCAGGATGGAGTACTTACCAACCGAGCTTGAAGCTGCAATGCTCCCCCGCATGGGCGGCACCCCCTGGACCGGCTTCATCTCGTTCCCGTCCATCTGCCAGATGAGACCGCTACGATTAAAATGTCCAAGGACATATACCAAGCACGTAATTCTTGCACATACACATTAAGTAATTCATTAGGCACCGGTTAACTTCAAATCACTAGTAGCAGAGGGGGGAGTTTGTGCAACTCACCATCTTGTCATCGGAGAAAGCGTGAGCAAGCGGGGCCCCTGGCGCCGGGAGGGCAAGCACCTTCAAGGGGCCTTCCCGGGACTCCCGGGATTCCAGCTCCTCTCTGGTGGCCGCTGGGGGCGGGCTTTTCTGCTTCTGCCGGCGTCTCCTGGACTTGTGCTTGTGAACCACCGGTGCAGGCGCCTGTTGCGCAAGCACATTCCCTTTCCCCTCGGCGACTGCGGCCGCAGGTGTGGGGGCCGGTGCGGCTCTGCTCTGCTCCTCGTGGTTGGTTGCATGTATGGCGTTTACGCTTGAGCTAGACATTGTGGTGGATCGGTCTAGCAGACATGCAGTGTGGGTTAAGGCGAGCAAGATGAGAAGAATTGGAGTGAGCGGCACGCGAGGAGCAGAAGCGTGCGTTCCCTTTGACGAACTGAAACAGAAGGGGCAAGGTGGGGGCTGCGTGTGGAACTACAAATTTATTTATTTAAAACTACTTAGTATTTAATACTAGAATATCTTTGGTATATTTATATTAAATATTATCATATTTTTTGTATATCTTTGGCAGAATATTAAATATATATTTGGTATACTAGTATCTAATAGTAATATTCTTATATTTAGGAACAAAGATATACTACTATTAAATACTACTATCTCTGTTAGTAAATATAAGAATAGGGGAGATAGTATTTAATAGCAATATTCTTATATTTTGGAACAAAGGTAATAGTATTTAATTGTTGTATATCTTCGGTATACTATCAAATATATCTTTGGGATACTAGTATTTATTAGTAATATTCTTATATTTAATTAGGAATAAAGATATATCACTACTAAATAATATTATCTCTATTGCTAAATATTATAACAGAGGTCACATTATTTTATAGTAATATTCTTATATTTTGAAATAGAGGTAATCGTATTTAATTGTAGAATATATTCGGTATACGAATATTAAATATTCTTATATTTTAGGTGTATCTTTGGTATACTAGTATTTAATAGTAATATTCTTATATTTAGAAACAAAGATATACCTACTATTTGGTAGTGCATCTATTTGTTTGGGAGGGAGTACTATTACTAGTCATGATTTAGTTCCTTAGTCAATTTATGTAATGCATGCAACTTTTTGACGAAAAATGTATCATCTTATTATAGCCATGCATTAAGATATAGGTACGGAATAAAATAAGTACGTTGGTAATCAGCTTGCTCCTATTTTAAACTTAATTTCTTTAAACTCGATTTCTTTATTGATAAGGAAAGATACCTGTAAATAATCATTTTTTAGATAGAATGGTTGCCATTGTATTCAGAGTTCTTGGCAGTGCCAGAGTTCAAAACGGTCCTAGTACATGTTTTTCACAATTCATGCCGACAACCTTGATCAGCTAAGATGTAGGCAATACAATTCATCTCTCTATGAACCCAAGTGATCTTGGACTCAATAAAAGTTTGGAGCATGCCCTTCACTTCTTCAACCACCAGACAATGGGGTGATCGGTCCTTCCCTTCAGAGTCGAGCTTGCTCACCACCATCTTGCAGTCCGTCTCCAAGACGATTCTCTAGTGCAGGGACACAGCAACATGCTTGTAACTCCGCCACTCTACGTTTTGCTAGAGAGGGTAAAAGCGCATGAGCCTACAACAAACTCCCTTCGATGGCCTCTCAGGACCGCCTCTCCTCCTCTGTCTTGATTATTAGCCCATACGCCACCAGCATTGCCTTAGATCCGCTCATGCTCTGGCAGATGCCATCGTTCCTGCCACTGAGCCTGGACTTGTATGTCCTACTGTTGGTGTGCCTGATTGCCACTGCTCCACATGAAAGATAGTTTTTTCGGCCACCGATCTGCTTATTTTACTAGTGTAACTCACATTGTTCTTCACAAGTCAGATATGATAGAAGCCTTGCACAATCCACTAGTACAGATAAGAATATCACTGACCCTGCATTGCTGACCTACCACTGCCCACGCATCAGTGAAAAGCATGATCACTGATGCGTCTTCCAAGGTGCGTCAGTGATGAGGTATTTTGAGCTATACTGCATGCTTATTAGAGACGGGTTTGAAATTGATCGGTCAGTGATAGTGTGTTCCGATGTCCAAAGTTAATGGATATTTGTCACTACGGCTGCCATATTTGAACCGCCAAAGTTATTGTAGCAAAATAGTCGCTTTCATTTTCTCACCGATAAGAGTTGTGTTGTACACGTTTTAGATCTTCTCGGTGCCAATTCCCTAACCCTCACCACCGTTGGCGAGCCCCTCTCCTATGAGATTGCACTATGCCCAGTCATGGATCATTTACAATGGCGCACTATCTGATGTCCCCGCAGCCACCTAGTCCATCCACGACCGCTCACACGGCTTCCTGAGTGGCGCTCTCTTGTCAGGCATGGCATCGAATGTCATGGAGGCATAGCCTCCGTCTGGCATCTCTGGTTCTGTCAAATCCACCATGCCGTTGGACACCAGGTGTCCCACGCCGTCATGTGAGGTGGTATACCCGATACTCCTGCCTTGCTCTTAATTTAGTCGTGATGGCGATCATGGTTGTGAGCTTCGCTTCTTCTTACATTATAGAACATTCAGGCTTTTATGTGTGACTAACCTTTGTGTGGATGTAATTTTGTAGGGTTAGTTCATGTATTTGGTTATAGAAATCTACAAGGGTTGATGTATTTCAACCAATTTTTCGTAGGGTTTGATGCATTTTAAATTATAGATTTTTTTTGTAGCGTTAGCTCTTTCTTTGTAGAAATCTGTTAAGAATTTAGAGATTAGTGCAACTATTCTGATGGTGTAGCAATATACACTTCTTAGTAGGCAGATGATGAAACTTGTTACCTTTACACACAACTAAGGCACGCCATGCTTTGACTACTATGTGTTGAAGAATATCTTACGTTGATTAACTTATTCTAATCAAAGGAGTAGTGTCTTTGATGTGGAGAATAAGATTACTTACGTTATCTGAGGTTTATATGTTCTTGAACAAAGCAATTATGCCTTTTATGGATCACTATGTAAGTTGAAAACTATATAACAACTATTGTGTTGAAACAGATATCCATTTAGTTGCACTGCACACAAAAAATATTTGCCATTTTTGCCAGTAGTTGGAAGGGCGATACTCCGAGTGTTTTGTCCTTTGTAAACACACCACTGCTTAAGTCAAGTACACGGTTAACTAATTTCTTATTTCTTAAAGTTTGCTTGAATTTGATCTGAAATAATAGATCAATGAATATCTTATGTGATTGTCAAGCCATTTTTTGTTCTATGCAGAGTTTTATTTTGGTTGCACTATGCAAATGAAGATGATGAGTGCTGCTACAAATTTACTTGTTGGTGCAAGCACCGACCGGTTTCATCGGTACTTGCTACACTGGCCATTGGATTTGACATAGATTGGTGAGAGAAATATTGTCATCATCTCCTTCCTATGGAGAGCTCGTTAGTTTGCTAAGAGGCACGACAGATAGACTACTCGAGATTATGAGTAGTTTAGGCATATTTAAATTTATATGCATGTCCTTTGTCAAGTTTGTTAAGTGGCTCAATGGGTAGTCTAATCTTTGTAATGTGGTGGAGGTATCTATGTTCCATATATATGTTGGTTTGTTAAGTGGCTCGATTGATAGACTACTCTTTCTAATGTGGTTGAAGTATCTAAGTCCTTTCTCTTTCCCTGAAGCCGCCAAACGACGCTGGCCCCGGCCGCACCCCACGGTCCACCCATCATGGACTTCCCAGCTGGGTTGCACGGCAGCACCCCGTCCAGGAAGATTGGATGGCGCGTAGAGCCTCCGAGAGGCCCTTGCGGAACCCCAGCCGGAAATGGAATGCACGGAGAGCTCTCTCGCTCGTGAAGTCCCCAGGAAGGCGGTACTCCAACATCCTTTATCGAGGCAATATGTATGTTCCTTTCCTAGTTTGTTAAGTTGCTAGATGGATAGACAACACTTTGTAATGTGGTAGAAGTATCTATGTTCCAAATATATGTTGGTTGTGAAGTGTGAAAATGTACATTTTATGTTCTATGGAAAGCAACTTCCCCAAATGAATGATGTATCAATGCGTATTCTGTTCATGTGTTTCCAAAAATTTCATTTGCGTGTGTTGTTGGTACCAACATGAATATAGCCAAGCAATAAAATTAACGGAGCAAATTCAACCTGCGATGGACTATTATCACCGATGGACTAGCTAGTAGTCTGTGATGAAGTGTTATCACTGACAAGCCAGGAAGGATGGCCGTCTTTGGTGTCAAAGTCACAACTTACCCAGAGGCACTGATAGGCCACTAGCAGGTCAGTGATGATTCAATTTTGTTGGTTAGTACTATTTGGATATGTATTAGTGATCAACCTTTTTTTTCGTTTTCCTATGCCTGACCCAACCAATCCCTCAACCATCCAGCCAAGTGTTGACACACGAACACGTCACGTGTACCCTCGACGCCGGGGGTGATGCACCGCAGCTCACGTCGAAGGCGACCCGACCGACAGCGCGATACGCAAGACAGTCGACGGGCGCTTTTGTAGACCCGAAAACCCCACACCCCCGGGAGGGACCCCGTCAGGGAGTGCGGCGGCTATGGGCTGCCCTAGGTCGATTCGCTCGCCCCTAGGGCTTGGAATTCGCAGCTCTCAAACACAAAGAACAGCGAAGAACGAGAGAGAAAAACGGTGGAGAGATAAAACGCAGATGAAAAAGTAGTATATTGATTTGTTCGATTGTGTGTTGTTCAATCGGCCGTCACCCCCAACATATATAAGAGGCGGCTGGACTTCCCGTACAAGTAAAGGATTCGTCTAGGCTTTCCTTACAAGAAAAATTACATCAATTCACGTCCTAGAGTCCTAATTCTATTCCCACTCGGATTCAGTCTGAATCTGGCCCAAACTCTATCTTCCTTCTTGCGCGGGCCGCCGGGCTTGCATATGATCTCCGATCGAGACGGCCCAAATATCAAACTTGTGCGCCTCGATGATACGAACAACTCTCATGTTGATCACTTTTTCAAATAAAGCCATCTTGAATACTTTTCGAAGTCATCTTTATCTTCCAGTCGGACTCGGTCTTGCAGTAGACTGGATTATCTGAGTCTCGTAATGAATTTGTAGGCTATATATTATCTCTGATGATGATGACTCCAAAATCAAAGTTTACCGTCTTGATGATACGCACAACTTCTGTATTGAACACTTCTTCATCCAAGGTCATTTTGATAAACTTTCGAGCACATGTTCAATTTCACTCGGACTTGAGCTCATCCACTCGGATATTAGATACTTTCACTCGGATCGTCCGATTGGACTTTTTCACTCGGAAGACAATCTTTCACTCGGATGACTATATTTCCACTCGGATGACTATATTTCCACTCGGAAGGCACTATCTTATTCAATCGGCAAGTTTTCGTCCCGATGGTAATCTTTTCACTCGGAATATTTTCACCTGTACGACAATTTCACTCGGATGATCATATTTCCACTCGGATGACTATATTTCCACTTGGATAATAATAAGTTCATTCGGTCAGCAAACTTTCACTCGACCGGTAAATTTTCACTCGACCGTAAACTTTCACTCGTATTTCCGACTGAAAACATAGCCTGATCTTGATTTGTCTCTCCAGGCCTCATATGCGCTCGGATTGAGACGAATTATATATGAAAATCGATCGGCTCGACGAGGCGAAACTTTTCCATGTTGAAGGTTTTTCAATTCAAGGACGTATTGATGGACGAATTACTCGCGCAACCTATCAGACAAGTGTCTGGCACCTCGCGCCATATTTCCGTTGAGGTTCAGTCTGCAGTATATTGCCTCTAACTTTTGCATATGAACTCGGATTGAGATGATTTATATATCAAAATCGATTGCCTCGACGAGACGAAGACAATTCCTTAAGAGTGCTCCTTCATCAGAGGTCATCTTGAAGACGTGATTGGCCAAAAACCACTCGGAACATTGAACTATGCCACTCGGAGTATAGTTTCGGCCCGTAAGATAAAGTCGAATGAATATAACCGAAACATCAAAGTGGTTCCACTCGATGATGTGAATATTTTTATGCTGAAAACTCATTCACTCGAGATCATCTTCATTGCAATCTGTATCTTGCCAAAATCAGGTGTCACCACATGCCCCCCTGTTTTTCGGCAAAGCTTGCACGCCGAAAAATAATATGCATAGTGTTTGTTCTAAGGACGATATCAACACTCCATCGGCCATTTATTTTCTGAGGGCGATAATTATGTATCGGCCATGTTTGTTCTAAGGGCGATAATCGTATATCGGCCATTGCCCACTTAGGCTTCCTGCCACACACTCGGGTGGTACTTCTTCAAATATTTTCCATTGAGAGCTCGATGTAACAATGCCCCTTGTATTGATTCCACCAAATATGAATTTCTGAGAACAACTCTTGTAATTCTAAAAGGACCTTCCCAACTTGGAGACCACTTCCCGAATTTTCTATCTCTTGAACCAATCGGCAGAATCACTTTCCAAATGAGATCACCAACTTGAAAATTCTTCAACTTGACTTTCTTATTGTAAGCCCTTGCCACCCTCAACTTATCTCTCTCTACGGCATTCAAAGCAGCCAAATGTTTATCAGCAACCTCATCAATGTTGTCCATCATCAACTTGTAGAAGTCTATTGCCGATAAATCATTTTGTTTGGCTATTCTCAAAGCATTCAAATTTAGTTCCACCGGTAAAACAGCCTCCTGACCATATACTAGCTCATATGGAGTCACTTTCGTAGCACCATGCCTTGAGATTCTATGTGCCCATAATGCCTCAGACAACAAGTCATGCCACCTCCTTGGATTATCCTCAATCTTCTTCTTGATGAGCTTGATTAAAATTTTATTGCTAGACTCAGCTTGTCCATTAGCTTGGGCATAATATGGAGAGGAATTGAGCAACTTTATGTTATAAGATTCAGCGAACTCTCTGACTTGGTGTGACATGAAAGATGAACCTTGATCTGTAGTTAACGTTTGAGGAATACCGAATATATGAATAATGTGCTCGGTTATGAATTGAATTACCTTCGTATGCATCATATTCTTGAGAGGTACTGCTTCAGACCATTTAGTGAAATAATCAGTTGCCACCAATACGAACCGATGCCCTTTTGAGGAAGACGGATGGATTTGTCCAATGAAATCTAAACCCCAATCTCTGAAAGGCCACGGTTTGATAATAGGATGTAACATAGCAGCAGGAGCCAATTGAATATCACCAAACTTTTGACAAGCTTCACACCCCTTATAATATCTGAAGCAATCATTAAACATAGTCGGCCAATAAAACCCAGCACGTCGCAATAACCATTTCATCTTGGGAGCCGACTGGTGAGTGCCACAAATACCTTCATGTACTTCTCCCATAGCAACTCTTGCCTAGTCCTCGTCCAAACACTTTAGAAGAACATCATCGACGGTTCAGCGATAAAGACCATCATCTCTTATTGTATACTTGAAAGCCATATGCCGAACAGCCCTGTCCACCCTTTCACTCAGATTGCACAAGTAATCAACAATGGGCTTCCTCCAGTTGGGATTGTCACCTACACTAGACTTTTTGTTAATGGCCGAATCAGTGGGTTCAGGTTCGGCCTCTCCCATATTGGCAAGACAAGACATCGGTCTTTGAGAGATATGAAACATGCCATGATCAACATGATATCCGGATGCTTGTTGTGCCAATTCATTTGCTTTCCAATTGTCATGTCTAGATATACGAGCAATGCTAAAGCAATCCAAAGTAGAAATTATATCTAGACATCTATCAAGATAAACATTAAGTGATTCGTCCAAACACTGAAAGACTTTGGATATTTGCTGCACCACTAGTAACGAATCACCATAAGCCTCAATATGTGTAGCACCTATATCAAGTAACATCTCTAGGCCGAATAACTACGCTTCATATTCGGCTTGATTGTTTGTGCACAAATATTCTAAGCGGCATCAGGCTTCAAAAACAGCACCATGAGGAGATATATAAACAATACCAACACCTTGGCCATTGCTACAAACTGAACCATCAAAGTATAATCTCCATGGTACTAATGAAACAAGGTTCATATCAACATCATGCTTGTTATTAACCCGATGTTCAACAATGAAATTAGCAACAATTTGGCCTTTCATGGATTTTAGAGATTCATAAGCCAAATCATATTCAATCAAAGCATAAGCTCACATGCCAATTCTACCACTAAGAATTGGCCTATGCAACATGTATTTAATGACATCGGTTTGACAAGCTACTACACAAACACTCGGCACTAAATAATGTCTCAGTTTTGTGCAAGCATAATATAAGCATAGACATAATTTCTCAATAAATGTATACCTTGTCTCTGTGTCCAATAAGCGGTGGCTCAAATAAGTGATGGCATGCTCTTTTCCTTCGGTCTCTTGAGTTAGAACAGCACCAATAACTCCTTCCTCTGCTGCAATGTAAAGTCTGAAGGGTTCCCTATGCTTGGGTGCTCTCATCACCGAAGTAGTGCACAAATAAGTCTTGATCATATCAAATGCTTCTTGCTGTTTTGCCCCCCAAGTGAAATCAGCATCATTCTTTAACCGAAGGATAGGAGTAAATGCATCAACTTTCCCTGATAGATTAGCTATGAACCTTCTCAAATAATTGACCTTGCCAAGGAACTTTTGCATATCTCTCTTGCATGTTGGAGCCTCCAGTTTCTGTATAGCCTCTATCTTTTTGGGATCAATCTCTATACCATCTTCATGAATAATGAAACCCAAAAACTTGCCAGCTGACATGCCGAAAGCACACTTCAAAGGATTCATTTTCAGTCCATACTTTTTCATTCTTTCAAAAGCTAAACGCAAATCGGCCAAGTGAGATTCAAAAGCATCCGATTTGACAACAATATCATCAATATAAACTTCAAGTATGACACCGAGTAAATCATGAAAAATCAAATTCATAGCCCTTTGATATGTGGCGCCAGCATTTTTTAATCCGAATGTCATCATTGTCCACTCGAATAAACTAAGGAAACTTGGCATCGAAAAGCTGTCTTGTACATGTCCTCTTCGGCCATAAAAATGTGATTGTATCCGGCATTACCATCTAGAAAGCTAATAACCTTATGTCCAGAAGCATCATTAATAAGCATATCGGCTATTGGCATAGGATACTCATCTTTGGGTGTAGCCCTATTCAAATCTCTGAAATCAATGCACACCCTCAACTTGCCAGATCCTTTCTTCTCTACTGGGACAATGTTAGAAATCCACTCGGCATACCTGCAAGGTCGAATGAAATTAGCTTCAAGCAGTCGACCGATCTCTTCCTTGATCCGGTCATATGTTTTCGGATTAAATTTTCTGGCCGACTGTTTATAAGGTCTAAAACCGGCCTTTATAGGCAACCGATGCTCCACTAGCTCTCGGCTTAACCCTGGCATCTCATGATATTCCCATGCAAAGCAACAAACATATTCTTTCAGTAGCTCGATTAACTTAGCCTTACAACCGGCTTTCAAATTTTTGTTTATAAATGTCGGTCGAGTGACTGAACCATCTCCAATATCTACCTCTTCTAACGGATCGGCTGATGTAAAGCCTTGTCCAAGTTTATCCATGTCATCCAACTCCTCTATAGACTCGTACATATCGTTCTCATTGGACCGATACTTTACAAGACGTTTTTGTAACCACTCGGAATTAGGATCCATTTAAACATATCATACCTTGGAGCCGATTGACGGCTTTAAAGAGATGGGCACAAAACCATTCTTGGTTGTGCTGAGAAAATCAAATTCTGATAAGTCACGTCCCATCAAGCAAGTAGCATTGGGATGTTGCCAATCCACCGATGCATCGGCCAAAGCAACACAGGCCGAGTTATCCGCATGAATAACTTCCACTTCATCATCAACCCACTGAATCAAAAATTGGTGCATAGTGGATGGCACGCACTGGTTTGCATGAACCCAATCGCGGCCTAGTATGACGTTGTAGTTACCTTGCACCTCAGCGACAAAGAATGCAGTAACCAAAGTTTTTCTTCTGACTGTAAGCTCCACATACATCACACCTTTGGCTTCAGTTTTCTCTTTGCCTTCAAATCCGTTGAGCACCATATTGGTCTTGATCAATTCTTCATCAGGCAAACCCAATTTCTTGAAGACCGAATAGGGCATAAGATTTACCACAGCACCACCATCAACAAGCATCCGAGTGAGCGGCGACCCATTGATATGACCTCTGAGATATAATGGTTTCAGATGCGTCACTTCTTCTTTTGGCTTCTCGAATATCGCGTTTTTAGGGCCAAAATTCAGCTGAGCCACCTCCCCTTCCTCATCTACAGCACGAAACTCAGCAGGTAAGTAATACACCATATTGATATCCGTACCTTCATGAACCGGTGTAGACTCATAGTCCAACATGTCAGCCTCCTCCTCAAGTGCATCCACCGATTCAGAAATTTGTCCGAGTGAAGAGGAAGCAATAGGTAACGTAGACGATGCAATGATTGCGTCGTCCTCTTTTGGTAGTGTAGGTGCTGCTGTGATAGGTGTAGAAGCCGCAGCATCTTGTATTTGTTTGGGCCTCCACACTTGTTTTGTAGGTACCATAGGCCGAGTGTCATTGAACAACTTATCCCTTTGCTTCTCGGCCTCTTGTTCTGCCATCTCTTGACTCCTTAACCTCTGTAGTTTCCTCTTTTGTGTCTTTGTTAGCCCTGGAGGACACCACTTTGGCTGAGTGTATTTAGGATCTCTCGCCTTTACCTGGCTGGTGCTTGCCTCATGGTCATTAGCCGAGTGTTTTGGTGCGATAGCAAGTATCGGCTCATTCGGATTGCTATGCACAATCGGCTGCTGTATGGCGAATGTTTCGGTGCCCAAGATAAGTGAGTCGACATCCATTTTCTCCTTGCCTTTTCCCGACTCAACTGCTGCAACACTTGGTGACTTAACACGCCATTCTTTTCGACTTTCCAGATACATGAAATTTCCACTTGGGCGCACCTTTTTACTCTGATGGAATCCACTCGGATGGATGTCACTCGGATGGAATTCAGTCAGATGGAATCTAATCGGCCACATTATTTCACTCAGATAGCTTCCACCTGGGTGCATTCTTACACTTGAATAATTTCCATCCGGTCGCATGTTTTGACCAGCCGACCGATAGTTACCGATGTTCAGTCGGCCTCTATATGAATAGTCAAGTCGATCCCAAACAGATTGCGTATGCTCTTCTGGAAACGGCACCCTTGGTCCACTTGGTTTTATATACTGACTGAACATATCAGCTGATGGTGACCTTGGTCGCTTCAGGTATGATGGCCGGTTAGAGCTGGGACCAGCCGACTGATTAGCATACTTGGATAGCAACATATCAAAAGTTGGCTTGATCCGCTTGCGTTGCACTTTAGCTTCATTCCTTCTCCACTTGCCAATTTCTGTACTCTTGGGCTTGACAAACCTCACACGAGCATTTTCTTGCACTGGCAGTTGCCCCCCGAGTGTAGGATTCTTGATGGTGATTTTGATCACTTCCTTGCCATCGGGTTGCTTACCAAGCACAACTTGTCTCCCCAAGACCTTGTTGTCCTCCTTGTCTTTCCTGGGCTCACCAACAATGACATTAGCTTTATTAGCAGATTCGGCTACCTCCAGCCGAATGAGTAGCTTCCTCCCCTCCAAATCCATGGTATTCATTGGAAAAGGCTGTTTATCAGCTTGCATCTCAGAAAAGTTCAATCGTCTGTCATTAATGGCTGATTGTATATGTCGTTGAAAAACACTGCAATCGTTAGTAGCATGAGAAAAAGAATTATGATATTTGCAATAAGCACGCCGTTTTAGCTCTTAAAACGGCGGTAAAGTATGAGATATTCTAATAATCTTACCCTGCAGCAAAGCATCAAATATTCTATCACACTTAGCAATGTTAAAAGTAAACTTCATCTCTTCATCACGATTCTTATGAATCGGTTTCAGATCATGGTAAGTAAAGGGTTTGGCCTTAGATGGCCAAACAAATTTAGTAGCAAAAACATCACCCTCATCGTCCGAGTGATCACTATCATATTCCACCATATTCATCTTTGGACGATCGGCTTTGTATCTATGCACTTCTTTGAGATCTTTGCTTTGGCTTTCCTGAGCCAAAGCCCTTTGTAAGACTTGGTTGATATATAAGAACTCATAACCTTCTAGCTTTTCTCTGATGGGAGTTCTCAAACCACTCAGCACTAGGTCTGCCAAGTCTCTCACAGTTATCACCAAACTAAAACACCGGTTTTTTGTTTCTCTGAATCTCTTGACGTAATCGGAGACCGATTCATCATGCTTCTGTTTAACCGATGTTAGATGTGATAACTTGAGTTCATTGTCGCCGCTATAAAAGTGATCATGAAATTTTTGCTCTAGCTGCAACCAAACCCGAATGGAACCATGTGGTAAAGAAGAAAACCATGAAAATGCAGTACCAGTTAAAGATAAAGGAAACAAACGCACTTTCAACTCATTTAGTGAGCCTGCTTCACCTAGTTGTGATAAGTATTGACTAACATTCTCCCATGTGGTTTTTGTGCCTTCTCCATTGAAATTAACAAAATCTGGAATCTTATATCCCGGAGGGCACTAGATGGCATCAAAGTACTCAGGGTACGGCTTTTGGTAAATCCGATTCCGAGGTAACTCAATGTAACGCCCTCGATGCGGCTATATCTCCTACATGTCGAAGCACGACTTAGAGGCATAACCGCATTGAAAGCAATGTCGCAAGTGAGGTAATCTTCACACAACCCATGTAATACATAAGGGAAAGAGATACATAGTTGGCTTACAATCGCCACTTCACACAATTACATGAATAAAGCATTACAACATCCAAATACAATCAAGGTCCGACTACGGAACCAAAATAAAAGAAGAACCCCAAATGCGACAAGGTCCCCGATCGACCCCCAACTGGGCTCCACTACTGATCAACTAGAACGAAACAACACAAAGGACAATATTTTCATCGAGCTCCTCCTGAGCTTGGTTGCGTCATCTGCACGGACTCATCGGCACCTGCAAGCTGGTTTTGGAAGTATTTGTGAGCCACAGGGACTCAGCAATCTCGCACCCTCGCGATCAAGACTATT
>NC_053028.1:705898023-706017387 GCF_003073215.2 Triticum urartu
TTAGAAGTTTCTATCCCTAGAAAACTTCATGATGAGTGGGAACCTACTATTAAAATTAAAATTAAAGATCATGAATGCTTTGCTTTATGTGACTTGGGTGCTAGCGTTTCCACGATTCCAAAAACTTTGCGTGGTGTGTTAGGTTTCCGTTAATTTGATGATTGTTCTTTAAATTTGCATCTTGCGGATTCCACTATTACGAAACCTATGGGAAGGATTAATGATGTTCTTATTGTTGCAAATAGGAATTATGTGCCAGTAGATTTCATTGTTCTTGACATTGATTGCAATCCTACATATCCCATTATTCTTGGTAGACCTTTCCTTAGTACGATTGGTGCAATTATTGATATGAAAGAAGGGAATATTAGATTCCAATTTCCGTTAAGGAAAGGCATGGAACACTTTCCTAGAAAGAAAATTAAGAATGAGTTCATTACAGTACCTTAAGTGGTGGTTTTTTTTCTTATACTAACGGAGCTCATGATATTTTCTGTTGAGTTTTGTATTGTGAAGTTTTCAAGTTTTGGGTAAAGATTTGATGGATTATGGAATAAGGAGTGGCAAGAGCCTAAGCTTGGGGATGCCCAAGGCACCCCAAGGTAAAATTCAAGGACAACCAAAATCCTAAGCTTGGGGATGCCTCGGAAGGCATCCCCTCTTTTGTCTTCGTCTATCGGTAACTTTACTTGAGGCTATATTTTTATCCACCACATGATATGTGTTTTGCCTGGAGCGTCTTGTATGATTTGAGTCTTTGCTTTTTAGTTTACCACAATCATCCTTGTTGTACACACCTTTTGGGAGAGACACACATGAATTGGAATTTATTAGAATAATCTATGTGCTTCACTTATATCTTTTGAGCTAGATAATTTTGCTCTAGTGCTTCACTTATATCTTTTAGAGCACGGTGGTGGTTTTATTTTATAGAAATTATTGATCTCTCATGCTTCACTTATATTATTTTGAGAGTCCTTTAGAACAGCATGGTAGTTTGCTTTGGCTATAAAATTGGTCCTAATATGATAGGCATCCATGATGGGTATGATAAAAACTATCATAAAAAGTGCATTGAATACTATGAGAAGTTTGATACTTGATAATTGTTTTGAGATATAAAGGTGGTGATATTAGAGTGTGTTAGTTGAGTAGTTGTGAATTTGAGAAATACTTGTGTTGAAGATTGCAAGTCCCGTCGCATGCACGTATGGTAACCGTTGTGTAACAAATTTGAAACATGTGGTGTTATTTGATTGTCTTCCTTATGAGTGGCGGTCGGGGATGAGCGATGGTCTTTTCCTACCAATATATCCCCCTAGGAGCATGTGTGTAATGCTTGGTTTTTGATGACTTGTAGATTTTTGCAATAAGTATGTGAGTTCTTTATGACTAATGTTGAGTCCATGGATTATACGCACTCTCACCTTTTCATCATTGCTAGCCTCTTCCGTACCGTGCGTTGCCCTTTCTCACCTTGAGAGTTGGTGCAAACTTCGCCGGTGCATCCAAACCCTGTGATATGATACGCTCTATCACACATAAACCTCCTTATATCTTCCTCAAAACAGCCACCATACCTACCTATTATGGTATTTTCATAGCCATTCCGAGATATATTGCCATGCAACTTTCCACCGTTTCATTTATGACACGCTTCATCATTGTCATATTGCCTTGCATGATCATGTATTTGACATCGTATTTGTGGCAAAGTCACCATGCATAATTTATCATGCATGTCACTCTTGATTCATTTCCCTTCCCGGTACACCACCGGAGGGATTCATATAGAGTCATATTTTGTTCTAGTATCGAGTTGTAATAATTGAGTTGTAAATAAATAGAAGTGTGCTGATCATCATTAATAGAGCATTGTCCCAATTAAAAAAAAGGAGAAAGGCCAAATAAAAAAAGAAAGTCCCAAAAAGGGGAAAAAGAAATAAAAAGAAATAAAAAGGGACAATGCTACTATCCTTTTTTCCACACTTGTGCTTCAAAGTAGCACCATGATCTTTATGATAGAGAGTCTCTTGTTTTGTCACTTTCGTATACTAGTGAGAATTTTTCATTATAGAACTTGGCTTGTATATTCCAACAATGGGATTCCTTAAATGCCCTAGGTCTTCGTGAGCAAGCAAGTTGGATGCACACCCACTTAGTTTCTTTTGTTGAGCTTTCATACATTTATAGCTCTAGTGCATCCGTTGCATGGCAATCCCTACTCCTTGCATTGACATGAATTGATGGGCATCTCCCTAGCCCGTTGATTAGCCGCGTCAATGTGAGACTTTCTCCTTTTTGTCTTCTCCAGATAACCCCCATCATCATATTATATTCCACCCATAGTGATATATCCATGGCTCATGCTCATGTATTGCGTGAAAATTGAAAAAAGTTTGAGATTACTAAAGTATGAAACAATTGCTTGGCTTGTCGTCGGGGTTGTGCATGATGAGAGCATTCTTGTGTGACGAAAATGGAGCATGACCAAAATATGTGATTTTGTAGGGATGAACTTTCATTTGCCATGTTATTTTGAGAAGACATGATTGCTTAGTTAGTATGCTTGAAGTATTATTATTTTTATGTCAATATTAAACTTTTGTCTTGAATCTTTCGGATCTGAACATTCATGCCACAATAAAGAAATTACATTGAGAATTATGCTAGGTAGCATTCCACATCAAAAATTCTGTTTTTATCATTTACCTACTCGAGGACGAACAGGAATTAAGCTTGGGGATGCTTGATACGTTTCCAACGTATCTATAATTTTTGATTGTTTCATGCTATTATATTATTTGTTTTGGATGTTTAATGGGCTTATTTATACACTTTTATATTATTTTTGGGACTAACCTACTAACCCAAGGCCCAGTGCAAATTGCTGGTTTTTTTCCTATTTCAGTGTTTCGCAGAAAAGGAATATCAAACAGAATCCAAACGGAATGAAACCTTCGGGAGAGTTATTTTTGGAACAAACGCGATCCAGGGGACTTGGAGTAGACGTCAAGAAAGAAACGAGGCGGCCACGAGGCAGGGACGCGCGCCTGCCCCCCTGGGCGCGTCCCCCACCCTCGTGGGCCTCTCGCAGCTCCACCGACCTACTTCTTTCTCCTATATATATCCATATACCCCAAAAACATCCAGGAGCACCACGAAATCCTATTTCCACCGCCGCAACCTTCTGTACCCAAGAGATCCCATCTTGGGGCCTTTTCCGGAGCTCCGCCGGATGGGGAATCGATCACGGAGGGCTTCTACATCAACATCATAGACTCTCCGATGATGTGTGAGTAGTTTACCACAGACCTTCGGGTCCATAGTTATTAGCTAGATGGCTTCTTCTCTCTCTCTTTGGATCTCAATACAAAGTTCTCCTTGATCTTCTTGGAGATCTATTCGATGTAACTCTTTTTGCTGTGTGTTTGTCGAGATCCGATGAATTGTGAGTTTATGATCAAGTTTATCTATGAACAATATTTGATTCTTCTCTGAAATCTTTTATGTATGATTTTTTATCTTTGCAAGTCTCTTCGAATTATCAGTTTGGTTTGGCCTACTAGATTGATCTTTCTTACAATGGGTGAAGTGCTTAGCTTTGGGTTCAATCTTGCGGTGTCCTTTCCCAGTGACAGCAGGGGCAGCAAGGCACGTATTGTATTGTTGCCATTGAGGATAAAAAGATGGGGTTTTTATCACATTGCTTGAGTTTATCCCTCTACATCATGTCATCTTGCCTAATGCGTTACTCTGTTCTTATGAACTTAATACTCTAGATGCATGCTGGATAGTGGCTGATGTGTGGAGTAATAGTAATAGATGCAGAATCGTTTCGGTCTACTTGTCGCGGGCGTGATGCCTATATACATGATCATGCCTAGATATTCTCATAATTATGCACTTTTCTATCAATTGCTCGACAGTAGTTTGTTCGCCCATCGTAATACTTATGCTATCTTGAGAGAAGCCACTAGTAAAACCTATGGCCCCCGGGTCTATTTTTTATCATATAAGTTTCCAAGCTATTTTACTTTGCAATCTTTACTTTCAATCTATATCATAAAAATACCAAAAATATTTATCTTATTATCTCTATCAGATCTCTCTCTCGTAAGTGACCGTGAAGGGATTGACAACCCCTTTATCGCGTTGGTTGCGAGGTTCTTATTTGTTTGTGTAGGTACGAGGGACTTGCGTGTAGTCTCCTACTGGATTGATAACTTGGTTCTCAAAAACTGAGGGAAATACTTATGCTACTTTGCTGCATCACCCTTTCCTCTTCAAGGGAAAACCAACGCAGTGCTCAAGAGATAGCAATGACACCATCCCTGTAATACTCCTTTCACAAACCAAAATAAGTTTGTGCGCCATCGAGTAATGTGCAAAAATATTCTTTATTTTTACAGCAAACAATAGATTTTCAAATAAATTTGAAGGACGAAAAATAAACTATAAATATGTTTTGAGATGTACAGAACTTACTACTTCTACACTATGACTAATTTATTTTAAGAAAAATCCATAATTAGAAGCAGAATAGATCAACATTTGATTTTACGCTTTAACCTATTGTGCCTTCCCCTTTTTTGACTATATTTAAAAAAAATGCCTTCCCCTTTTTTTCCAGGTAGAGATGGCCTCAAAACCTTAGCTATTGCTAAAGTATGTCATAAGAATTGATTTAACCTATAAAAACAGTAAAAAAAAGTGTGTGAGGGTATGTTACACTACAATTAATTACAACGGGGAGGTAAACTGTTGCATTTTTACGCGTGTACGTAATTTTGGAATTCTTACAGCTCATGCACTTGAAGTAGCTCAGTTGTCCCTCAGCAATGCTGGATGACCTGAAATAAAACACAGACAAAATACGGCAATACACCGATGCTTGCAATATCAAAGTTCACAGATATCAGCCATGTTGCAAAAAGACTTAATTAACCGTTTGAGGAAGTTTATAATATGTTTTCTTGACATATCACACCATCAACTTTATTGTATGAACCTGACCTCAACACATGTTCACTTCCATTTTTTATGATGGATAAATCAAGCAGACACAAACGCAACAAAATTATGCTCTCATCTTTGATGAAAACACTATTCAGTCAGAACAGTAAGCATTTTGAGCACTATTCAAGAAACATCTGATAAATTATCTCCCATGTGGCAACCTATCTGAAAGTTCATCTTTTGCATCATATCTAGGAAATCTATTCAATACATGCAGATTGTAAATATTACATGGTAGTGGAGGCAACACATAGAAATCCACAATAAGTGAATAAACAAACGATGTACTCAGACTTGCAATGGGCTTTTGCTTGGCATATAATGAGGCCAAATGTGAAGAGTAGAATCAAGAAGGCAGCTACTACTTATATTCCCATTACAAAATAAAAGGATAATATGTTGTACTGCTTGTTCTCATGCTATGTCCTCCTCGCACCTGCTGGGGAAAGACTGCATCCTGACGCGACTGAGGGTTCGAGATTGTTTGGCTTGAGAGGAATCCCAATTTGGATTACGCGAATGAAATTTATAAAATAGAAGGTAGTTGATCCTTAAGCTAAGTAGTATGTGAACATCGGAAGGAGAATAAAAATTACTTTTTCTCACCATGTAATGAAAAATAATCTAGCAACATACCGGCAATTTGATTGTACTTACAAAAGTGAGTTCAGATGTGCATGTATCAAGCAACAGTTAGCGTATGTCTTATGGCAAAATAAAAGATAGAGTGACGTTGAGTTTCATCCAAGGCACTTATAACTTAAGTCTCCTTTTACTCGTTATTAATCTATAGATATTGTTATTAATCAACATTTAATTTTTCTTCATAATGGAGAATTATTTGAATCCCACTAAAAGTATGTGTAAAGCATATGGGAATAACATGCAAATGATTATTGACAATCATATAATATTCTGACATTTAAAAAACAACAGTGGTCCAAGAAAGTACGTCAGCATACATATTCAGCGTTGTGTACTACAATAAAGCTAATACTTATCAACCAATGTGAATTTGCACATGCAATTGTTAGAGTCCCCCACTGTATATGCATGTGCACAAAAAGCATCCCAAGGCTCACGAAGAACGAAAAAAATTAATAGAATCATTGCTGACTTGACTGGAAGAGGAGAAAAGCTTCACGTACCTACATGATTAGATGTGGACAGGCAGTACAACAATATCATAGATGTTGACAGGCAGTCTTCATGATTAGATGAGGATAGCGGGAGAGGTCATTGCTAGATTAGAGATCAGGAGATGAGTCCGCTCTCTGCTGCATTGAACTGGGTCAGCCCCTCTTGATTGTTGATGAGGCAAGGATTAGGGAAGCCTTGCCTTTTTCTGTTTAGGGAGGAGCCAGCTTGACGTCTGCCAAGCTCCTCGCCGCTCCATACCCAATCTTCCATCTCCTTCATATCAGGATGCCATCTGCGGCCGCCCAACCGCCAAGAAGACTACTGTGAAAGAGGCCCAGGGTAGGAGGCAGATCCGTTAGAGAAACAGCCAGTCGGATCGGCGCTCAAGGAATATTGGAGAATCAGGGCGTATAGGAGGGGAAGACGACGTAGGGAGCCAAGGGGACAAGGATCGGGAGGACTGCAAGTGGTATATTTCTAGGACTCATGGTGACTTCTTTAATCTTAACCATAGATAATATCGTGCGTATAATTCTAGGACTCATGAAGACTTTTTTTAATCTAAACCATCGATTTAATATCCTATGGTTAAATATATATATATATGTTTTCTAAGAATTAATGTGGTAACTCGGTTGGTGCCTCCAATTAGTAAATATTAGATGAGGTGTCTGAAACAAATAAAATCATTTAAGCAGGACGAAACCAAGAATATCATCTTGGTTTATTAGTAGGTATAGATAAGATTCTACACATGGTTTTCTTAATTTGTATATGCACTTAGCTCATTGGGGGTTGGGTAATTAAAGCAGAGAGATGGTGGCTTGCACATTTCCAATGCATTTTTACTCAATTCCATAATTTGTCCTAAAGTTTCTATATGTACATTTTCCACTCGACGGAGGGAGCATGTGTATAGACATATATCCCTATCTCGGCCGGTTGTATGGCTACTTTTTTGTAATTTATTTTGCGCTTTGTACTTCGGTACTCAATTATGAGACCCGACCTTTATTAATAAATGGTTGTGTGCATTGTAATGATGAGGAGGTCGGGGGTAATCCTCCTTTTTTTTAAATGTGATACGGTGTTGCAAGGTGAAAAAAAATTCAAGTCGGGAGTAGGAAAATACGGTTGTGTACAGATTCACAACACACTTGGCATCTTGCTAACTCATAATAGGCAACAACAACGCATGAGGCAAGCTATAATAGTAAAACCAGAGTCAACACAATTTATGCATGTTTTGTAGTTTATCAGCAGTTGTCAAATTGTTGAACCATACTACACTAAATTTGTCGGCTGAGTAGACACATAAGTTTTTACTACCATTTTCATGCCGATTTCAGCTCAATTGAACAACCTTTGCCATACAATATGTTCGTTGCCCAAACTACTCTATGTTCCATGCCAACGAAAGTACACAAGAATGAATACAGGTCACACCCTCTACGGTGGAGGTAATACCCTACTTCTTGTCTGTGGTGTTGTTCTCTTGTGTAAGGTGTGATTAAAAATCTTCCAAACCCTTGCCCTGGTGCTCCAGGCCGCTTATATAGAGTGCGCCAACACTAAAGATACACCAGTTGGTCATAAATGTTCTGTGTAACGGCATACTAAAAACCGATAGTTTCTTACATTGCAAATAGTAACTGACATATAAACAACCAGTAGAGGTTGCTTATAACACCTATGTTTAATGCATAATGCAACGTCCACACGTAATGCCTCCTTAATTGCTCCTGGCCATTGGCCTGCTGTGAAACTTACTGCTGATAAAACCTACCGATGAGGGTCCTGACTCATGTATAATCAAGTTGGCGATTATTTTCAGACTGGTGTCCACTCATCTAGGATGCCACCCCTTGGCAATTGTAATCGAGCATTTGAAAAATGTTTAAAATGTGTATTAGAAAAATGTTGACCATGTATTAAAAAATGTTAAATTTGTATCGGAAACATATTAAACATGTATTAGAAAAATGTGTTGACATGTAAAAAATGTAGAATAAAAACCAAAAAGGTTAACCAAAAAGAAACAAAATAAATCAAATAAAATGAAAATGAGAAAAATAGAAGAAACAAATGCAAAAAAGAATGAAAAAAATGAAAAAAAAAACCAAGAAAAAAGCAAAAAAAAACAGTGAAAACCAAGAAAAGAAACAAAGAAGAACAAAGAAAAGCAAAAAAAGATGAAACCCGATGAAAAAGCAAATAAAACATTTAAGGAACACATAAAAAATAAAAAAAATAAAAATGAAAAAAAAACGAGAAAACCCAAAGATAACAAACCCATCGAGCATGGCGAATGAACCAGCAAAGGAAAAAAAACAGATAGAACGGGCCGGCCCAGCCATTACAGCGCTCGCGCGATAAGAGCACTTGCTTAATAAGAAATATAGCGTTCGCGCGATATACAGGACGGCACGCCAATTCCTATTTGACGCTTAGCGCGCCAAATATAACATTAGCGGTATGCAGCGCCACAGCAGCTTCCAGTTCGTTCCATAGTGCGATGGCCCATATAGTTTTTTTTTTCTCTCTAACCGGTTTTGGGAAATGTTCCACCGGTTTCTCTGGTGGTTTTCTCTAGGTTTTTTCCAAGGCGACTTTTATGGGTTTTTTTCCTTTTTATTTTTATTTTTTACTTTTTACCTTTTTCTTTTCCCCGTATATTTTTTCTTTATTAATTTTTCGAAATTGCTCATTATAATTATCATGAGCTATTTATTTTTAAAATTCGTGATATTTGTAGTTTGTTAATTATTTCTAAATACACTAACATATTCCAAATTCATGAACTTTTCTCAATACATATGTTTCTTGGAAATTCACAAACCGTTTTCAAATCCATAAAAAAATTCAATTAGTGACCATTTTCAAACTGAAGAATGTATTGAAATTTGTGCATTTTTTAAGTTTTCAAAACTTTTCAAATTTATAAACTCTGTGAGTTAAAAATGTTCTCAAATTCTGAAAGAAATTTCAAAAACTGTTAAAAAGTGCACAAATTTGAATAAATTTTCAGCAACTTCAAGTAGGGGTTTCTGACTGAACTTTGGCCACCAAGTTCAAGTAGTGGGTTTACTGTCAGGCTAACTGAACCCGGCTGCCATCATTCGTGTGGCACACGTTAAACTACGTGTGACAGCACGCTGTTATCGGACAAGTTCGACGCGGCTGCTGTTCCACCACGAAGCAGGCCAAAATGGCGAGTGCATTTCCAGTCCGTCCAACGAACAAGGGCAGTATGCCACTGGCAATCTCGTCTTTCAGAGCTTCTGAATGTATGAATGAATAATGAAGGTGGTCCGCCAGGATGTTCCTTCACGTCGTTCTTCGTGGAATTTATTTAAGCTTAATTCGTGAAGGTGATCTCCAAGGATGCCTGGGGATACGTGTGACACAGTTAGACGAACAATTAAAAATGCTTGCGATCTCCAGAATGATATGACTCGTGGATCGGTGTCCACTTGTATTCCATTTCTGGACATACGTCCACGTAACTCATCGCAGCATAATATAGTCTAGTAATCTACACATATACTGGGAAGATTCTTTCATTCAACCGACGATTTAAGTGTAAAGAAAAGGCATCAGATGTGTCTCTTTTCAACGGCCAGGAATGTCCTCATGAGCACGCTGTTGGCACAACACGTGGTCCATCATGCAGTGCCCACGCTTATTGGCCAGGCAAGCACATATATACTTGTCATTTCAATTACATGCCTGCCCTTATTCCCACGACAGCTTAATTTGCATATATCCCTATCTCCATCCGTATGCAAGATAACGTGGAAAAGTAATGAAGCATTTCTAAGATATACTTTTATGACCCATATTGTGAATACCAGTAATATTCTACACAAAATAGTACGTACACCCTCGGTCTCAAAATAAGTGTCTTAATTTTAATACAACTTACAAGCTTAATGAAAACGTTGTATGTGCGTGCCGGTAGGTGAGAGCTAGGCCGGCAATACGAGGCCACGCATGCACGCCTTTGACTCCAGAATGGTCGATGCTGGCAACGACCTCGCCAGCTCTAGCGCCAGATCATCATTCATCCAACCCTAAATTAGTCTACTTGACCAGTTACAGCACACAAGTAGACTAGACACTAAACAATTCTTCTAGTTGTGTGACTTTTCCTCCAAGAGACCAATAGAGAAGGTGGGCATGAGATGCTTAATTTTGTTTACTTAAGTGAAGTGATTGAATGATAGATTTTCCATTATGAATTCCAGACTGGTGTGAAAGCGTTCACTTTACCCCCGAATTTTCTTTTTTTACTTAGAACACTCTCTATTATTTTATTTTAGGCAGCATGCAGTCTCTGCTGGTTCAGTGTGAAAACAGCTTTGATTCTGCTTTTGGACGTAGGCTGTGCCTTGTGCTGACTTGACGCACATGCGCATGCATGTGTTCATGCGTGCATTCACCACATTGTCACTGGATTAACCAAGTGATTGTGCAGTACTTTTCTATCCAAATATAGAGAGTTCGCTTCAATGGGAGAGATACTTTTACTCCCATCACAAAACTGCAGAGATTCCTCTCGCAGTCGGCTCAGAGATTGGTATAACTTTTTTTTTATATTTTTCTTGCGAGAAAGCTTCGTATAAACTTGTTGACAAAGGTAGTTGTTGCACATGTCGCGCAATATCGATTCAGGTAACCAGTCCTTTCAACCCACATACGACATGGGTCTGCTCCATGTGTCATGTGTGTCTTGGCCCACCAACTAGGCCCAACCGAAGAGCAACATAGACCCTCATACATAGGTCATCATAAGTCTGCTAACACCAATGTTTCTAGCCAACCAACCATGACCGATTACCCGTCATCAAGATTTATTCCGGACATCTGAACTCTTATATCAATTGTTACGCAATCCTAGGTCCGCTAACTAGCGTTTCGGACTCATATGCATGATGAGCCTGCTCAATAAGATATTCGCCCAACAACTAGCCCCAACAGGGGAGCAACATAGGCCTATACCAGGGCTCGGGCCCTCTTTTGTCCCAAAAGACTAGTATGATAGAAGGAGACACCCTCGTCCTTATAAATCGTGCTTTGTCTCTTCCCATAATCGATGTAGGACTAAACCTAACAAATAGGTTAACTATATTGCACCACTACTAGGACTACCAATTAATGTGCTTATATATGTATGGATATTTAACTGAAATTGAAGTACAAAATATTATGATGGCTAATCTATATTGCTTTGACTAAAATCCAATTTTAGCAAGATATACAATCCGGCATAATAACTAATTTCAGGTGACATTTTAAACTAGATTTTGCATGTTGACCCAACTGAACTACATTTGCACTATTCTGTTATGATGGACCAGCTTGTGAATGTGACGACGCAACGTCTACGGGTCGGATCCTTCTAATCTAAGTTTCTCTTCATCGGCGACGGTTGCTGTTCGGTGCATTGGTCCTTTTGTGCCTTAGCAGTACGACTTTCCGACTTTCTGGTACAACAAGATTTCCTTGGTTCCGATGACGGTGGCGCACCTTCGATTCACTTCAGAGGTTGTAGTTGTCGTGGGGTGGTCTATGGACATGAATGTAATTTCTTTTACTTTTGATCTTCATACCGCAATGATGTTTGATGAGTCGATCAGAAGTTTCCCCCAAAAAGAGTTGCTGAGGACGTCATTGTAGTGAGCTTACATGACAAGTAGGAAGCACATCCCGTTACTAATTGTTACTATTTGTTTTTCGTAATTACTCTGTTACTAATTGGTTGAAAAGGACAAGCTTAAGTACCCCCACATGCATCACGATTGAAGCCACAAAAGTATGATCCTATCCCACCAACTAAAAAGAAGTATGATCTCTCAATCACGGATATGAAGCGGGTGCATCCATGCACGGTTTTGGGTTCTCGGGGGCCGGATTTGTCTATGGGTCCTTTAGCGAAGCCACACGCATCATCTAGATTGAAGTAGTATTATACACTTTTAAGCCCTCCATCCGCGACTCCCGGACCATTAGTACTCCTTAGATGTGACCAACGAAACATTCACATTCCTTTCCACTCTTTCTTAATTGCTTCATGGACCTCAAGAGATCCCGCGTTTGCTATTCTTGCCTAATGCCGCGTCTCCGAGGCGGCGTGGTTGGCCGCGACGTCGCCGACGGAGACAAGAAGGAACGGTGGACTTTTTATCATTGCCGCTCGAATTGGATTGTTGTTGAGTCCGAGACGGGGTGCCACGATCACGCCGACACTAGCAGCTACTCCCTCCGTTTTAAATTACTTGTCGCGAAAATGAATGTATCTAAAACTAAACTATATCTAAATACATCCATACTGCGACAAGTAATTCGAAACGGAGGAAGTAGCTACCTAATGACGGGACCATGGCTTCCTCGCTGAACCAACAAAACAGAAACCTAATTAACTAAACGGGACCGCCTTTTCCAACTCAGACTCCATCACCTTCGTCTCCGGCCCGCTACGTACCTGACCCTAACCTGACACGCACGTACCGCAGACATTCGCCACACTGTCACCGTATTAATCAAGTACTAGTACTACTGCTCAATTTCTCAAGTCTCCATCGAAAGACGACTTGGCTTCATCGGTAGACGAGAGAGAGCCATACACAACTGGGCGGCAGACATCTCGCCAAGCAGCCACACGATTATCGTTGTTAGTAATTTTCTTCTTGAGTACTAGTACAAAAGAATCTTCTGCCTCTTGCTAATCGCCTCCCTCTCTGTGGTGCACAGCCACTTGCCCATGTCGATCGCCAGCATTGTGTATGGATAGGAGGAAAGCCGACGAAGCCGAATTGACCTATCTTATCTTTCAATGCCATGTTTCCAGTCTCGCTTATGGCAAATTATTCTGATGATATTGTCATTTTCATTGCACAAAAATCTGACAGGAACGCCATTTTCATGGCCCATATGTATACACGAGCTACACAGGTGTGCATGTGTTCAAGAGCGAACACATTCACCGCACTGTCACTGGATTAATTAAGTGCATTTTACTGGAGTACTTTATCTAAAGACTTTGCTTCACTCGGAGAGATACTTTCACTCCCGTCACAAAACAGCGTAGGTTCCTCCGCCGATCTGATCAGAGCTTGGTGTAACTAAGTTTGCTGAGAAAGGAGAAAGAAAGTTGGACACGGAGTACATAGTCAAAAAAAAAAGTTGAACACGGAGTATATGCTCTCGAGCTCATCTGCTTTTGGATGAGCAGTGAATTCACAAAAATGATAACAAACTTAAAAAAAATTAGCAAACATTAGGAATGTTTTGGGTGGTTGCAAAGTTTCATCATGAAATCACATTCACGGAAGTCAAAGAAAAAGCATAAATCAATGATCCAAAAATTGTACTTTCGAACGCACTTTGGAGCATCGATTTTTTAGCGACGACTTTCATGGATGTGATTTCATGATGATATTGTGTAAGGGCTTCTCCAACCGTAACCCGGAAATTTCCTCCCGCATCCATCCGCGGACAGGGGAGGCCAATCCACGAACACAAATGAGGGAGGCAGCCATCCAATCGTAGCAGCATACATTTTCACAACAACTCGAATCAACCGGACGAAATTTGATCAAACCAGATGAATTTTGATATAAACACGGTGGATTTCATTGAAACTAGGATAATTTGTACATTAAACCTGACGATATTTCATCCAGTGAACTAAAAACCTAAAAATAAAACCCTAAACTATCATATACTTCACGGTGATCTCGTAAGCCATGCCGGGCTGGCCAGCGGCTCCCCCTCCGTCATCGTGACCCGACCCGGCATCGGAGCCGTCATCATCAGGCTTGGGGCGGCGGAAGGTGGTGGCGTCGCGGCAACGCTTCCCGGCGGCCGCCTGACGCTCGCAGATGATCCTCTCCGCCTCCTCCTACGCCGTGCACAATGTCGCCGCGGCCACCGAGGGTGTGGGTTGTGGGAATGGGCGGCGGTCGTTGGAGGATGCATCATTGGCGACGGCGATCTCTGCGAGGGACATTTCCTCGCCGTACCTGGCCATCTCGCCGTCGAGGTGGCGAGACGGGCTTGGCCGTCTCCGATGTCATCACGGAGCGGTCCAGGGCCCAAACGTATGCCAGGTCCGGGTCCGCCAGGATGTGTGGTGGCGGAACGCATGAGTCCATGAACTTTGATCGTCACGAGGCGTTGCGGCTGTACCACTGGCGCTGCTCCCGGTCGGTGTACTCCTGCGCCGTCATGGCGCTTCGGGACTATGACAAAGAGCCGCACCTGCCGAGGTAGTGCAAAATGCTACTGCGCGCCTTGGGCAGGGGCGACGCGTCGGGGCGGCGCCGAGAGCTGCTCCTCCTTGACGCACCGGGGCGGCGGCGAGAGCCACTCTTCCTTCATGTTACGTCTTATTTGGATGCCACGGCTGCGTAGCGGTGGAGAGTGTGGAAGAGATGCTGTCTCCGGCTTCACGGGGAGGAGCGGCCCCAGGGGCGGAGCCGAGCCATTTATGTGGACGACGGAGCGACGGAGCATCAGCTCCATCTACTCCTCAAATTTCACGTCGATGCCGGCGTAGACCTGGCCCAGCCTTCAAGCGGCGGCTTCCGAGAGGTCACATCGGTCGGCGCCGCCCTCCTCCCTCCGGTCACATCGCGACATCAATGCCGCCCCCCACATACTCTTGCCCAACATGAATGCGGCACGGTAAGCAGCGCGTGCATCGGAAGGAAAGAGCGGGATGGACGGGTGACGGGTTTTGGTGGGTTAGGGCGGTCAGAAGCGGGCGTGGGATCGGTCCGACTCTCAAAAACCTCTCCGGGTTTGTCTTTGGTTTGCGTGAGAAATCACGTCCAGACCACTATGTGGACCGATACAGGACCATGTTGGATGGCTTCTGCGGTCCGGACCGTTCCGAGAGGTTTAAGTGTCAGCGTTGAAGATGCCCTAAGCACTCCAAACATACCTTACTATTTGCCACAAAAAAGTCAGAATATTTTGAATTTATTTCTATTTTTTTACGTTCATAGCATGAGCATTTGGGCTCGAGCTGAGAAATAAACTTTCGCTTATGCCGTCACTTCCTTGTGGGACCACTGGCAGCCTTCGGCCCATTGGTCAAGCAAAATATAAAAATAAAATCCAGCACAGACTTGTTTCTTTTAAAGCAGTACAGCCTTTTGAAGGTAGTACAAAAGATCAAAAACATTGTTTTGAGCTGGTTCAGAGTGAAATTTACACTCTAGTCTTAGCCTAAAATAACAAGGATGGAAGTTTTCGCATCCGTAAGAGGCAGGTTAGGCCATGTTCGTAATCTCTCTGCTCCTTCACTCCACGGTGTTGGCGAAGCTCAATCTTCGCAGCTCCGTTAAAGTGAGGTCTGCTTCGGGAGCAGAGTTAAGAGAGCGGAGAGGAAACAGAAGTCGTCTTTTTCACGAATCTTTGGCAGCGCAGGTGCGTGTACTGTTTTTGATGGGCCAGATTTAGGGTCCTGTTGGTGATGGCATAGCTATGCAGGAAGCACACGGCAAGGAACATTCTGCGCGCACCCTCGGCTGACTGTTCCGGCGGCTGGCCAGTGGGAAGTTCCTATTCCTTCCCTTTCATTCCTTCTGTCCATTTGTTTTCGCAATGCCGATGAGACCCATATTTAATCATGGGTCAGCGCGGCGTGCACCGGACGGGATAGAATTCGTTGGTTTGTTGGGACCATCACCCACCGGTGAAAATGAACAAAACTAGCCCTTTTTGAAACTTGAACACAAAATGACCCTAATTTGGAAAGAAAAAAAATCCCAAACTGGCCCCTTTTTGGGCGTCATACTAGATAGCATGACGCCCTGGGCTAAGGCGCTATGGTAGCGACATGTTATATGGCGCTCCAGGTTAGGGTGTCATGCCAAATAGCATGGCGCCTTAACCTCATGCAGAAGGACCAATTTTGTGAAATATTTTCAAATTAGGGTCATTTCGTGTTGAAGTTTCGAAGAAGGCCAGTTTTTCCATTTTCAGGCGTCTCTGACCCGTTCGTTACTTGGCGTGGTCACCTCACCTGGGGTTCCTGCCTGACCATGATTCTGAGTCCCTAACCTGATATGACATGCTGAAATATGGTCGCCGGATTAACCAAGTGAGAGCCTCTACAACCGCGATAAGCAAATCCGACCCCTCAAACGCCCGCGGGCGCACCGGGCTCGTCCGCGGACACTGACCGTTCATGCCTCAAATATTTGATTCTACAACCGGACACCTCAAAATAGAAATCTCAAATCCATATTATTACAGGCAACGTGAAACCTAATCTAACCAGAGCTCGCCCGTTTCTGCCGTGGCCATGTCCCGCGATCGGCTGCGCTTCTCAGAGTGTTGGTCCGGCCACCGGCAAGATAGAGTAGGGCATGGGACACAAGTCGGCTCACGGGACTCAAGGCGCCAACGTTTCCCGTGCCCTGCTCTTCCTCGTCGGAGCCCGTAACCTGAGCGGTGCTGGTGGACGTCTGATCAATGACAGATCCGTCCTGGGATGAGACGACAACGTCCACCACGATGTAGTTGCGGCGCCCAAACTGATGCACCATACGGTCGCCGAAGAATGCGACTCCGCCTTGCGGACGTCCACCGCCGCGAGGGCTGCTACCACCTCCCGCACTCGGTGCCTAGCACGGCGGGCACGCCGTGCCATGTTCTCGTCGGATCAGGCCCATGGTGTGTCCCGATGGTCGGCGCGCTAATGGAGGGGTAGCGCGCCCACCACCATGTACGGACACCAAACGGACCACACTGCCTCCGGCGAGGCACCTACGGTTGGCCTAGCGCCGGATCCATGCGCCATTTGGGTGGATGCAATGGATTCGACGGAAAGAGTCGGAGCGCTGCCGTGCACGGGCCTCCTCCCAGGCGCGGTGGAGCGCAAGCCGGACGGCCATCTCCTCCTTGGGACCGCGTGGGATGAGCTCGGGGTCGACGGATCTAGAGTTGAAGGACTCGGATCCGCTGCTCGTCATGCCGAAGACGAGTTTGGGTAGCTAAAGGGAGTGCAGGGGAGTGAAGGGAGTGAAGTGAAGTGGCTAACGGGTGAGGAGGAATATATGTGGGGCCGGATCCGATGTCGTGGGTGTGCGCGGAGGCGCCCTGGCGCCCCCATATCCGCCCCATATTTGGGCTGGATATGAAGGGTGCCGGTCATCCCGGATGTTTGAGGCGCTCGTCTGGGTCCAAATTTTACAACCGAACAATGACCGGGCGGCCTGCCCAGAGACGTAAGGCGAGTTTGAGCTGCCCGGTTGTAAATGCCCTGAGTGAATGTTTAGTTCCTTCTTCTCAACCGTTGAGGTCATAGCCAGCTCCCCGACCATCTATCTATCTATTCTCTTTGTTTTCACAAATATAAAATGATCTGTTTGTTTTCAAAAATCAAATATATGTATTTATGTTTTAGTGTGTTTGTTCACTCATTTAATTTATATGTAAGTTTAAGCAGGGAGAGCAACCAACGACCATGACAGAAAAAACCATATTTCATGAAAAAAATACTTTCTTTGTTTCATAATAAAAAAACGTTTTTCAAACTATTTTAGCATAAATAACGTTCTTATAATATAAAAGGAAAAGAGCAGAAGACAGAGAAGAAGCATTTGTCCTTCTTCCTTGTGACCACGGCGGAGCGGAGTCCCAGAGGTGGTACCCAATCTAGCTAGCTATTCTCAGATAGATTTGCTCACTGTGACCATACGTGGCAACATCATCGATCGACTGTGCGCGTGCGGCGCTCGACGCCTCTTTGGTAACTGTCGTCACACCGCCACATATGCTCACTCGATGTCGATTTTTGTGGCAGTATTTTCTTCATTTCGAGCTGAATATTTTGACAAGCTGGTCGATCGATCTGATAACAAGGACGTCGTTTTCACCGCGGAAAATCCAAATATATACAGTACACGTGACAGGTGTCCATTTTTCTTCTCCCTTCATTAGAACGTGACGTGAGAGGTATTACTCTACGCGCGGTTGCTTTCGACCGACCGGTCCACGTCCCCGGTCCTTTTTGTGCCTGCCCGTAGATGACCGTCTCGGTCGCTACTAGGAAGCCCACGCACGGCGGCAATTCCCTCTTCTCTGCTCGGTTCTGACCATTCCATTTTTCTCCTTGCTACTCGGCCATTCCCTCTTCTCAGATCACAGGCATGCGCCGCTGCATAGTCGCCAGGACAGGTGGGTTCATGAAGTGGTTTCTGACTGAACTTTGATCACCAAGTAGAGCGTTTACTGTCGTCAGACTAACTCTGAACCCGGCTGTCATCATTCGGATGGCACGCGTTCAATTACGTGTGACGGCCGTTGCTGCTTCAGTACGAAGCAGACCAAATGGTGAACGCATTTTCAGTCAGTCCCCACAAACAAATACAGAAAGTGAATGGCCGCATGCAGAGGAAGCACGGCTTGGAGAGATCTCGTAGTTGGGGCTCCATGGACGTGGCAGGACGCCCGACGTGCACCGGCCGGCCGTGCAGGGTGTAATTCCTTATCAGCACAACTGGTTAATTTCATCACATCGTATGGAATTTAATTAAGACGCACGATGCGGGGTAGGTCTCTAAAGATGGAATAATCTTCTCCCCGCCTAACCCCTGTCCATGTCGTGCTTTTAGCGTCATCAGAGGGTTTTGGGAGATTTGTCTTCGGTGGATCTCGTGAGATTCGGTCAGCGTTTTTTCCCCGGTGGATTCACATGAATCCAGTCTTTATTCGTGTGTCTACATGTTGGATCTTCCGATCTAAACTTCTCCTCAACGGTTGCGGTTAATATTCTAGTGCGCTAATCTTATAGGACCTTAAAACGACGACTTCCCGACTGTCTACTATAATTAGTTTTGTTTGGTTCTAGGGAGGAAGGAGTGATGACAGCGGCGCGCCTTCGGTTCATTCCAATGCTTGTAGTCGGCGCTAGATGGTATACGGATCTGAATGTGATTTTTATTATTTCTGGTATACGTTGTCTTATCATGATTGATAATGAATAGATTGAAAGTTTTCTTGAAAAAAAAATATTAAGACACACGATGCGTGCATGCAGGTTCGTCGAGGCGGTGGCGCCAGTCTTCCCCAGGGATGCCTGGAGATCCGTGTGGCAATCACCCGAAAAGTAAAAAAAAACGTGTGCCACATGACGTAGAATGACCTGAAGAAACATGGCGCGTCAAGTTTAAGAGAGAAGGTATCAGATGTGGGTGTCTCTTTCTAATCTCTTTTCTAATCTCATGCAGTGCCCACGCGCACAGGCCACATGTATAAGCATATATACTTGTCACGCCCTTGTTCCCACGAAAGCATTATATATGTTCCATATTGCTAATACCAACAATAATCCATACATACATAATATAGTACTACTAATCAAGCTAAGCATAAATGCATAATGGAATATGTTTTACGAGATATCATTGTTACGCTTAATGAGAACGTTTTAGTGCCTGCCGGTAGGTGAGAGCTAGCCCGGCAATACGAGGACATGCATGCACGCGTTTGACTCCAAAATGGCCGGCGCTGGCAACGACCTCGCCAGCTCTAGCGCCAAATCATCATATCCAAACCTAAATTTGTTTACTTAGCTACCAGTTCCAGCACACAATCAGATACTAAAAAAATCACTAGACACTAAAGAATTCTCCTGGTTGTGTGACTTTTTCCTCCAGGAGACAAATAGAGAAGGATGGGAGGAGATATGCTTAGTTTTATTTACTCTAATGATTGATTGATCGAATTTTTTTCATTATTGCATTTATCATTGTTTTATATTTTGCTTTTATATTGGTGAGAAAGTGTTTAATTACGGCTTTGTATTTTTAGGTTATTTTATATTGGCCAACATACATGTTTTGGTGGTTATATGACACTATAAAATAATGGGCAGATTCTGCTTTTGCACGTAGACTTGCCTTGTGCTGACCAGACGCGCACACGCATGCATGTGTTCATGCGTGCATTCACCACACTGTCACTGGATTAACCAAGTGATTGTGCGGTACTCTTTCTATCTAATAAAGACTTTGCTTCATTGAGAGAGATACTTTCACTCCCATCACTAAACAGCACAGATTCTTCTCGCGATCGCCTCAGAGCTTGGTAGTATAACTTAGTGGACAAAGACAGGAGTTCCACATCTACGAAATAACTTTAATCATATCGCACCACTACTAAGGCCACAAATTAACGTGCATGTTCTTTACGTATGAATATTCTATTGAATTTTCATAAAAAAGAAAATTGTGAAAATATTGCGATGGTGAATTTCACGATGTTATGTTGTGTTTTGGAATTCCTGTTTTAGCAAGATATATATTGCCGCATACCAACAAGTTTCCAGTGGCACTTTTAACTAGATTTTGCAAACAATTCATCTCTATGGACTACATCTGCAGCATTCTGAGGATGATATGTGTAGTAGGTTCCCGTTGGTGAGGGTATTAAACCCATTAAGAGGCGCTAGAATGGTGGCCAACCAGCTACGCCATGTGATGCATGCTGGTTGAACACGGTGAGAAAGTATTTTTTTTAAAGATTTTAAAATGGTAGGGAGACTTTCGAGAAAAGTTTTTTAGGCTTTTTTCTTTTTCCTTTTAAAATGATTGTGATGTTCACGTGATGTAAGAATGTTTTTTAATTTTTTTTGATATGATGATGTGGTGCGCATAGCTTCGTCTAGCTAGCTATGCTGAGATAGATTTGCTCACTGTGACCATACGTGCCAACATCATCGATCCACTGTGCGGTGCTCGACGCCACTTCGATGACTGTCATACCACCACATATCACTACTAGGAAAACGCTTATAGATAAAAGTTTACCAGTAGCGTTTGTTTATGACCCCCCGCTACTAGTAGTTAGTAGTAGCGCGCTATATTGACCCACGCTACTAGTAATATTTACTAGTAGCGCGTGGCCCAATAAAACACGCTACTACTAAATATCTCCAACCATATCTCACGGACATGCTATAGTAGTAGCGCGGGTTGTAAACCTGCGCTACTACTAAGTGAATAGCTGTAGCGCTGATAAAACACCCCACGCTAGTAGTACTAAGCTTGTCACTCCACCCGCACCACCCACCCCACCAACAACTGTCCCACTCCACTCCCACACCACCCACCCCCCGATGTAGATCGAGATCCTCTCCACCGCCGGCCACCCCTTCCCCCTTCTCTCCTCTGCCATCCCTCGCCGCAGATCCACTCGAGCTCCTCCGTCCTCTCCCCACCACCCGGATTCCTCTATAATCCCGCGGCCGCCGACCCCCACCGGCGACCTCACCTCTCCCTCCATGGATGGATGGGCCAACAGCTCCACCCACCCACCCATGGATGGGGCGACACCTCCGCCCACCCATGGATGGGATGGATGGGGCGACCACGCCCAAAACCCTAGCCCCTCACCCACACATGGATGGGGATGGGATTGGGGCGACGACACCGCCGGATCCGCACCCGCACCCACCTACAGCTCCATGGACCCTCCCCGGTCGCAACGGGATCCGCCCCCTTCTCTTCTCTCGGTGGGGTGCGGCACACCGGGAGCTTGCTGTGGTGGCCGTCGACGCCAGCAGCATCTCCGACGGGCTGCACGACCTCGTCATAGCCCAAGGTACGCCCTCCTCCTCCTCCTTCCGCCCACATCTCTTCTCCATCTCCTCTCATGCGGGGCAGCTTCGTGCTGCAGATCCAACCTCTTCTGCCTTCGACCAACCATGGCTATGGCAACCAGAAGGCTACGTACGACGTGCTGGACGAGGAGGTGGACAACCTTGACGCCGCAGCACAAGACGACCATGTCCATGTCGCCGCCGGAGGATGCCTGCCGGGACGGCCAGTTCCAGGTCATGCCGAGGGCCCAGGCGCTGCTGGACGCGGTGTCGCTACCGCCGCAGCCGATGGGGGAGAGGGGCATCCCTGAAGCTCTGAAGTTCTCCATGGCTCATGGTGAGTCTGCTCTGTCCTTGAGATGGGTATTTGTTTTGTGGCGTGAGATGAGCTTGTTTAATCTGTGCATGCTACACTTGCTAGTAGAAAAGAGTAGATAGTGGTGTGACACATGGCTGGGTTCAGCTCTGAGTAATTTAAGTTTCAAGATTCACACACCGAAAAATGTTTCAGTACAAATTTGGCAATGTTTGTAGCATATGTAGACATAGAGAATGCAGTTCTAGGAGAGCTTAGGTAATGTCAAGTGCACATAGTATGATCTTAGGTGTTTATCTCAGATAATAGGGTTATTAAAAGAAAACCGTGTAATGCGCCGTGAGAAGAGTATGATGTGCCATGCCCAATGAATTAGTTAAATCTATGCATGTTAGTAGAAAAGAGTAGAGAATGATGTGATACATGTGAATGACATAGGGTTTGGTTCAGCTCTCGGTAATTTAAGTTTCTGTATAAATTTGGCGCTATCTGTACCTATTTCTCGACATAGGTAGACAAATTTGGTGTTGTCCAAAGAAAGGTAGATAACTTTTAGTATGAAGTGTAAACCCAGATACTAGAATGCTTACTGCAGTGTGAATATGTGAGTTAATTAGCTTAAATTAGATAAAAAATTAGTACTTCCTCTGTAAAGAAATATAAGAGCGTTTAGATCACTACTACTTTCCAATCTGCAAAAAAAGTAGTGATCTTAATGCTCTTAAATTTATTGGTTTCTTCTAGCATAAGTATTGCCAATTTGTGTATACCTTGATTCAAAGATCAATCACATCTTGATTCAGAAAAACCATACTGCACAATTATGCTATTTCCTGACATGAGAAGAACACCCCAGCGCATAACTAGTCTGTAGACACGTGCCATGGAAATTCTGGCATTTTCTTGGGTTAAAGAAACATTTTCTTTTATTCAGTCGTAGCATGACACCAAAAGAACCTAGTATGTAACTAATGCTATATAGATTCGATTCTTCTGAAACTTATGCTTTTTTGTTCGAAGACTGAACTTATCCATTTGATATGGAAAATTGAACATCATAAGTCAGATTGCCATGGGTTCATAAGTCAGACCTACTTCTGTCTTTATGGATCTTGGAAATATGATTGATGGTGCATTTGGGTTCAGGTAAAGGAGGGAACAGTTCTGAGCACTCTGCAGGTGATCCAGAGGTTGATCCCAGTTCTATTTCGTATTTGGTCGCTAGTCTGATGGATTGCTACTGCTGCTAGTTGGTGGTTATGACAGGGACAGAGACGGCCACCGAGCGAGCGTGGGAGGGCCCATGGCGCTCTCCTGCATGAGCTGCCCGCCCGTTGCCAGCGGCCCCTCCGTGCGCCGGCACGCGGCGAGTCCGCCCTGGTCGTCTGTCGCCTTTTCCTTTGCCAGATGCATTGGGACATTGGCGGCCACCGCCTAAGGTTGGCGCATTGACGCCGTCGCCGGGAACGGAGGTGGGTGCTCTCTTCTCGACTTACTCTGTTCCGCCGGGGTGTTGATTCTCTCCACGCTCTTGGCTTCTCCTCCTAGGTGAGGCGGTGGGTTGGGAGTTGTGCGCGTACATGTCGTCTTGGATGATGAAGTTGCCTGAACTGAACGTAGTCACCCCTAGAGCCCAGATTCCTCGACTGAATTGGCCTATTGACGTTTGTGCCTCTAAGCTTCCTCCTAGAGATGTGCCGCCTTCTGTTCCTGCATTACCACCACCATTCTTTCTGCAATAGTATCTGAATCCTGCCACTCTGCTGCACCGTTACCAACCTTACTTACTGTCTAAAACAAATTCAGTCACCATTCACAAGTCGGAACAAGATAAATGAAGTGGGTTTACAAATTTGAGATCATTCTCACTAGCTTTGGTAACTTAGAGATATTTAGCATTCTTAACGAACCCCTAGCATCTTCTTTGAGTTAGTAATGTTATTACATACGTCTGTACTGTTGATGGTTACTACTGTTAGTTATGCACTTGAGTGATGGGTCTGTAGGATAATAAGATCATCAACTCTGCTACACAGGGTCTATAGGATAATGCTGATCAAAATATTGATATGTTAGGACTAGTTTCCTAGTGCAAATGCACTAAGAAAAATCATGCGCCAATTGACATTTATGCTAGCTAGCTATATTCAGTTGGTAGGTGCTCGTACTTAAACTGCACATTTAAAATTTAAGCTTCGGTAGTGTTATCTATTTAGTCTGATTTATACACTACATTCCCAAGCTGAAATATTTTTTGTAACTGAAATATATGTGTACTTATAGTGCATATTCGCATTGTATCAGAATCTTAGTCCTTTTCTCCTGTATCGTCTGAGATTATGCTTCCTCTCCATTTATTCATTATATCTATATGCCTTGCTGAAGCTCATTTCTATCGCTGCAGGATAATGAGATGTTGAAGTGGCAGAGTGAATCCATGAGACTGTAGTGCAATTGCACCGTTCCATTGAATATTACTCAAGAATAAGGACATTTCAATGGCAGATTAGCTCTATTTTTCCTTTTCATTTTTCTTACTATTGGAGTGAGGACATGTAGAATGAGAAACTGTGTGATAGCAGATATGGCAACTGTGTGATAGTAGAATCAGGAATAAGGAATATGGCAACTGTGTGATAGTGACATTTTTCCATCACTATTGTTTCTCAGAATTGTATGCATAAAATGGAATTGGTTGATTTTATTTTTTTAAATCCTAAATAGTTAGTAGTGGCGTGGGAACAAATTGAGCGCTTCTAGTATTTAGGATACTAAGTAGCGCTGGTATTATAAGCACGCTACTACTACTTCGTTAGTAGTAGCGCGGTTCTGTAATAGCAGTAGCGCGGGTGTCACACACGCTACTACTAGCGTGGGTCTATCCACGCTACTACTAACTATTAGCTGTAGCGCGATACTAGTAACGCGGGTACCCGTGCTGCTAATAGCTTTTTTTCTAGTAGTGTATGCTCACTCGATGTCGATTTTTGTGACGGTTTTTCTTCATTTCGAGCTGATTATTTTGACAAGCTGGTCGATCGATCGTTTTCACCGTGGAAAATCCAAATATATACAGTACATCGTGACAGGTGTTCATTTTTTTTAATGTATTCCCCTTTGGAAGGTGACAGGTATTACGCGCGGTTGCTTTCGATCGATCGGTCCACGTCCCCGGTCCTTATTTTGCCTGCCCGTATATGACCGAAACCCACGCACGGCGGCAATTTTGCATCCACAGACTCTGCGTGCGTCGGACTAGGTGCTCCCGAGTTCGGACCATTCTTTTCTACGACGACCGCACGCCGCGGAGTCTGGATGCGGGTCAAAGTCAGATCACCAGCCATTTTTATCCTTGCAACTCGGCCATTCCCTCTTCTTTCAGATCACAGGCACGCGCCGCTGCAGAGTTGCCATGTCAGGTGGACTGTGTGCCGCCATGCTTTTTTTCTTCAAAACGGAGACAAAAAATTTGCCTCATTCATTAAATAAGGAGAGAAAAGAGTTTACAGTTTTGCAAGACAGCCCACAAAACGGCATGATAATTACTCACACAAAATAACATTCCCTAGTTTCTTGACGCCGGCTGTGATCCATAATTTGGCCTCGTCGATAATGAGTGTAAGTAGAATAGGCGGCGGGGCATATTTTTGGCGGAAAACCCTAGCGTTCCGCTCGTTCCACACAGTCCATGAGACAAGTATGGTGAGGAATGCCATGGCATGCCAGTTTGAATTGCGGTTGTCAGTCTGATTATCCCACCATTGCTTGACGGAGTCGAAGCTGCCACTCGAAGTTATTGACGTGAGGCAAACCAAGCTTGTCGATGATTGCTCTCCAAAGCCTAATTGCGTATCGACACTTGAAGAAGAGATGACGCCATGCTATGAATCGCATGAAGTGATGATTCTTTTTTCGGGGTACATTCATACATTCTTTTTAGCTACATACAGTTCCGAACTCTAAGACGAAGAAAGCAAAGAGGGGTTCTGACTGAACTTTGGTCACCTACTATTTTGTGGGTTTACTGTGGTCGGACTAACTGAACCCGGCTGCCGTCATTCGTGTGGCACACGTTAAATTACGAGTGACGGCTGTTGCTGTTCCAGTACCAAGCAGACCAAATGGCGAGTGCATTTTCAACGAACAAATACATCACGGGTTGGAGAGATCTCGCGGCTGGGGCTGAACGGACGTGGCTGGACGGACGCTGCAGGGTGCTCCGACGTGCACTGGCCGGCCGTGCAGCGTGTAGCTCACCATCAACAGAACTGATTCATTTCTCTCTCTTTTTTTTGCGGATGGAATTGATTCATTTCATCATGTCGTATGGAAATTAATTAGGACGCACGACGTGTGCGTGCAGGTTCGTGGAGGCGGTGGCGCCGGTCTTCTCCGGGGATGCTTCGAGAACCGTGTGGCACAGTCACCCGAAAAGTAAAAATAAAAAGCGTGGCACATGATCCAGAATGACCTGAAGAAACATGGCGCATCAAGTTTAAGAGAGACGGACAAGATCAGATGTGTCTTTTCAACGGCCAGGAACATCCTGTTCCTGAAGAGCACGCTGTTGGAACAATACGTGGTCCATCATGCATGCATTGCCCAAGCGCACAGGCCAGGTATAAACCCAAGCATATATACTTGTCACGCCCTTCTTCCCACGAAAGCATTATATATGTTCCATATTGTAAATACTCCCTCCATTTCTAAATATAAGACATTTCAGAGATTCTAAAATGAACAACAATTACCCATACATGCTACTCCCTCTGTTTCTAAATACAAGTCTTTTTAGACATTTCAATATGGACTACATATTGATTTATATAGACATGTTTTAGAGTGTAGATTCACTCATTTTACTTCGTATATAGTCTATATTTGAATCTCTACAAAGACTTATATTTAGGAACGAAGGGAGTACATAATAGTACTACTAATCATGTTCAAAAAAAATAGTACTACTAATCAAGGTAAGCATGAATGCATAATGGAACATGTTTTACAAGCAGACTAATTATATCGTTGTTACGCTTAATGAGAACGTTTTATGTGCCTGCCGGTAGGTGAGAGCTAGCCCAGCAATACGAGGACATGCATGCACACCTTTGACTCCAAAATGGTCGGCGCTGACAACGACCTCGCCAGCTCTAGAGCCAAATCATCATCATCCAACCCTAAATTTGTTTACTTAACTACCAGTTACAGCACACAATCAGATACTAAACACACTAAATAATTCTCCTGGTTGTGTGACTTTTTCCTCCAGGAGACCAATAGAGAAGGATGGGAGGAGATATGCTTAGTTTTATTTACTCTAATGATTGATTGATCGAATTTTTTTCATTATTGCATTCATCATTGTTTTATATTTTGCTTTTATATTGGTGAGAAAGCGTTTACTTACGATTATTTTTAGGTTATTTTATATTGGCCAACATACATGTTTTGGTGGTTATATGACACATCTAAAATAATGGGCGGATTCTGCTTTTGCACGTAGGCTGCCTTGTGCTGACCCGACGGCCGACGCACACGCACCTGCATGTGTCCATGCGTGCATTCACCACACTGTCACTGGATTAACCAAGTGATTGTGTGGTACTTTTTTATCTAATAGAAACTTTGCTTCATTGGGAGAGATGCTTTCACTCCCATCGCAAAAAAGCACAGATTCTTCTAGCGATCGGCTCAGAGCTTGGTATAACTTAGTGGATAAAGACAGGTGTTCTACTGAAATAACTTAATCATAATACACCACTACTAAGACCACCAATTAACGTGCATGCTCTTTAGTCGCGTATGAATATTCCACTGCAGTTTCATAAAAAGGGAAAATTGTGATGATGAGTTTGACAATGTTATTTTGTGTTTCGAGATTCCCGTTTTAGCAAGATATATGTTTGCCGCATGCCCAACAAGTTTCCAGTGACACTTTTAACTAGATTTTGCAAGTACAATTCATCTCTCTGGACTACATCCGCGGCATTCTGACATGATGGACCCACTTGTTATGGTGATGTAGCGCTCATTTACCTGATACACCATAGTCGGACGTGGTGGAAGCTACATTCCACGATGCGGAGGATTTTGCTTTTAAAAAGACAGCCAGATGCATCTCAGTCCAACATTTATCAATAAAAACTATAATCCGGTACAATGGAAAGACAATTTGTGCGCAAAATGATCAGTATAAAATAATTATACCGAAAATCATACTTGCCATCTTCCACGATTATACGCCGCTCACCGGAGATTGGGAATTGCACTAAACCAACAGTAAAGAAAAGGAACATCTGCAAACGCGTTCTGCGCACCTGGCTTTTGCCTATGTCTGCATGGCGCGGTCGCATGCACGGGAGGTCCGGTCGCAGGCACGGGATGCACGGTTGCAGGCACGGGATGCACGGTCATCGACGACAGCGATGACGCTCGTGCCGTTGTGCTCCACGTCGTGCCGGCGTCGAGCAACTGGCCAGTCCTCATCGAGTGGGCTTGGAGCGGCGAGTTGCTGAACCACGCGACGGCTTGGGACTGGAACTTGCTCCGTCGGGTGAGGCTCGAGAGGTGGAGCAGCGAGCTGCCTCGCTCGTATCCGGCGGGCCACCTAGCCGGCTTGTACGCCGGAGAACTGATCTTCGGAAGCCATCGGAAGAGTGGTGGAGGAGGAGATTGGGGGAGCAACGGAGGGGTGTGATTCTTGGCAGGCGTCTGCCCTCGTTTAAATAGAGCGTGGACGGGAGCTTGGCCAGCGTCAACCCTAGTTTAAATAGAGTGCAGACGGTAGGAGCACGGCCGGCATTGCATTTAATGTCGGACCGCTTATGAACGGATGTGTGGCCAGAGTAGGTTTCTCGGTTTCTACGTGGGATTAATGGGGATGTATGAAAGCGGCGAGGAGATTTGTTCAGCCGGGCGTGCAGTGAGCGGCGCCCTGGGCCGACGAGCCTTTTCAATGGCAGAGGCAGTGAGAGGTCGTGTCCATCCTGAGCCATCTTCAATGCGAAGCGCGGCGCGCTCTAAAGCTTCATGAATGCGGGCAGGTGGCACCAGGCGAAAGCGCTCCGGGAGGGAGAGGGTTTTTTGGAGGGCCAGGATGGTCAGAAGCGGGTTTGGAAGCGGTCCGGTCTCCTGCAAATCTCCTTCATTTTTGTCTCTGATTTACAAGAAAAAATTGCGTCTGAACCGTTCCACGGACTGATATACATCGATGTTAATGGCTTTCGCGGTCGGACCGAAGGTTTGCGGGTCCGCTCGAAGATGGCCTAAGATGGGAGCTTTTTCGGGTCAAGAGGAGTAGAGGAGGTCAAAGTCCGACGGCATGCACACACCGACACGGGCCACCATGTGGATAGTAGTTTAGCGTCGACTAGTGCTCGATCTGACCAGTGGAACATTCCCATTCCTTTCCCTGATTAATTCCATTTTGATCCAAATCCTCGTTAGGATTTTCCCCGTTAGGGTTTTGGGTTCCTCCGGCGGCAAGAACGCCGAGAGTAAACTATCTCCACCTGCCCTCGTGATCACCTCCGCTCAGGGCTCATCCCTGGTCGAGGTCTCCCAGGGGTACGGGGGTGTTGATCTACCCTTTTAGGGTTAGGGTTCCTCGGGTAAGCTCGAGATGGCATCTCAGGAGGAGGCAGGCGGATCGCGCCAAAGGAGGGAACCGATCGAGGATCTCCTCAAGCGCTTGGACCTGCAGGAGGACGAAGAGGATAATTTCGTCTGGGAGGAGGAATTCCAGGAGGATCAAGTGGCGGCAAAGTGGCTGGCGATTGCGAAAGTCCACACAGATAAGTGGTTCAGTCCATCCGCTCTGTACTCTGATATGAGATCTGCTTGGAATCCGGCAAAGGAACCACGTTGGCGTAGGATTGAAGATAACCTGTTCACGGTACAGTTTGGCTGTCTGGGTGATTGGAACACGGCGATGAACATGGGACCATGGCTGTTCCGCGACCATGGGCTCCTGATCGCAGAATATGATGGGTTTACGAATCCAACATCTATGGCACTTAACAAAATAGTGGTCTGGGCGAGAATCTTGAAGTTGCCTGATAATTATCTTATACCTGCAGCAATCAAAGGGATGTGTAGGAAGATGGGAAAGATTGTAGAGATTCAGACTACTCTTCCGGCAGGTTTTGCAGGCGAATTTGTTCGGGTCAGAGTGGAACTCGATGTCACAAAGAAGCTGATTCGGTTTGTTGGGATCACAAAACAAGAAGTCACAGACTATTACCAAGTGCAATATGAGAAGCTACCGATTTTCTGTGGGCAGTGTGGTCTAATGGGACACTGGTACCAAGAGTGTGGTACAGGGGAACATGATGTTTCCAAGCTTGAGTGGGGAGATTTCCTGCTAGCAGACGGTGGTAGAGGCCGAGGGAGAGGCCGTGGTAATGGACGGAATACGGGAAGAGGTAGAGGTGGTGCTGGAAGAACCGGGGATGGTTTTGGAAGGGGCCGTGGCAGAGGTGAGCATATCCCTACCACAGGCGCTATGAACATGAACATGACGACCAGCTGGCGCCATAATGCTCTGTTTAATGGAGGGACCCAAAAATTGGATTCATAGGTTAACACTACAGAGAGGATTGTGACAGATCATGAAAACGCAGGAATGGAGGGGGGTCAACTTCTATGAATCTGTTGGGTAAGCGTTCAGCATCTGATTCTTTGGCAGAAAAGTTGGGGCCAATCTCAACTCTTGCATTAATCCCGGTGGAAGGGCAGGCACTGCCAAAGCCCTCGGTGGTGACTGATCTTGTGGATTGATTTGAAAAACATAGTTCGGGGGAGAATAAGGAGGAGAAGGCCATCACACCTCAAAAGAACCTCAATAGGAAGAAACTGAGGATTGTGGATGGTGGTGCAGTAGACAACTCTGATGGTGCTAAAACTCATGAGATATCGGCGTCCTCCCGCGAGGAGGATGTCCGGATGCAATGAAAATCATAGCTTGGAACTGCCGGGGGCTTGGGAACGCCCCGGCGGTTCGAGCTTTGCTGGATGTCCAGCAAAGATACCTCCCCGATGTGATGTTCTTGTCGAAGACTCACCTCGATAGCTATCCGGCTGAGGGTTTACGAAGAAGACTGAAAATGGATCAGAAATTCGTCTGCATGAGTGATGGAAGGAAAGGAGGTTTGATCCTCTTCTGGAATAATAATGTGAAGGTCCATAAACTGGCCCTTGATGCGATGTTTATTGATGTAAGGATTGAGGACAGCAATAATGTGTCATGGAGACTGACTGGTATGTATGGAGAGTTTAAGTGGGCAAACAAACATCTAACATGGAGCCGGATGAGACAGCTCCATCAAAATAATAACCTCCCCTAGCTCTTGATAGGTGATCTCAATGAGATTCAGGTTGTGCATGAAAAAGAGGGGGGTAACCCTCGTCCTACGCAATATATGCAAGCTTTCCAGAATGCTATAGAGGACTGTCAGCTTCATGATCTAGGTTTTCTTGGGGATAAGTTTACTTGGCGAAGAGGAAGAATACGTGAGAGACTAGACAGAGGTCTTATTAATGATGCATGGGAGGCTCTATTCCCTCACGCGGCATTGGAAAACCTAGAATACAACCATTCAGATCACCGGCCGCTCTTGGTTAACACAGATTACTATGACGGTATGGGGAACAGTAGTGGGAGAGCGTGCCCGAGGAGGTTTGAAGCGAGATGGTTTCGCGAGAAAGATTTCTGTAATCTTGTCACGGAAGCTTGGGCGGAAGTGGAGGAAACGCCGGGCTTGTCTGGTATAGCTGCAAAGTTAAATTTGATGCATGCTAAATTTCATGATTGGGATCAGCGGGTGCTGAAGAAGCCCAAGAAAAGATTACGACAAGCTCAAAAGGAGTTGGAAAACGTGATGGCTGGTCCGATGGATGATGAGTCTGACACAAAGCGAAAGGAGCTAGCGGAGCTGGTCGAATACCTACTAGAAATTGAAGAGATACAGACTATGCAGCGTTCAAGGGCAACATGGCTGTCTTGTGGTGATCGAAATACAAAGTTTTTTCAAGCCTTTGCATCTGCTAGGAGGAAAAGAAACTATGTCAAGAAACTGAAAGATGAAGGAGGAAGTCTGATCGAGGGTATTCCAGAGTTGAATTACCATATTCATGACTACTTTTCGACCCTCTTTACATCTGAAGTGCAGCATACAAATCCCAGCTTATTGGAAAAAGTGCAGACCAAGGTCACCACCCAAATGAATGACTTTCTTTTGGCTCCTTTTTCGGCAGAGGATGTTAAAAAGGCAGTGTTTAGTATAGGGGATCTGAAAGCCCCTGGCCCGGATGGTATCCATGCTATCTTTTTCAAGAAGTTCTGGCACATCATTGGTCAGGATATATCGAATGAAGTGCTGCAAGCAATCAACTCCAGAAAGATACCTGATGACTGGAATAATACTGTCATTGTGATGATCCCGAAAGTTGAAACACCTGAGCTGGTGAGTCAATTTCGTCCTATAAGCCTTTGTAATGTTCTCTATAAAATCATCTCTAAGATGTTAGCCTTGCGTTTGAAGAATATCCTGCCGGAGATTATCTCTCCCACACAGAGCGCTTTTGTACCAGGACGGATGATTACTGATAACATTTTAATTGCTTATGAATGTGTGCATAAGATCAAGAATAAGAGAGCTGGTAATGGTCTTTGTGCCGTAAAATTGGACATGCACAAAGCTTATGATAGAGTTGAATGGTCATTCTTGCATGATATGATGACCGCCCCGGGTTTTCATGAACACTGGATAGATATGATGATGGCATATGTGACTTCTGTTAAGTACAAAGTAAGATTTAATTCTCAAGAGACAGAAGATGTTGTTCCCACCAAGGGTTTAAGGCAGGGAGACCCTATCTCCCCATACTTGTTCCTATTATGTGCGAAAGGTCTTTCTAGTTTACTGTAGTATGAAGAAGAAGCTGGTGGCATTGAAGGAATCAAAGTGTGCAGAAATGCACCGTCAGTATCACATCTCTTATTTGCTGACGATTCTTTGATTCTAATGATAGCAGATACCTTAAATGCAGCTTCCTTACAGCATGCTCTATATACCTATTGCCAAAGTTCGGGACAGGTGGTGAGTTTAAACAAATCAAGTGTCTTTTTTAGCCCAAACACTTCGGCTGTGTCCAGAACTGAAATTTGCCAAATCCTTAATATTGATACTGAAGCATTATCCGATAAGTATCTTGGATTGCCTGCTATGGTGGGTGCAGACCGAAGTGATTGCTTTAGACATTTCTGTGAAAGAATCAAGGAAAGGCTAAAAGGATGGATTGAAAAACAGCTTTCCACAGGAGGGAAGAGATACTTATTAAATCTATTGCCCAAGCAATACCAGTTTTTGCAATGTCGGTATTGAGTATTCCTAAAGGGATATGCAAGGAGATCACAGACATGATTGCGGAGTTTTGGTGGGGAGATGATGAGGATCATAAAAGGATGCATTGGTACACGTGGTGGAAAATGTGCTACCCTAAAAATGAAGGTGGAATGGGTTTCAGGGACCTGTACTCTTTTAACTTGGCAATGCTTTCAAAGCAATGTTGGCGCCTAAATAATAATCCTGATTCCCTTTGCGCTCGGGTGTTAAAAGCTAAATATTATCCAAATGTTGATTTACTCCATGCAACACTTAAAAATGGGGCTTCGTTCACTTGGCAGAGTTTGATGAAGGGACTGGAGACCTTCAAGATTGGGTACATATGGCGCATTGGTACTGGAGAGAAAGTAAACATTTGGCAGGATCCATGGGTACCAGCAAGTCCAGACCATAAGATAATCTCAAGCCGGGGTCAATCTGTCCTAACTAAGGTGAGCGAACTGTTGGATCCTTATGAAGGAACATGGGATGAAGAGCTGTTAAGATCTATTTTTAACCCAGTTGATGTTCAAAGGATACTGCAGATTCCAATTAATACTAGCTCTTTTGAGGACTTTATTGCATGGCACCCTGAACGTAATGGCATCTTCACGGTTCGATCAGCTTATACAGTTCAGTGGAATCGATCTTTCAGGGCACATGCAAATAGATCAGGGGTTCCAGCGGGCTCTGAAACTCCGGAGATTTGGAGGAAACTTTGGAAACTTACGATCCCACGTAAAGTTTCAATATTCTGTTGGCGGGCGTTACATGGAATAATCCCTCTAAAATCGATTCTAGTTAATAGACATGTTGGAAGTGAAGACGGGTGCCCAATATGTCATGGAGCGGCTGAAGATATTAAACATCTTCTATTCGGTTGTACTCATGCGAAGGAACTATGGAGAAACTTGGGGGTAATAGAAATTGTTGAACAGGCTATGGTGGGGCAGCGATCAGGTTCGGTGGTCCTGGAAAATCTGCTACTGATGGATGATCGACCTCTCGCTCTTAAGCCGGGCTTGGACGTCAAACAGGTGATAGCTGTGGGGGGTGGTACCTATGGTGGATCCGTCGTGAGTCGACACATAATGGTACACCTCCTCTACCCCCCAGATGGTCAATGTCTGTAATGGCTATCGCAAATAATTTTCAGGAGGCAAATAAAAAACCCCGAGATAACCATATACAGAGATGGCTGAAACCTGATCCGAAGTTTGTAAAGGTGAATGTTGATGCAGCATATTTTGAGAATGAGAGGCCGGGGGCAACAGCTGCTGTGATCAGAGATGAGAAAGGGAATTTCCTGGCAGCCCAATGTAAATTCTTACCCTATGTTGCTGATGTGGTATCTTCTGAAGCTCAAGCGATGAGGGATGGACTTGTGCTTGCAAATTCCTTGGGGTTCCCTAGAGTGGTAGCTGAATCAGACTCGACAACGGTGATTGAACAGTGCTCAGGCCAAAATAGATGGTGGGATGTGGCAGCAGTGATCTTCGCGGAGTGCGTGGAAGTGGCATCGCTGATTGGGAAGGTTAGCTTTACGCATTATGGTCGTGAAACGAACCAAGTAGCTCATGTGCTAGCAAATTATTCTTTTTGTAATAAGCTTAGTAGGAGTTGGGTTAACGATCCTCCTGATTGTGTTATCCCCAAACTCTTGGATGATGTAAATCTGATTAATATGCAATAAAGCTAGCCATGATGGCCTTTCCTCAAAAAAAATTTCATTTTGATACAAAACGCACGGTTTCCTAGATTGATCGAGCGAGATGTGCATGCGGTTTCAATATTCAGATATAATCGGTCAACGCGGCGTCCATCGCGGGTCGGGAGCCATAGCCAGCTAGAAAGGTAACGACGGACCTTTCCTCTCAAAGCTAACATAAAACTCTAATCAACTCCAACTGCATGATCACCTCGGTGGCTCAGCCTCGGTCTACGTACCGTCCCAGACTCGGCAGCCAGCGTGCCTCATCTGTCACCATTTTTCTTCTGCTTCTGCTGAGAGTGCCTGACCCGTCAACGTGGTCACGCGAGAACCGCACGATCGATCGGAGCCGGCTTATCGGCCGTCGATCTATTCTATCCCACGCCGGTCGTGCAACGGGGAGAGGGCCTTTTGACCATCTCCGGGTCTGATCGATTGGACACAAGCTTGAATCATGGCAACCGATCTCGATCGAGCGTCCTGTGATCGACGCAACGTCTACAGGCCGGCACGTAGCTCTCAGGCCAAGGATCGGCCATGCTCGATTGGACGGCGGACATGACGCCAAGTAACATCGTATCTATCTATCCGAATGAAACTTCTCGGCCTCTTCACGCCTCATATGTACACCCAAACATGCCACTTGGACATGTCAATTTCCCTCATGAAAAAAAACTTGGACATGTCACTTGCCAGCACAGTATATGCGTATGGGCGATAGGCGCGGCCGACAAGGGAGAATTGACCGCCCAATTTTCTCGACCGGGCAAAAAACGCAAGGTCATATCCCTCAAGATAATACCGTCCATCGACTTCGTCGCACGAAGAAATGTGACAAACAAAGTCGTTTTCACCTCACCAATTCGCATATATACGGGACGGGTGTGCGTACGCAGGCACCGTTGCTTTCGACCGAGCCGTCGACGTCACCCGTTTCAATTTGCCTGCCCGTGTGCCCGTGTAGACAGGCAAGCAACACGGGGCCGCAATCATACATACCTCGGTCATGCGTATAGATACTCGTTCCACAAAAAGGATTTTGCATATCTAGCTCCCAGACTCTGACCATTCCGGTCCGTTCCGACGACTAGTCGTACTAGCTGCTCCTTGTTGTGTGATGATCATGGAGAACAGGAAATTTCCTAGAAATGTCCTCGTCCCCTTTTCGTGTGACATTGTTAAAGTGTATACAAAGACTGGCTCTTAATCTAGTCGCGGCGTAGGACGTACAATTGCTTGTGCATATGAGAGATGAGGGGGAAAAAAGGTTTATTTTTTCTCTATATAAGAGGCGAACCTCCATATTGATCGAACACCAACGTTTCAAGAAAATACCTGAAAGAAAAATAAAAATATAATTAGTCCTCTGGGAGTAATCCAACATCGCCATCTCGGCACGTTGTCAGAATCGGTGATTCTATGATACGATGCTATCACATTATGATCCATACTAACCGCTCTAATTGTAATAGAATATAGGTTTCTATGATTTTTATAGTTAAGATTCTATGATTTGTGATCCTACCATTGAAGTTCCGATTCGATTCAAAATCATGATCCTGCCTATCCTTGGCCTTGCACATACCCGATGGCGTGCTGATGTTGCCGACCCTAGGGTTCTGCACTGCCGACGGACGAGAAAGTAGCATCTATGCAGTCAAACACAAAGTGATGGCAACGTCGACGTGGGGTCAATCACACTAGACATCCGCCCGAGCCAATGGAATAACCAATTTGGCACTAATGCGCTGAAGCACCACCGGCTCCAACAAACACACAGTCAAACTCCTTATGCTTCCACAGATGAAAAGGAAAATCTACCCACTTGATCTCGTCGATAGGTTCAGCAGTGCAAACACGGCCGATGATAAAGAATGGGTGGGAAGAGACCATATTGAGCACCGCCGCCAACACGTCGAAAGGACCAAAGTGATGGGAAATGAAGGCCTACATGTCTACTCACACGTGCCACTGGATCTATCGGCGCACGCACCATCGAAGGCAGGGGAGCCATTATTAAACACCACCGTAAAGGGGCCAAAGCAACGAACAAATGAAGATCTAGCCAATGAGCCAAGATGGGGTAAACTAAAAGCTCCCACCAGTAAATCAAGGCCTCTTGTACAACCCAGTGACCGAGCCAAAGACATGCCGGTGGAGGATGGGTGCGTGTGAGATGACCAGAATATTTGCATCAAGCCAAATCAAGATAGTCGGAATCGTCAGATTTGGAGCCCTGATGGTAGGATTGCATATCATATAATCTTTACTCGCGGAATCGTGCAAATGGAGATTCCATTAAGCAGAATTATAAAATCAAAGGACTCCGTTTTGAATTGTAGAGTCGTAAAATAATACGGTAATATTGTAATTCAAACTACTTCAACCAGATTCAACAATTATGCTGATAGTGGATTATTTAAGCAACTCCAACATATTCTCAACATATCGGTGATGGGAGCAATCTTATTGTTGTTACTTTTAGGACACCCTTAGATGGCGAACATTTGCAAAGAAGGATGGCAGTTGCGAACGATTCCCTGGAGTTTTACCTGTGAGGGAGTGGGGAGAGGTGGCAGTTTCTTCCCGAGAAGGGAATTTTTGTTTAAAACTGCCGTCATTTGATCTCGTTTTATAGCTAAAACTGTCAGCAAGGATGGTTCGCTTGCCACCCCTTACAGCGAACGTTCGCCAGGTACCATTACCATACTTTTGATGCTATATCTTTTGTGTAGAGTCACTCAAAGACATGTGTTATTAAACTATTTTATACTCTAAATGGTGTGAGTGATCCAAGAACCAATCCCCAGGCGACAAAGCCAACATCTAGATCAGCTGAAAAATGATTGAAACGATGAAGAAGAGTACAAGAAGCAGCTTGTAAATTTTTCAACGCACTCCCTGTCCCCTACTCACACAAATGGATATATTTTTATTCAGCCCGTAAAAAGGTATGCAGCTTGAAAATAACATTTTTAAAGGGAAAAGCATGTAGATAAACATTTTTTAGAGGAGCTTGTATAAAATAAATAGGCAATTGCAATTTTTTTCAAAACAGAGTGTCGTCGCGGAGGACTCTGAAAACTTGGTTGAGTTTCCTCCTTTATCTACGTCTTATCTCGTTTCCATCGCAGCGTTTGTTGCTATAATTACGTAGGCTTAGTCGAGCTTTCCTAAACTAATCAACCGCTTCCAACTCAAACTATCGCCGCCGGACGGCGCCCTCCGGAAGAGTCAACGCCACGTATATAACCCGAGGGGAACGGCCTCTGACTACCGGCCGGAAGAGTCCGTTCGTTTTTTGCTCTGTTGCTGCCGCGGTAGCTGGCGCGTCCGTCGATCGTCCCTTATCCCGTCGTCGCCGCCGCGGCCGACGCTGGCGGCCATGCAGCTGCACGCGCGCCGGCGGCACGCCGTGGCGCGGTGCCGCTTGCTGATCGCCGCCGCCGCCGTCGCCATGTCGCTCGCCGCGGTCCTCTGCTTCAGCCGCGTCGACCCCGCCGGCGTGCTCGCCGCGCCCGCGCGCGCGCTCCAGCTCGTGCCGCCCCGCCGGCTGCACGTCCGCCTCGGCGCCGTCAAAGGGACTACTGCGACCGCCACGCCCGCAGCCGGCCGGAAGTCGAGGCCGCCGCCGTTGGATACTGAGGCCGTGCTGCTGCCGGACTGGGAGGTGCTCGTCCTGCTCCGCCCCGGCGCCCACGACGACGGTGGGAACGCGACGTGCGCGTTCGGCCGCGGAGCGTCGTCCCCGGCGCGCGCGCTCGGGAAGCTGCCGGCGTCCGGACGCCGCGCGTACCTCTGCGTCGTGCCCGTGCCGGCGCGCAGGCAGAGGCGGCTCCGCGCGCCACGGCTCGTGATCTCGTCGTCGTCGTCGTCGTCGAAGGTTAGTACCGCCACCAGTGGTGGCAAATCCCCCGAGATTCTGAGGTGGAGCAGCCGGCTGGTGTACGAGTCCGCGGTGGTCCACGGCGGCGACGTGCTCGTCTTCGGCAAGGGAGTCAACCCGCGGCAAGGCGTGAACCGCGCGGCCTCTGATATCCGGTGCGTGTACTACCGCCGCGGGGGTGCCGGCGCCGGTGACGCCGTCGTGGCCTCGCTCCCCGCGGCCACGTCGGCGCAGCAGGTCTTCCGGTGCCCGCCTCCGCCGTCGACCGCCGCATCGCAGGAGCTCCGCGTCACGCTCGCCGCCGCCGGCGAGGATCCCCTCCCGTCCCTGGCCGTCTACAGCCCGCCGCGCTCTGGCTCGTCATCGACGCCGGCGCCGGAGAGGAAGCTGATCTGCGCCTGCACCATGGTCCGCGACGTGGCCAAGTTCCTGCCGGAGTGGGTGGTGTACCACGCGGCCATAGGCGTGGACCGGTTCTACCTCTACGACAACGGGAGCGAGGACGACCTGGCAGACCAGGTCCACCAGCTCAATTCAGCCGGGTACAACATCACCACCGTGACATGGCCGTGGGCCAAGGCCCAGGAGGCCGGGTTCTCCCACGGCGCCGCAGCGCTCCGAGATTGGTGCGAGTGGGTGGCCTTCGTCGACGTCGACGAGTTCATCTTCTCCCCGAGATGGAACCAGTCGGAGGCCCCCACCGAATCCATGCTCCGGTCGATCGTATCATCGGTCGAGCCGGACGTGGGCCGGGTGTCGATGAGGTGCGCCGATTTTGGACCTTCCGGTCATAGCGCGAACCCGAAAGAAGGGGTCACCCAAGGCTACACGTGCCGGAGGCGAGCCGAGGAGCGGCACAAGTCGTTGCTCCGGCTCGACGCGGCGGACGACACGCTGCTCAACTCGATCCATCACTTCACGCTCCGGCCCGGGTTCCGGGTCGAGTGGAGCAAGCGGGTCCGCGTGAACCACTACAAGTACCAAGCTTGGGAGGAGTTCAAGGTCAAGTTCAGGCGCCGGGTGTCGACGTACGTGGCGGACTGGACCGACCCGGTGAACCTTCAGTCCAAGGACCGGACCCCCGGCCTCGGTTTCGAGGCGGTCGAGCCGGTCGGCTGGACGAAGAAGTTTTGCGAGGTGAACGACACTCTGCTCCACGACGCGACCCGAAGATGGTTCGGCGTTGGGTTCGGGAACAATCTCACTACTGTAGGACACAGCAGCAGCTCATCGTAGCTGATGCATTGCAGTGTACAAACCAAAGAAGATTAGGATACAGCAACACTGATTCTTTCAAGACATAATTGTATAAACATTGTTGGGTTAGGAACTATAGGGCACGGTCCCTTTCTTGTACAAAAGGTTGCTTGGTTTTGAACATATATAGTATATTCTGTTGATGGATATGTGCTTGCTTGCCATGATCTGGGCAAGGCAGGTACTTCTTTTTTCTCCAGCAGGATTGCTTGAGAGGGCAGTTTGTAACAGCTAATGGTCATAGGTTGCTCCACCAAGCAATTGTCAAAAACAATAACAAAAAGATTGCTCCACCAAGCAACTTTGTTAACAACATATATTATTCTATATACAAGATACAAAGTGTGTCCTGGTTTTCATCGCATCACGACTTCTTCTGTCTCTTTTCTTGGCAAGATTTGTTGTGGCCACCATATATATGATGTGTAATTTTGTATGTGAAATTTACCTAGTTAGAGAGTGCATCCTTAACTTTCCACCAAAGGACAATTCTCCGATAATTCAGAATTCTATGCCAAAAAGAAACTGCTTTCCAAAAGGCATTGAGATGCAAAGGAGGGCCTTTCAAGAGATCATTCGATCCCAATTTGTGCATATTGGTATGTAACTTGAAGTGCACAAAAAGAACAAACAAGTTGTGATTCGGGACAGCCCATTTGCAGCTTAAAAGGGTCGCACTGGTGCCAGGTTCTAAGAATTATAACGGCTAGATGAGAACGAAAGAAAGCAACCTTTATTGACTTACCTCTTATACATAAACATTAAATTATTTTTATCTGTTGATGATACTTATTTGGGGTTATGTTGATATATTCTTTTATGGACTCAGTCAAATCTAAAAAGAATAGCTTAGGACAAAGCTAAAGCTTGAGTTGATTTGAAAGGGAGGAAGTATGCAATACGAACAACTATCGCAATAAATATTTAAACAAAACAATGTGAAAAACAGGTTTTGCATTAAACATCTTAATTTCTTGGATGTACATATTGAGTGGACCAATTCTCGTGGGTAGCTACAGAATATAATATCTACTTTCGCAATATACACGGAAATGGAAATTATTCCATTATTCATGTCACACATGTGGCATGCATGCTATGCTTCTTCAAGTGTAAATATATATGGAAAATCTGTAAACAAAAGCACAAAATAGAATAATGGGTCGCTTTTGGTGACGCGTGAGCACCTAACAGTAGTGGGTTGCAAGTAGGATGCGGTAATGGGTTGCATGTAGACTGGTTGGTTGAATCCTATATAACGTCGACGTGCATCATATAATCGAGGCATCGCTAAAGACTCTTCCAGATAGCCTGGTCTGGCTGTTTCTGTTTCATTTTTATTTTATTTTTCAGTTTTGCTAAAGCACATCTAGATGTGCCATAAGTATTGCACATCTAAGTCATATGTCATTGATCTTACATTGAGATTCGTGTAAATATTTTCTCTCTTTTTTCTTTTTCTCTTTATACTTGATTCACTCACTTAGATGTGCAATAACTAGAGCACATCTAGATATGCCCTAGACACATCTTTTACTTTTCTTTTGTCAGGTCTGGGTTTTACTTCCGTTTTTATTTTTTATTTTTGAACAGTTTATTTTTATTTTTTTGCAATACCTGGTGAAATATTTTTCAATAAATGGAGAACCTTTTTAAAAATATACAACGGACATTTAGTTGTACACAGTGCATATCTTTCAAAAAGACACTACAGAGTTTTCTTGCATATGAGATGAACATATTTTATGTATACATTGAACATTTTTTAATACAACTAAGCACTTTTACAAATATGGTTAGATTTTTATAATATTCAACAAATTATAAACACGTATTCAACAATTTTCTAAAATATTTTTTTTCACATTTCATTACGTGTTTCAAATAAACAGATCATAAAAAATAGAGTAAAAGCCATTTTCTAGGTGAAAAACAGACAGAAACAGAAGAGACAAAAAAAATAAAAAAAATCCATGGCTCATTTGCCCTGGCTTTAGCCAAGCCTCCTCCATTTGCCCTGTGCGCACCTAAGGGGTGACTTTGTCTCCCTTGAAGCGAGACAGAGTCCAGCTCTTGCCGGAAGGACCTTGCGAAGGGGACGGTCCAACTAGCGCAAACGCCACCAGGAGCCTTCCTAAATGAGCTAGCCCAACGCGCAGGAGGCCACTGCCTCATTTTTTTTTTACGTTTTTTGTTTTCTTTTTTTACTCTTGTTTATACTTCCAAATATTCTAAATATATATGTTGAAATAAAATCTTTACATAAATGTTTGAAAAAAATTAATCATGCATGCGAAAAATATTAAATGTGTATAGAGAAAGTGTTTACAATGTATACAAATAATGCACAATGTGTATAGAAAAGAGTAGACATAAAACAATAATATTTAAAAAATTTAATCATGTATTTGAAAAGGTTAAACACGTAATATAAAAATGTTTCTCATGTATATAAAAATTGATAATGTGTATGGAAGTGTAGGTATGCAAAAACATATACTTAAAAATGTTAATCATGTATTTAGATTATGTTAAACTTGTATGAATTAAAAAACTAGATATATATTAAATATTGTATCGGTCCATAACAAAAAATGTGCGATGTGTACCAATAAATTTGACATCAAAACATATATTTGGAAAAAATGTTAATTAGACATCAAAACATATATATGATTTTTTAGATGTATATAGAAAATGTATAATGTCTATAAAAACAATAGAAATCAAAATATTTATTTGAAAAAATGTTAATGCCATATCAAAGAGGATAAACGTGTATTATATTTTTCGTTCACATTTACAAAAAAAAAAGAGAAAGCTGTCGAGGAAACGGAAACATGGGAAAAACAATGTAGAAAAGAAAAAGAAACAAAAAACTGGAGAAATAAACGAAGGTAACAACTCAGAAACAATAAAAAAGGGAAGAAAACAAAAATCTATGAAAACCGGGAGAGAAACAAAGAAATCAGGTTAAAAACAAATTATAACTGGAGGTATAACAGAAAAGGAAAAACTGCAGAAACAGGTGAAAAAGGAACCAAAGATTAATAGAAAAACGACTAAATGATTAAAACCGGAGGCAAAATTTTAATATATAATAATGTTTTAATAGACAATTTTACTATATTTATTTTTTCAACTTTTTATTACGTTTTTTAAATAACCAGATCCTAAAAAAATAACATCCGTTTTTATGTTGAAAAACAGACAAAAAACTGAAAAGAAAGAAAACATCGTTCACGGGCAGAGTTAGCTGGCTCATTTGCCCTTGCTTTAGCCAAGCCTCTTCCCCCCCCTTGAAGTGAGACAGAGTCAGCTCTTGCCTGAAGGAGCTCGTGAATGGGCCCGTCCAACTTGAACCCGCGCTACCAGGCGCCTTCATAAATGAGCCAACCGAACGCATGGGAGGCAACTGCCTCGTTTTTTCCTTTTTCCTTACGTTTTTGTTTTTTTTACATTTTTTTATACTTCCAAATATTCTAAATATATATGTTGCAAAAACCAATTTATATAAATGTTTGAAACTTTTTAATCATACAATTGAAAAATATTAAACGTGTATAGAAAAAATGTTTTCAATGTTTACAAAAAACGTATTTACAAAAAAATAATACAAATAATGTACAATGTGTATTAAAAAGTAGATATCAAAAAACTATGTTTTCAAAATTGTTAATCATATTCTTTTGGAAAATGTTAAACATCTGATATAAATTTCTTGCTGGTGTATAATTTTTAAATATAAAGTGTATGGAAAAAGTAGACTTCCAAAAATATATGTTCAAAAATGTTAATCATGTACTTATATTATGTTAAACTTGTATATATAAAATGTTAAGTATGTATGATGTGTACAAAAAATAGATTTGAAAACATATATTTGAAAAATTATTAACCATATATATGAAAAATGTAAAAATTATATTAAAAATGATTAGATGTATACCAAAAATGTATAATGTGTACGAAAACAAAAGAAATCAAAACATCTACTTGAAAAAAATGTTAATCTCGTATTAAAAAACTGTTAAATGTGAATTAAAATATGTTCTTCACACGTACAAAAAATGTAAAATGTATAACGAAATGTAAATTTTTTCTCTAAAACAAAAAGGATAAACCAACGAACATAAACCAAAGAGAAAAGAGATATAAGAAAACAAGAGAAAAACATTGTAGAACAGAAAAAGAGTCAAAGAAACAAAAAATTGAAGAAAGAAACAAAGGAAACCATTGAGAAACAAGGAAAAAAAGGGAAGAAAACAGAGAAAGAAACATAGAAAAACGGTGAAAAAAAATAAAACTGAAGTCATTGGAAAAAGGGAAAAACTTGTGAAAAGCCAAAAGAACCGAAGAAGAAACATAAAACAAAAAAAATGAAGGAAAAAGCCGAAGAAAATCTACGGCGAGCAAACCAATAGCGACTAATCTTAGGCTAACAAGCCAGCCCGCTCACGCTACGCGTGACGGGGGAGAAGGCTAGGAGGTTTCGACTGGTCGGTGTAATTGTATTGTCTTTTTCGGCGGGACATGGAGTATCTACTACGGAGCTCAAATGGTCCCTTGTGAATAGGAAAATAAAAAGTAGTATTTTTTTAAAAAATATGATTGTCTGTGGTAAACTTGAGTAAATGTTTGTGTGCTTGCAAAATTTTAGCATGAAATGACATTCTGGAAGTCATGCAAAAAATTCGTTGTTCCAAAAATGCTAGTTTTGAAAACATTTTGGAGTGCTGATTTTGTTCTTTTTGCCACGCCTTTCATATGTAGACTAAAAAGGACCGGAGGGAGTAAGCGTACAAAACATTTGTCAAAATTTACCACACACAAAATTCGAATTTTTGAGTTTTTAAATATGTTTTTGATTTTACTGTTTATATGCGAGTATTTGAGCTTGGCAATAGGACTTTCGTATTCAGCGCCTGATGTGTCATATTGTGGGCATATGACACATGTATAGCAACATGGGCCGGATAAATAACTCTCTTGCCCAGGCTCTCGTTTGCTTTATTTTTTATTCTCTTGGCTTTTGCTATGGTTAGCTGTCTAAGGGAAAAATCAGTAGATATTTTGGTTAATTTACAAAAAATAAGTAAAATTATTTTCCAGATTTTTCGAAAATCTCATGCATTTCAAGAATGTTTTCGAATTTGAAAAAATGTTAGGAATTTGAAAAAATGATTGTGAATTTTCAAAAAATCTTCATGATTTACAAAAAATTTATAAGTACGAAAATCATTCACTAATTTGAAAAATGTTCATGGGTTTCTTAAAAATGCTCATGAACTTTTAATAGTTGATAAAAAAGAATAATGTAAAACAAAAAATGCTAGAATATAACAAAAAATTGACGTTGATTATCACTATAAGGGAGATGCCTAATTAAGCATTTACCATCTACAAATAAGCACCGGTACTTCAAGAAAAATTGATTTTGACTGGGTCAACTATTTATCAAAACTCTCTCATTCAATTCTTTTATGCTTCCTAATTTTTATGGCTCATAATTAATTGAGGTTTTCAATTAAGAATTGGACTACTCAATTTTGACCGGGTCAACAATTTCTCAAGGAGCTTTCCCACTCAATTCTTTTAATTCACTATGTTCGCTAATTTTGACACGCTTTCATTCTATTGAGGTATTCAATTTTGAGTTTGTTTTATGATTTTAACTGGGCCAACAGTTTTTTAAATTGATCAGCAGCAATCAATCTATGAAAACATGGAAATTCCGGGCACCCTCCCACTACCTAGAAAAGAAGTGCCACCATGTGATTTTGTAGCATAGTACATGCAGGCGCCGACCTAGAAATTTCCTCACATAAATATAGGTTGGTAGCGGATAACTCATAATCACACCACGAAAGGCCCACCGATGACCATATTTATAAATAAAATAAAACACACATCATCTCCCCCACCTGCCAAACTAAATATTCCATCAGTACCAAAATATAAGGGGTATTATTTTTTGGGAAGTCAATTTTCTATAACTTTGACCAAATTTAGAGCAAAAAATATCGACATCCCAAATAGTAAAAAAATGAAAATTCTTTTCATGATGAATCTAATCATAAGAATTTCATAGTATATATTTTGATATATTTCTCTACGAATGGGCGGACCCATTAACTAGCTCGCCCAGGCTCTCGTCTGATTTTTTTCACTTGACTCTCACTTTTTTCACTTGACTTTTGCTACCGGTCTGATGCGCCATGTGTGTCCTATTGTCAATACTTTAGCTAATTTTGATGAACTAAATATTTTGCCAAAGTGTTCACAAATTTGCAAATAAGGTTTATGGATTTGAAATAATGACTGTGAAAATTTGAGAAAATGTTCCCAATTATTTTATGAATTTAGAAAATGTTCACAAATTTTAAAAAGTTCATCAATTGTAAAATTTAAAACAATTAAATGTAAAATGAAGATCAAAAATAAAAATAATGATGAAAAGATTCATGTGAAAAATGGAATCTTCTAGAAATTTCACAAAATTGGAGGAGTTCAACAGTACCCACCTAGATGGGCCGGTCAAGTACTTAAACCTACTCCCCGGGGGTGTGTGTGTTGTAACAATTGCACTCCATTAGGCACTACAGGAAGGGAGCTCCTATTCAGCGCATTATGTGCCAGCTAACCGAAGCGGCGCTCACGTGCCTGTCCACATGGGTTGGCTCAACAACGACATATGCTCGCTAACTAAGTTTTTCACAATTGATTTGATCATGTTGTTAACGAGTGGAGGGGCTTAACATCTAACAAAAATAATAAATTTGCAAAAGGTATCACAAAAAGTGTCAAGACTTCAAAAAAATAACATGGATTTGAACAAGTTTGCAAAATTTAAAAAACTTCACAAATTCAAAAACAATCATCTTTTTTTTCAATAGGATCACACCTTGGAACAAAACACATCAACTTGGTAAAAAGTTCATCAATTTTGATAATTTTTTTGGCAATTGAAAAAAAATCATCAATTTTGAAAATAGTTCAAGGATTTTGAGAAAAAGTTCAATGATTGTGAAAAAAAATCCATCGGTTCAAAAAAAAGTCCGTGCGTATTGAAAAATAAGTAAAAGTTCTTGAATAGAAATTAGGATTTGGCGAACAAAAGAAAGAAGAGAAGAAGAAAAATGGAGTAAATTATCACAATAGGTGTGTTGTCTAGGTATGTTATTGTAGTTATATTGTGTATGGAGGTTGTCGGTTCGAATCACCTCGGGCGGGTGATTTTTTGCAGGTTAACACAAAAATGGTAAATGGGCCAGCCAGTCCATTTGCATGGGTCGAATCACCTCGGGCGCGTGAATTTTTGGATGTTAACAAATATAATGTAAATGGGTTGTGCCAGCACGTTTGCGTGTAACGAAGTAACGGGTGCTGAAGGCGCCGAATAGGTAACCGGCTACATGATTTGCCAACTGCAGTTTTTCTATGTGCTGGCGTTATAAATGCCTGAATGTTTTCGGGGGTAGCGAAGAGGACGGTAGCAGGGTAGTGGCAGTGATGGCAAAGAGGACGAAGATATTGAAATCGGTAGGGTGAGCGCACTAGCCTATGTGCCACTGACAGGCGGGCCAGAAGATGACAAGGGGAGGACAATGCAAGCGGCCACAGCGTGTTCGCACAGACGCAAACCCACCCTAAATTTGGACTAGAAATGGGTCAAAGCGGACAGCAAAACGAACATCATTACGTCTCCGTCGCCGCCTTGGGCCATTGTTTCTGATAACAGAAACGAATGCAGGCGGACAAAATATGTCACCCTGTTGGAGTTGCCCTTACCCCTTACAAAGCTCACTCCCCAACTTCTCAGGGGCAGACAAGTGGCACATTGTGTGTCACTTGTCGCAACCTAAGAATTTTTTTTCTTTTTCATAGATTTTTTATTCCAAATGTTTATCTCTTGAACCATGCGTCCAAATCCGGAGGGATTTTCATCGTTGAATTTGTTGTGTCTAGATCTTCGAAACTAGATCCATGTTAATAGTTTCGGCTAAATGTTTTTCATGAACAAACAGGGAATAACCGGAAATGGGAAAAAAGGAAGAAAAAATGAATACCGAAAACCAATAAAAAAGCTGAAAACCGAAAAATCAGGTAATCAGACAAAACGAATATGAAAAAAATAGAGGAAAAAACCCAGAGCCTGGAAGCACGGTTGTGGATTTTCATGTTTTCCCATTTTGAGTGCTTCTCATGAAAGCAAATATGTGATTCTCGTGGAAGCACACTTTCGCGAGAAGCACAACACCGTTTTTTCGAGAAGCACAACTATATTTCTCGCGGAAAAAAAATCTACGCTTTCATGACAAGCAAATTTGTGCTCAAGGAATTACTTTTTTTTTCCTTTTTGAGAAGCACATATTTGTTTTTCCGAGAAGCACTGTTGTGCTTCTCTCGAGAGAAAAACTTATGAAAGCACCTTTTTCATTTTAAGGAAGCATAGCTATGCTTCGCAAAAAAGTCAAAAAAATTTGTCCAACACCTAGGAAAAACCAGGCGAAAATCAAAAAACCAAAATAACCCCCCAAAACAATCGAACTCCTAAAAATGCGTATAGAAAAAAAACAAAATCCAAAGGAAGCTCTAGAATGCAACACGTGGCAATGACTGGACGCCCTTTTGAGGGTAGAAGGTGTGGATAGATCAAGCTTTACATTCCTTGTGCATGATATCAAATTGCTCATGACACAACGAAATACTTGTACTGTTCATGTTTGATGGAATTGTAATAATGTTAGTCATACTTTCGCTAATTATGGTAGAAGTAGTGGTCGGACGACTATGTAGCTTAGTTCTGGACCTGAAAACATTGTTGATTTTTGCAAGTTTGAAGTCCATGCTACATGAGTAATACAAGTTATTTCCTGCAAAAAGGTAGGCCCTCCCACCCTTATTAGCATGCTAAACCTATTTGGAGTTCCATCCAAACAGTGACCGCACATATTGGCAACACTTGTGGCTGAATACAAATTGGATGCTATTGGATCATTGGCCACGTAGAACGCGCAAATCTTGATTGTCTTATCGTGAGTACAAAAGTTACAACTCTTACTTCTTTGCTAGTTGTAGCATACTAGATTGTCTTTGGTAGCACAACTCCCGTCCGAAGATACCACATAAAAATCCTGATTTTATTGGAATGTTGGATTTCCAAATTTGCTTATTGTTTTTCACCGGGATGTTAGAATGCGTAAGAGCTTGATACATAGAGTCGGCTGTGAATTACCTTGAAGTAATGAGATTCCAGTAAAAAACATCCCGTCCTTGTGTCAAATTAATTTAATATAATATGGATAGAAGATTTTCGATAACAAGAGACGAGCGCCTATAAAGTCTCGTTTGAAAGAAATATCTGGTGGGATGGTCAGAGCACGTGAACCATTACAAGTACCATGCTTGGTAGGAGTTCAAGGTGAAGTTCAAGCACCGCTTGTAGACATATGTGGTGGACTGAACCGAGTCGATGAACTTTCGGTTCAAGGACCGGAACCCAGCTTGGCTTTCTAAGTGGTTGAACCCGTCGGTTGGACATAGAAGTTTTGCGAGGTGAAATGCTACTCTACTGCACGACAAAACTCGGAGATGGTTTGGCGTTGGGTTTGGGGACAATCTCACTATAGCATACAGTGACGAATTGTACCAGATGCAGTGTACAAACAAAAAAAATTTAGGATAGAACAGGCACTGCACAAGCACTGATTCTTTCAAGAAATATTCTACAAACAATGTTACGTTAGGAACTATAGGACAATATCTCTTTCTTATACAAAAGGTTGCTTGATTTTGGACATATATAGTATATTTTGATGATGGACATGTGCTTGCTTGACATGATCTGGGCAATAGAAGGAAATATGCCCTAGAGGCAATAATAAAGTTGTTATTTTATATTTTCTTATATCATGATAAATGTTTATTATTCATGCTAGAATTGTATTAACCGGAAACTTGATACATGTGTGAATACATAGGCAAAACACCGTGTCCCTAGTAAGCCTCTACTAGACTAGCTCGTTAATCAAAGATGGTTAAGTTTCCTAACCATAGACATGTTGTCATTTGATGAACGGGATCACTTCATTAGGAGAATGATGTGATGGACATGACCCATCCGTTAGCTTAGCATATTGATCGTTCAGTTTTATTGCTATAGCTTTCTTCATGTCATATACATATTCCTTTGACTATGAGATTATGCAACTCCCGGATACCAGAGGAATACCTTGTGTGCTATCAAACGTCATAACGTAACTGGGTGATTATAAAGATGCTCTACAGGTATCGCCGAAGGTGTTTATCGGGTTGGCATAGATCGAGATTAGGATTTGTCACTCCGAGTATCGGAGAGGTATCTTCGGGCCCTCTCGGTAATGCACATCATAATAAGCCTTGCAAGCAATGTGACTAATGAGTTAGTTGCGGGATGATGTATTACAGAACGAGTAAAGGGACATGTCGGTAACGAGATTGAACTAGGTATGAAGATATCGACGATCGAATCTCGGGCAAGTAACATACCGATGACAAAGGGAATAACGTATGTTGTCATTGCGGTACGACTGATAAAGATCTTCGTAGAATATGTAGGAACCAATATGGGCATCCAGGTTCCGCTGTTGGTTATTTACCGGAGAGGTGTCTCGGTCATGTCTACATAGTTCTCGAACCTATAGGGTCCGCACGCTTAACATTCGATGACGATTTTGTATTACATGAGTTATGCGATTTGGTGACCGAATGTTGTTCGGAGTCCCGAATGAGATCACGGACACGACAAGGAGTCTCTAAATGGTCAAGAGGTAAAGATTCATATCTAGGACAATGATATTCGGACACCGAAAGTGTTCTAGGGATACCGGGTACATATCGGGTCATCGGAAGGGGTTTCGGGCATCCCCCGGCAACTACATGGGCCTAATGGGCCAAGAAGGGGACAAACCAGCCCCTAGGGGGCTGGTGCGCCCCATGTAGGCCAAAATAATGGGGAAGGAAAGAGGGGAAGAGAGAAAGGAAGGGGAGCAATTCGGCCTCCCCCTTCCTTCTCTCCTCCCTCCTCCTTCCTTTCCCCTCCGGATGAATATGGAAGGGGGGAGGCCGAATTGGGAGGCGCCCAAGTAGGATTCCTCCTACTTGGGGCGCCCCCTTGGCTGCCTCTCCTCCCCTCCAACCTATATATATGAGGGGGCACCGCTAGAACACACATCAACAGTTGTTAGCCGTGTGCGGTGCCCCCCTCCACAGTTTACGCCTCCGGTCATATTCACGTAGTGCTTAGGCGAAGCCCAGCGTGGATCACTTCACCATCACCGTCACCACGCCATCGTGCTGATGAAACTCTCCCTCGACACTTTGCTGGATCAAGAGTTTGAGGGACGTCATCGAGCTGGACATGTGCAGAACTCGGATGTGCCGTACGTTCGGTGCTTGATCGGTCGGAACGAGAAGAAGTCCGACTACATCAACCGCATTGTCAAACGCTTCCGCTTTCGGTCTACGAGGGTACGTGGACACACTCTCCCCCTCTCGTTGCTATGCATCCACTAGATAGATCTTGCTTGAGCATATGATCTTTTTTGAAATTGCATGCTACGTCTCCCAACAGCAATTGCAGTTACTTTTTTATCCAACAAATTACTTGGGTAGGCAGTTTAACAGCTAATGGTCATAGGTTGCTCCACCAAGCAACTGTGCTTGCAGTATATTTTTTCTTCACAATAATGTACAAATTGTGTCATGGTTTTCATTGCATCATAACTTATTTGTATCTTTTCTTGGCAAGTATGTTACTATGATGTGTACTCCTCCATTCCAGAATAATTGAAGTTCTAGATTTTTCATAAGTCAAACTTACTTTAGTTTGACCAACTCTACCGAAAAACATGCTAAGATCTACAAAACCAAATACATATAGTACACATTTTTTCCATCAAGAATCTAATGAGACTAGTTTGGCATTCTAAATGTTACTATATTTTTCTCTAGTCTTGATCAAATTTAAACAAGTTTTATTTGAGACAAATCCAGAACTTCAATTTTTTTTTGAAATAGAGGTAGAAGTTGCGCGTGAGAAATTTAGTTAGTTGGATACATCCTTTATTTTCCTCTAACGGACAACTCTTTGAAAATTCAAAATTCTTGTAAGATACCCACGACATCTCTCTTCAAGCTTGTTTTATATTCAGTAGGAATGGTACCGCTTCCTGTTATTCGAAAAAACACCAATACACCCCAAAACATCCCTAAAAATGAATACACCAAAAAATGCATGAATTAAAGCAATAAACTAATTTTAAGATGGCGATTCAAATGAGAGCCTTAAAGAGATCGACTGTCCCAACTTGTGGATTTTTTAAGCAAAATTGTGCATATTGGTGTGTAACTAGAATTCAGAAAAAAGAAGAAAATAGTTGTGATTTGGCCCCATTTGTAGCTTAAAAGGGCCATTAAGATGCGTTGGGGAACAAAAGAAAATAGAAAATCCTATTCTTCGCCATTTTTTTTGAGAAATCCTATTCTTCGCCAATTGTTGCGACGAATTGTTGCGACAACGCATCAATACCTGCATAATGGACCAGCCCATACAACCTAGTTGTTCACCATACGGGTACGCGTTTCTACCACATTTTATTTACATTATTTTACTTCATTTTATTTCTCTATGGTTTCGCTGGTTTCCTTTTTTAGTTTTTTCTGTCTTTTATTTTTTTCTTTATTCCTTTTACATTTTATCTATGTGTATTTTCTATTAATACCTGGACATTTTTCTAATTAATAAACAAAATTTTAAAATCATGATTATTTTTCTAAAATACAATTTTCTTTTTTTTTTTCAAATCTTGAATATTTTTTGAACTTTTTAAATTGAACTAATTTATAATTTAGATCATGTTTTAATAAATTGCTCAATGTTTTTATAAATTATGAAAATTTTGAAATATACAATTTGAAAATGCATGAACTCTTTTACAATAACACTTCTATATTTGAAAAAGGTTATTTTGGAGCCAGGAGCTATAGATTTTTCCCATGGGTCCTTACTCAAGATCAAACAACACCAACCTTTTTCTCAAGCCACAAGCATAGTAGTTCGGTTGGCCTACTGTGAGTTGTAGTGACTGTCTGTTGGTGACAAACCAATTGCTAGTGGCCTAGCTCTCCTACACATGCTAAATTGTCTTCTCTGGTCTTTTCTGATATTATATAATGAAGGATTAGAATAATTAGTTGTTTTATGTTTGTTATTATATATGAAACTAAATTGTAATGCCATTATAAATTTCCACTTAGGACAATTTTTCATCTAAAAGTACAAATTAGTAATAAAGGATCGTGGGAACCATTCATGGTATCTATTAAAAAAATAATCGTAACATGTTTCATAGAAGATCAGTGACTTCCTAAAAGTTCATCCTTTGCATTAAAGATTATCTAAGCTACTTGATGCTAATATGTTACACATATCACACATGCCATGTTTCTTCAAGCGTAATTATATATTCCCAACCAGGGTTATTTATGCCTACAAGAACAAATTATGGATAAAGATAAAGTATTAGTGGAAATTAAGATGTAGTTAGTAGAAAAAGAGCATGCACCACATAGGAATCAACCGCAAACAGAAAACCAGTAAGAATCATGCAAATGGTTAAAATTATACTCTAGAAGTCTATATAAATTTGCTTACCTAGTCATACATCGCAAACCGCCATTAAGATATTTGTTAGATCATGTGCTTTACAAATCTCTATGAAAATATTTAAGGATACTAAAATATACTTGAATACTCATACACGTACACATAAAAATATAAAAATATATGTTGTACAGTTCATGCAATTGTGAAAAGGTAATCTAAGGAGCCATGAAATTTTATATTGTTTGTTCATTTTGTATTTAAGGGTATTCAATTTAAAAATCATGTCAAGAGTTAATGTATCAAAAGAGAAGGAAACTGGAGCCATTTAAAAATAACTTAAATGTGGCAAAATGCAAACATATTTTTTCAATAAGGGAAAATACATCATGCCACCCAGTGGTTGTTATCCTCACGTCTCATATATTACAATGTGATAGTATATATACCACTTTATCATTCTAGGTATGTTCATATACAATATATAAGATTTTTCAAAATGAGTATATGGAAATATTGCATGTATGTCCATAGTTCTTAGTATATTTTAAAAATAATTTCATATTTGTATGCATAAAATAATATAGAAAAAATATTACATACTAACTAAAAAGTGGTATATATATACTACCAAATATTCTTATATACTACATACAATGCGTGCATACTCTCTGGTTTGATAGATGCTACGTACAACATACAAAAATTACGTGAGTGTAGTTACGACCAGGTGGTAGAAAACAATTGCCCTTTTTCAATAATATATATTTCTATATAAAACCAAATATCCAGTCATTATTATGTTGTTGTTTATGTAATAAAAAAATATAGGTGCTAAGATTATAGTATGATAGATTTAAGTTATAATGAAATATAAATTTTTTGTATAAATTGTAGAAGATTGTCTGTCAAGAAAATACCCTAGCTTTTTCAGGGAAGTCTTTTGTTCTGTGTGGGACAACACCGGAATGACCTTACAAGCAATGCATATTGAAATGAGTGTAACAAACATGATTATTTTGAGCACCCTGATGATCTTACATAGTTCATAGTTATTCGGTTCTCAATGTTGCTATAAGCTATAGCTAAGATATTTTCTTGAGCTATTATCTACATTTAAAGCTTCTCATTGCTGTAGTTAAAACAATATTTAGTTTGTATCACTTCAAGAGAAAATCGGTGTGGTGTTCAGCGATGCTCCATTGTTTTCCACTTGAGCTAGCATCGAGCACTATTTGTAGAAATATTAGCTTAGGCCACAACTGTAGAGATAATTGTTGGGTTGTATGGTTGATAATTTTACACCTCTGCTTAATTCTAAAGATTGGCTAAAAACTAATATATTATCCAAATAGATTGTTTACATGATTGACTAATTTCTTAGTGATGCACCTTCCACGTGGCTGGTCTCTATATTAACCTTCCTTTCTTTTTGCTTTATCCAATTTTGAAGTTCGATATGTGTGAAATGTGACCCATCTTTTTCTTGGTTGCGCTGCTTTTCAAACTTATCATACATTTGGAGGACTTCAACTTCTAGGATTTCCGCCTTCCATTATTTGTTGGAAAAACTGGGATTGAGTATTGAGATACTGTAAATTATAGTGTAAGTATATGCAATTCTTGATTTATTGAACCATAATAACGACTTATATACAATGTATTTGCTTATTGTTCGGTATTAAAATCAATATCACCTTCTGTATGATTGTATACATGGGTATATGAGTTGATCCTTCATGACACTGCTATTTCATAAGATACTAATTCCATGTTATATATTTACTTTACTTGGGGTGTCCATCGGTGTAACGAGCGATAAAGTTGCAACACACAAGCCGCATTATGTGTGTTGTTACCTCCAACTTAGGCCGAGTTGCCAACATCAACTATGCTGGGCACATCAGAGTGTGCCTTACCATCTAGTTCAATATAAAAGTGCATTGTAGGCTGCATGTGGAAAAATTTCGCTGCATGGTGTATGTGGAAGGACCCATTCTTTTTATATTTGAAGAATGCGACACATGTAGCTCGATTCAGCTACCTTTTGAATCATCCAAGTGGTATGAAGTAGTTCTAGTCGGCCATCCTCCACTTGACATCTTCCCTTCCTCCGTACCACTTCGTGTGATTATGATAAAGCGGGCAACATGCATAGTTCCAAGCATCATTGTTCTCCTTCTCGGCAAAAGGCAGTAGTGACCAACCACTCTGTTTTACTTTTCTTTTGTTCCCATCCTTTCTCTAAGGCTATAAAACCAAGGATCGGGAGTCTTGGAATTCTACTTGTATTGGGGATAAACCCTAGCTCACAATGTCCCTAGCTGGCCCTTAGGTGATTCTAAAATTATGCTATTTTCCTCGAAATCAAGCTATACTCTCACTAACTTTTGTTTTTAGTGAGTGGTTGTTTGAATTTAGTCCTTCAAACCAATAGGGTCTGACAGTCGGCAATCAGAGCTTGGCTTATTTCTCGGTGACGATCTGATCCGAGTGCCAAAGAGGAGTTGCTAGAGCTATAAAATCCTTCTCTTCTCCCCTGATCCCGAGGATGGTGTGTTCCGCAACAGTGCAGCTGGTAGTGGATTCATCCGGTACAGATTTGGTTAGATGGTGGTTTCTAAAACACCCTTCTTTGGCTGTAAAATCCCACCCCCTCTTAAATCTAGTGTACTTAACGCTGCGCGACATAGATAGTGGTGCTCGGCGGTGAAAGGATCTATCTTACAAGGCCTGGTTGGAGCAAAAGCGGTGGTAAAATCCCCTCCTTGTCCAATAGATCAATGAAGTCGCAAGGTAACAAGGTATTCTGTCATGTTCTGAAATCCTTTCCACTAGTTGAGATATGAGATCATGGGTGATGATGGTGACTCTCAACTCAAGGAAAACTCAAGTTTCAGTCTCTACAACTGGACATTAATGAAGGAAATATGCCCTAGAGGCAATAATAAAGTTATTATTTATTTCCTTATATCATGATAAATGTTTATTATTCATGCTAGAATTGTATTAACCGAAAACATAATACATGTGTGAATACATAGACAAACAGAGTGTCACTAGTATGCCTCTACTAGACTAGCTCGTTAATCAAAGATGGTTATGTTTCCTAACCATGGACAAAGAGTTGTTATTTGATTAACGGGATCACATCATTAGGTGAATGATCTGATTGACATGACCCATTCCATTAGCTTAGCACCCGATCGTTTAGTATGTTGCTATTGCTTTCTTCATGACTTATACATGTTCCTATGACTATGAGATTATGCAACTCCCGTCTACCGGAGGAACACTTTGTGTGCTACCAAACATCACAACGTAACTGGGTGATTATAAAGGTGCTCTACAGGTGTCTCCGAAGGTACATGTTGGGTTGGCATATTTCGAGATTAGGATTTGTCACTCCGATTGTCGGAGAGGTATCTCTGGGCCCTCTCGGTAATACACATCACATAAGTCTTGCAAGCATTGCAACTAATGAGTTAGTTGTGAGATGATGTATTACGGAACGAGTAAAGAGACTTGCCGGTAACGAGATTGAACTAGGTATTAAGATACTGACGATCGAATCTCGGGCAAGTAACATACCGATGACAAAGGGAACAACGTATGTTGTTATGCGGTCTGACCGATAAAGATCTTCGTAGAATATGTAGGAGCCAATATGAGCATCCAGGTTCCGCTATTGGTTATTGACCGGAGACGTGTCTCGGTCATGTCTACATTGTTCTCGAACCCGTAGGGTCCGCACGCTTAAGGTTTCGATGACAGTTATATTATGAGTTTATGAGTTTTGATGTACCGAAGGAGTTCGGAGTCCCGGATGGGATCGGGGACATGACGAGGAGTCTCGAAATGGTCGAGACATAAAGACTGATATATTGGAAGCCTATATTTGGATATCGGAAGTGTTCCGGGTGAAATCGGGATTTTATCGGAGTACCGGGAGGTTACCGGAACCCCCCGGGAGGTATATGGGCCTTAGTGGGCCTTAGTGGAAGAGAGGAGAGGTGGCCAGGGCTGGGCCGCGCCCCCTCCCCCCTAGTCCGAATCGGACAAGGAGAGGGGGGCGGCGCCCCCCCTTCCTTCTCTCTCTCCTCTTTCCCCCCTCCCGAATCCTATTCCAACTAGGAAAGGGGGGAATCCTACTCCCGGAAGGAGTAGGACTCCTCCTGGCGCTCCCTCTCCTGGCCGGCCGCACCCCCCTTTGATTCTTTATATACGGAGGCAAGGGACACCCTAGAGACACAAGTTGATCCACGTGATCATATTCTTAGCCGTCGTGCTGACGGAACTCTTCCCCGACACTTTGCTGGAGTCCGGGGATCGTCATCGAGCTGAATGTGTGCTAGAACTCGGAGGTGCCGTAGTTTCGGTGCTTGATCGGTCGGGCCGTGAAGACGTACGACTACATCAACCACGTTGTGCTAACGCTTCCGTTGTCGATCTACAAGGGTACGTAGATCACACTCTCCCCTCTCATTGCTATGCATCACCATGATCTTGCATGTGCGTAGGATTTTTTTTAAATTACTACGTTACCCAACAGTGGCATCTGAGCCTAGGTTTTATGTGTTGATGTTATTTGCACGAGTAGAACACAAGTGAGTTGTGGGCGATATAAGTCATACTGCTTACCAGCATGTCACACTTTGGTTCGGCGGTATTGTTGGACGAAGCGGCCCGGACCGACATTACGCGTACGCTTACGCGAGACCGGTTCTCTCGACGTGCTTTGCACAAAGGTGGCTAGCGGGTGACAGTTTCTCCAACTTTAGTTGAACTGAGTGTGGCTACGCCCGGTCCTTGCGAAGGTTAAAACAGCACCAACTTGACAAACTATCGTTGTGGTTTTGATGCGTAGGTAAGATTGGTTCTTGCTTAAGCCCGTAGCAGCCACGTAAAACTTGCAACAACAAAGTAGAGGACGTCTAACTTGTTTTTGCAGGGCATGTTGTGATGTGATATGGTCAAGACATGATGCTAAATTTTATTGTATGAGATGATCATGTTTTGTAACCGAGTTATCGGCAACTGGCAGGAGCCATATGGTTGTCGCTTTATTGTATGCAATGCAATCGCGCTGTAATGCTTTACTTTATCACTAAGCGGTAGCGATAGTCGTGGAAGCATAAGATTGGCGAGACGACAACGATGCTACGATGGAGATCAAGGTGTCGCGCCGGTGACGATGGTGATCATGACGGTGCTTCGAAGATGGAGATCACAAGCACAAGATGATGATGGCCATATCATATCACTTATATTGATTGCATGTGATGTTTATCTTTTATGCATCTTGTCGGTGTCAAAACGGGCGGATCTCGGGTAGGGGGTCCCGAACTGTGCATCTAGGCCGAATGGTAACAGGAGACAGGGGACACTTTTTTTTACCCAGGTTCAGGCCCTCTCGATGGAGGTAATACCCTACTCCTGCTTGATTAATATTGATGATATGGGTAGTACAAGAGTAGATCTACCACGAGATCAAGGAGGCTAAACCCTAGAAGCTAGCCTATGGTATGATTGTTGTGTATGGAGTTGATTGCCTACGGACTACAACCCTCCGGTTTATATAGACACCGGATAGGGTTAGGGTTACATAAAGTCGGTTACAATGGTAGGAGATCTTGAATATCCGCATCGCCAAGCTTGCCTTCCACGCCAAGGAAAGTCCCATCCGGACACGGGACGAAGTCTTCAATCTTGTATCTTCATAGTCCAGGAGTCCGGCCGAAGGTATAGTCCGGCTACCCGAACACCCCCTAATCCAGGACTCCCTCAGTAGCCCCCGAACCAGGCTTCAATGACGATGAGTCCGGCGCGCAGATTGTTCGGCATTGCAAGGCGGGTTCCTCTCCAAATCTTGTGTACCTGTAGGAATAATGTCCGATTTTTGTAATGTAGTCCTCCTCGGCTTCCATGCCCAATAATGGCCGTCTTCCACGTGTTTAAACAAATGCGAAAAGCCGGGGCGTTTTTACATCCACACCCCTAGCCGTATAAACGAGCCGCCTATTTAACGGGATGGGGATTTAGGTCCAAACCACATCTTCTCCTTTCCGCGAGTTATCATCAGAGCGCTTCCAGGGAAGGTCCATTCCAACATGACCAGCTGTCGCAGCTCCTCCCCTCGCCCCTCCGGTCCCAAACCCGGGGACTGGGAGAGTTGGACCATCCCGCATAGCAAGTTAGCGTCACTTCAGGCCCAGGGATTCCTCCCTCAGGCATGCATGGTCCTAGTCCGAGCCGGTCTCGCCACCTATAACGGCGGAAAACAAGCGGAGAACACCCCCAATCCTTCTAAAGGGGAGCGGGTGTGCCTCGTCCCCTATCTAATAAGGGGACTGGGATTTCCAATTCACCCATTTCTCCGCGGGCTTCTGGAGTTCTACGGCCTCCAGCTGCACAATCTCACGCCCGCCTCCGTATTGCACATTGCGGGTTTCGTCGCCCTCTGCGAGCTATTTTTAGGCGTTGAGGCTCATTTCGCGCTGTGGAAGAGGTTATTCTGCCTGGTGCCCCGTTCTGAAAAGGGGTCTATATATCAAGTGGGCGGAGCCGAAGTATGGCGCATCGCCGGGACCGGATACCTATCCGGAACCCCAAAGAAGGCGTCCGAGGACTGGCCTTCGGAATGGTTTTACATAGATGATGTCCCGCTGCCGGACCCTATCCGGGTCGGTCTCCCTGAGTTTAACAGTGCTCCATGGAAGAAAAGCTTGAGCTGGCGTCCGCGGAGCTCTCAGAGAGAAAGTGACAGAGACGTCCTTTACCTGATGGGCCGGATAAGACTGTTGGCTCATTCTGGACTAACCATGATTGGAGTCATGGCCGCATGCATTATGCGGGGGTGCAGCCGCTTCAATATAGAGGCCACCCCATGTGGGATTTCAACGGGGAGGATGACGCCACACGTTACGGTCGTAAGGGGCCGGACTCAGCCGCCGCCTTAGTAAAGATCTTATCCTCTTTGTATAAGGGAGAAAAGGAGGAATTCCTCCGCGTCAATCCGCAGGCCGGATTCAGTATGTACGATCCTCCAAGTTGGGTAAGTGAATAATTGCACTTGCCCGTTTGTTTTATACTCCCATGGTTAGATAGGTAGTCTAACGACTTCAATGCAGGAACTACGACAGGAGGTAAAGGACATAAGCAGCCGCCCTCCACAGCCCGAGGACCCAGAATGGTCCCTCAATCCAGACTCCGAAGAAGATCCGGACATATCGGTGGATCTTATCGACGGGGTGTTCCATCAGCTAAGCAAGGACAATACCTTGGTAGCCATCATGGCTGATTACCCAGGGTTAATTCCGGCCTCCCAGGTGATAGAAGCCGGAGCCTCATTCCCTCGAGAGAGATTGCACTCTCGCGTATTCCGGTGTTTCTGATGACAACCGTGTTTTGCAGGGGAGTTTTCCAAGGCAGGAGGCCGAACCTGCGGCGGCTAGCCAATGAGGGGCCGCAGGGCCCCGTGGGGCAAAAAGGAGTGAAGTCCGGACTGAGATGCCGGCGCAAAGGTATAGCGCACCCTCTGTTTCCCTGATGTTATTTTGTCAGGGCATATTAACGTTCGTGCTATCTTCAGAACGAAGAGACCTCGCCGGACTACATCCGGAGAGGTTGCCAATCGCGCCTCCACCAGCCAGGCTCCAACGGCTGGCCAGGAAGCGGAGGCGAGCACAAGGCGCGTACTGACGATCCTCCGACAGAGGATGAAGACAGGCTGTCTGCCACAAATTCTGAAGTGGAGAGTGCCATGAACCACAGGCGTCGCCGGACAGTTCTACGCGACGCTTGTTTCTCCCAAGAGGCTTTAGATGCCTTTAATTAGGGAGATGCGCACCTCCGTGCCGCTCAAAATGGTTTAGCCAGAGCCACGGAGCAGTATGTAAAAGACATACGGGTAAGAAAATTTTGGTCAAATATATATATACTAGTAGCCCCCGAGACTTGAAATAGTTAGAGCAACTGATTTAAGGATCTTTTAATATGCAGGTTCTTACAGAGAAGAATACTGTACTGTCCCAGGAGCTGGAAAAGTGCAAGGCCCAACTAGAGGCCGCACTAGCCACAGCAGGGGAGTCCAAAGAGACCCCCTCAGGTAAGATACACTTTGAAAGATTAGTATTGTGCGGTGTGGGTGTAAATCTGACAAATCATATTGCAGATGGCGCCAGACTTGATCCGGACAAACAACAATTCTTACGCCAGCTAAAGGCCGGTGAGAGTATGTTGACAAGGGTGAGGCGAGAGAAAAATGATCTTCAGGATGCCAACACCAAGCTGGACGTCGAACTTAAAGATGTTCGTGGCTAGCTGTCGGACTCCACGAAGGAGAATCAGCAGCTTCGACGCGGCATTTTTAGTAAGTGCTTGAACGAACTTTGAAAAAAAAGAGTTCGGCGAGGAAGTCGACTAACAGAGTAATGTCTGTAGGTATGCTCACAAGTCATCCTGCAGAGGAGATGCCCGGTTCTACGGGTGACCTTCTTCCCGAACTCATGCAACTGCACGAGCGAGTTCGGCGGGCGATGCGAGGTGTTGCCCAAGCCTTATGGCCTGCCCACTCCATGCCCGAGGGCCTTGGAGAGCTTGCGGAGAAGCTGAAGGGAGCTCGGCGGCGCTTCCGGTTGTGGAAGATATCGGCCTGCCAACAAGGCGCTAGGGAAGCCTGGGCCATGGTGAAGACCTGTTTTACGAAGTCTGACCCAAACCACATGGCCGAGGTCGGACCAGTGGGGCCTGATGGGAAGGAGATCCCAGTGAGGTTAGTATACGGCCAAGTAGAGTTGGCCGCGAAGTATTCCCAGCAGGACTGTAAATTAGACAGCCTGTTAGATGGTATAGAAGAGGAATATGATCAGTCAGAATGACTATGTAATTTTAATTGACATGTGTAATGCCTTCTAGCCGGATTGTAGATCGTTTGTCGTTCCCGACCTTTTCGCTTCGACCTCGGGACCTGACGGTCCGGAGTGTGTCCGAATACCATAGCGGTTATATAAGAACCGTGTTATGCGTGGAGACCAAGCGTAGGGATCATTAGTGCTTTATCAGACAAGTGCCCGACTAGTTATGTTATGTTACATGGTTAGTAAGAAACATCTTCTAGAGAGAATAGTTCCGTTAGGGGTTCCTTTCGCTGGGAGGCATGCCCTAAAGTGCATGTCCGGACTGCGTAAAAAGACACAGAAAAAAGCATCTGGGGGCGCATATAAAAAAAAGAAAAAAGATCATCTTTTATCTCACCGACCGAATATTCCCTTAAGAACGCTAGCTTTCGGCTTCACCCAGTCTGAGGTACACATCCGGCTGACCCGGCAGTAACAATCGCAGAGGTGCTCCCTTTACCACCTAGCCGAACAATCAGGAACGTAGGGGTAAGCATAGGAGCCAGGCAACCCAGCTTGGCCAAAACTTAAGTCATATCGATGCATATAATGGTGAAGAAAAAGGTACATGCGGAAGTTTGACGCATGTGATGGGCGTGAAGCCCGTATAAATAAGCTTCTGTTAAAGAAGCCCCCAGGTTTAATGAGCGCGAGTGGCGCGTCACTAGATAAGCCTTTAAGGGCTATAAAAGAAAGGAGGGGAAGGAGAGAAATGTAAGACAGAAAAATGCAAAAAATGGACAGAGGAAGGAGACGAACACAGAGTCCGGCGGTAGGCATAGAATCTTCGGAGACGGGCGGCGTTCCACGGGTTCGGCTCGAGTCGGTTATCCGACGCATCTCGCAGGCGGTACGCCCCGCCAGTTAGGACTTGGTCGATTATGAATGGACCTTCCCACTTGGGCTTTAGTTTGTCCTTTTTCTTATCCGGCAGGCGTAGAACTAGTTCGCCAACATTGTAATTTTTGGCCCGTACTTCTCTGCTTTGATATCTTCGGGCCTGCTGTTGATAAAATGCGGAACGGGCTTTTGCCATGTCACGCTCCTCCTCCAGGGCGTCCAAGTTGTCCTGCCGATCGAGCTTGGCTTCTCTTTCTTCGTACATGCGCACTCTAGGTGAGTCATGAATTATGTCGTAGGGCAGAACTGCCTCTGCGCCGTACACCATAAAAAATGGTGTGTAACCGGTGGTGCGATTTGGCGTGGTCCGCAGCCCCCATAGCACGGAGTCGAGCTCCTCTACCCAGTGCGTGTTAGATTCCTTGAGGGACCGCACCAGTCTGGGTTTAATGCCGCTCATTATAAGACCATTTGCACGTTCGACCTGGCCGTTGGTTTGTGGGTGATAGACGGAAGCATAATCGAGCTTGATGCCCATGTTTTTGCACCAGAGTTTTACCTCGCCGGCGGTAAAGTTTGTACCATTATCGGTTATGATGCTGTGGGGGACGCCATAGCGGTGTACCACCCCGGATATGAAGTCTATCACAGGTCCGGATTCGGCCGTTTTAACAGGCTTGGCTTCTATCCATTTGGTGAATTTGTCCACCATGACCAGTAAGTATTTTTTCCTATCGGTCCCACCTTTAAGGGGTCCGACCATATCAAGCCCCCAGACCGCAAAAGGCCAGGTTATGGGTATAGTTTGGAGTGCGGTGGGTGGCATATGGCTTTGGTTGGCAAAAAGTTGGCAACCAGCGCATCGTTGGACTAAGTCCTGAGCGTCTGCCCGGGCCGTCGGCCAATAAAAGCCTGTACGGAAAGCCTTTCTAACAAGGGACCGAGCAGCGGCGTGGTGACCACCGAGTCCGGCATGAATTTCAGCCAGAAGGTTCCGCCCTTCCTCTTCGGAGATGCACCTTTGAAGGACTCCGGTAGTGCTTTTCTTGTAAAGCTCTCCCTCATGGACTCTATAGGCTTTAGATCACCGCACTATGCAGCGGGCCTCGTTTTGGTCCTCCGGGAGTTCCTGCCTAGTAAGGTAGGCTAGGAATGGTTCTGTCCACGGGGCGATGACCGCCATTATTACGTGGGCTGAAGGTGTAATTTCATTGGCAGAGCCTCCAATTGTGTCAGATTGTTCGGCGTCGAGTGGTGCGGCTGGGTCCGAGCTGTTATTTACGGGTTCCCCCTCCCATGTTACAGATGTCTTGAACAATCTTTCCAAAAAGATGTTGGGGGGGACTGCATCGTGTTTTGCTCCGATGCGTGCCAGGACGTCCGCTGCTTGATTGTTTTCTCGGGCTATATGGTGAAACTCCAGCCCTTCGAACCGAGCTGACATTTTTAGGACGGCGTTGCGGTAAGCTGCCATTTTTGGGTCCTTGGCGTCGAAGTCTCCATTTATTTGGGATATCGCGAGGTTTGAATCCCCGCGTACCTCTAGGCGCTGGATACCCATGGATATTGCTATCCGGAGGCCATGTAGGAGGGCCTCATATTCGGCTGCATTGTTGGAATCCATGTACATGATCTGGAGCACATATTGGACTGTGTCTCCTGTGGGGGACGTCAGGACGACGCCAGCCCCCAGTCCGGCCAACATTTTGGAGCTGTCGAAATGCATAATCCAGTTTGAATATGTGCCGTACTCTTCAGGGAGCTCGGCCTCCGTCCATTCTGCGACGAAGTCGGCCAAAACTTGCGATTTAATAGCTCGCCGTGGCTTATAGGTTATATCGAACGGGAGAAGCTCGATGGCCCATTTTGCAATCCGGCCCGTTGCGTCGCGGTTGTTGATAATATCGTTGAGTGGTACTTCCGAGGCTACTGTTATGGAACACTCTTGAAAGTAGTGTCGTAGCTTCCGGGATGCCATGAATACCGCGTATGCAATCTTTTGATAATGCGGGTACCGTGATTTGCATGGAGTGAGGATGGTGGATACGTAGTAGACCAGCCTTTGAAGGGGGAATTTGTGTCCATCCGTTTCCCACTCGACAACGAGTACTGCGCTGACAACTTGATGTGTTGCTGCAATGTACAATAACATTGGTTCGCCGGTGTTCGGCGCGGCCAGGACTGGGTTTGTTGCCAATATGGCTTTTATTTCATCAAGTCCGGCCGTGGCGGCCTCCGTCCACTCGAAGTGTTCGGTGCGCCGGAGGAGGCGATAGAGGGGTAGTGCCTTTTCTCCCAAGCGGGAGATGAAGCGGCTTAAAGCCGCCACGCATCTGGTTAATTTTTGTATTTGTTTGAGGTCCTTTGGGACATCCAATTGTGACAAAGCTCGGATCTTGGCTGGGTTTGCTTCAATTCCTCTACCGGATACAATGAAGCCCAAGAGCTTTCCGGTTGGAACGCCGAAGACGCATTTTTCTGGATTGAGCTTGGTGTCATATTTTCGGAGGTTATCGAATGTAAGCCTCAAGTCGTTTACTAGGGATTCGACATGCCTTGATTTGACGACCACATCATCCACATACGCCTCCACTGTTTTGCCGATCTGGTTTGCCATACATGTTTGGATCATGCGCTGATATGTTGCGCCGGCGTTTTTCAGCCCGAAGGGCATTGTGTTGAAGCAGAATGGGCCGTATGGTGTGATGAATGCTGTTGCAGCTTGGTCTGATTCTGCCATCTTGATTTGATGGTAACCGGAGTATGCGTCGAGGAAACGCAACGAATCGTGTCCTGCGGTGGCATCGATAATTTGATCGATATGGGGGAGGGGGAAGGGATCCTTTTGGCAAGCCTTGTTAAGGTCTTTAAAATCGACACACAGGCGCCAGGATTTGTCCTTCTTTGGTACCATCACCAGGTTTGCTAGCCAGTCCGGATGTTTTATTTCTCTAATGAATCCGGCCTCCAATAGCTTGGCTAGCTCCTCTCCCATAGCCTGTCTCTTGGGTTCGGAAAAACGCCGAAGGGCTTGTTTGACAGGTTTGAATCCTTTTAGGATATTTAAGCTGTGTTCGGCCAGCCTGCGTGGGATCCCTGGCATGTCTGAAGGGTGCCAGGAGAAAATGTCCCAGTTCTCTCGTAGGAACTCTCGCAGTGCGGCGTCTACATCAGGATTTAGTCGTGCCTCGATGGAAGCTGTTTTATTAGGGTCCGTTGGATGGACCTAGAATTTGACTATTTCGTCAGCTGGCTTGAAGGATGTGGATTTGGATCTCTTGTCGAGTATCACATCATCCCTGTTAACCATGGAGCGCAGCGCAGTCAGTTCCTCGGCCGCTAAGGCTTCGGATAGTGCCTCAAGGGCTAATGTGGCCGTCTTGTTTTCGGCGCGGAGTGCTATGTCCGGATCACTAGCTAGAGTGATAATTCCATTTGGCCCGGGCATCTTAAGCTTCATGTACCCGTAATGGGGTATTGCTTGGAAGATTGTGAATGCTTCCCGCCCTAGTAAAGCATGATGTCCGCTCTTAAACGGGGCCACCTGAAACGTGACTTCTTCGGACCTGTAATTATCCGGCGTGCCGAACACCACATCTAGTGTGATTTTTCCTGTGCAGCGCGCTTCCCGACCGGGGATTATTCCTCTAAAGGTTGTGCTGCTTCGCTCGACGCGGTTCCAGTCCATTTCCATTTTTTGAAGGGTTTCCTCATAAATGAGGTTCAGTCCGCTGCCTCCATCCATGAGCACCTTGGTGAGGCGAAAGCCGTCCACTATGGGACTGAGGACCAATGCGGCTGGTGCTCGGGCTGTTCGGAATCTAGGTTCATCACTTGCGTTGAAGGTAATGGTAGTGTCGCTCCATGGATTTATTGTTGCAACTTGATAGACTTCGGCGAGGCTGCGGAGTGTTCTTTTTCGCATATTGTTCGATGCGAAAGTCTCGAAGACTGTGAGAACGGTACTGGTGTCCTCGGGCTGGCTTTCTGCGGCCTCCAGGATTAAGAGGTCCTCGCCGATTTTGGCCACCTGCCGGAGTATCCAACATGCTCATAGGCTGTGAGTTGGTGTGGCGTCCTCTGTACTGTGAATTCTATAGGGTCCATCAAGCCACCTTTCTAGTACGGTTCCATGCCCTATAGAGGGTTTTGGCTTTTTGGTGTTTATCCCGGGTGTCCTATGATGATGCACCCTCTTAGTTCGGACGGGATTACTATTCAAGGCCGGATTATCCCAAAATTTTATTTCGGTTTTCCAGGCGCTTTCCATCGCACAATATTTTTGTACTATGGACGCCAAGTCAGCGAAGCGTGTAATATCACGACGACTTACGGCATTAAGGATTCCCTCGTCTGTGTAATTACTGCAGAAAATTGAGATTGCGTCTTCCTCGCGGCAATCCTTTATCCTGTTCATAACCAGGAGGAATCTGGCCCAGTAATGATGTACTATTTCCTCGGGCCTCCGCCTGATTTGGGAGAGATCGCTTATGTTCGGGTGGGCGGGTGTCGTTGAATCTGAAACCTCACCCAATCCAAGATTCGGAGGCCGAAGAGTTTCCGAACTCTAAAGTTCGGACTCTTGGATGTTGTCCAACGAATCTAGCCCGTTGCCTGATCCTAAGCTCAGGTCTTGAGTTACATCCTCCCCTCCGCGGGTATCCGGCTTGGAGGAGTCGGGAATTCGGACATAGCTAGTCCTTAAAATAGATGAAAGGTCGCCGCACTGCGCCTCTACCACGGCAACATGGTGGGTGACTTGGGGAGAGTTAATTTCTCTTAGATCGGGTTTAAGCCCAACCTGGTCGTAATCCGTAGCGACCCCCAGGGCGGCGATGCGATCCAAGAGCTCGTTTACGGAAGAGAGCTCCATTGGATCTAGTTGCTCGACGAGCTCCGAGCTGACGTGTAGGTTGCTTTTGATGACCCGAGAGGTCACCGTCGGCGCAACAGCCGAACAGGTGGTCATGAGGAAACCACCTAGCCGGAGGGTCTGGCCAACAACCAAGGCTCCCTTAGCAACGGCACCGTCTTTAAAGACGGGAAGGGGCATCCTTCCTGATTGTGACGGCATAGAGGAACTCTCAATGAAAGCACCAATGTCGGTGTCAAAACCGGCGGATCTCGGGTAGGGGGTACCGAACTGTGCGTCTAGGCCGGATGGTAACAGGAGACAGGGGACACTTTGTTTTACCCAGGTTCGGGCCCTCTCGATGGAGGTAATACCCTACTCCTGCTTGATTAATATTGATGATATGGGTAGTACAAGAGTAGATCTACCACGAGATCAAGGAGGCTAAACCCTAGAAGCTAGCCTATGGTATGATTGTTGTGTATGGAGTTGATTGCCTACGGACTACAACCCTCCGGTTTATATAGACACCGGATAGGGTTAGGGTTACATAAAGTCGGTTACAATGGTAGGAGATCTTGAATATCCGCATCGCCAAGTTTGCCTTCCACGTCAAGGAAAGTCCCATCCGGACACGGGACGAAGTCTTCAATCTTGTATCTTCATAGTCCAGGAGTCCGGCTGAAGGTATAGTCCGGCTACCCGAACACCCCCTAATCCAGGACTCCCTCAGCGTCCGTCGTCGCTACCGCGACGACGTCCGCCTCGACTCGCGTTTCGCTAAGACAGGGTGGCAGTGGTGTCACGTGCTCGTCTTGGCGTCCGTCGTCGCTACCACGACGACGTCCGCCTCGACTCGCGTTTCGCTAGTGCGAAGCCGCCGAAGATGAAGATCTGTCCGGGGAGAAAAATCTCACCCTGGACCGCATCGTCGTTGATGATCAAAGGAGCCATCAGGCCTAAAGGTGACGACACAGAGGAACTCTCATTGAAAGCACTAATGTCGGTGTCAAAACCGGCGGATCTCGGGTAGGGGGTCCCGAACTGTGCGTCTAGGCCGGATGGTAACAGGAGACAGGGGACACTTTGTTTTACCCAGGTTCGGGCCCTCTCGATGGAGGTAATACCCTAATCCTACTTGATTAATATTGATGATATGGGTAGTACAAGAGTAGATCTACCACGAGATCAAGGAGGCTAAACCCTAGAAGCTAGCCTATGGTATGATTGTTGTGTATGGAGTTGATTGCCTACGGACTTCAACCCTCCGGTTTATATAGACACCGGGTAGGGTTAGGGTTACACAGAGTCGGTTACAATGGTAGGAGATCTTGAATATCCGCATTGCCAAGCTTGCCTTCCACGCCAAGGAAAGTCCCATCCGGACACGGGACGAAGTCTTCAATCTTGTATCTTCATAGTCCAGGAGTCCGGCCGAAGGTATAGTCCGGCTACCCGAACACCCCCTAATCCAGGACTCCCTCACATCTTATCTTGCTTTGATTGACGGTAGCATTATAAGATGATCTCTCACTAATTATCAAGAAGTGTTCTCCCTGAGTATGCACTGTTGCGAAAGTTCTTCGTGCTGAGACACCACGTGATGATCGGGTGTGATAGGATCTACGTTCAAATACAATGGGTGCAAAACAGTTGCACACGTGGAGTACTCAGGTTATACTTGACGAGCCAAGCATATATACAGATATGGCCTCGGAACACGGAGACCGAAAGGTCGAGCGTGAATCATATAGTGATATGATCAACATAGTGATGTTCACCAATGAAGCTACTCCATCTCACGTGATGATCGGACATGGTTTAGATGATTTGGATCACGTAATCACTTAGAGGATTAGAGAGATGTCTATATAAGTGGGAGTTCTTTAAGTAATATGATTAATTGAACCTAAATTAGTCATGAACTTAGTACCTGATAGTATCTTGCTTATTCATGTTTGATTGTAGATAGATGGCCCGTGCTGTTGTTCCGTTGAATTTTAATGCGTTCCTTGAGAAAGCAAAGTTGAAAGATGATGGTAGCAATTACACGGACTGGGTCCGTAACTTGAGGATTATCCTCATTGCTGCACAGAAGAATTACGTCCTGGAAGCACCGCTGGGTGCCAGGCCTTCTGCTGGAGCAACACAAGATGTTATGAACGTCTGGCAGAGCAAAGCTGATGACTAATCGATAGTTCAGTGTGCCATGCTTTACGGCTTAGAATCGGGACTTCAACGACGTTTTGAACGTCATGGAGCATATGAGATGTTCCAGGAGTTGAAGTTAATATTTCAAGAAAATGCCCGGATTGAGAGATATGAAGTCTCCAATAAGTTCTATAGCTGCAAGATGGAGGAGAACAGTTCTGTCAGTGAGCATATACTCAAAATGTCTGGGTATAATAATCACTTGATTCAGATGGGAGTTAATCTTCCAGATGATTGCGTCATTGACAGAATTCTCCAATCACTGCCACCAAGCTACAAGAGCTTCGTGATGAACTATAATATGCAAGGGATGAATAAGACTATTCCCGAGCTCTTCGCAATGTTGAAAGCTGCGGAGGTAGAAATCAAGAAGGAGCATCAAGTGTTGATGGTCAACAAGACCACTAGTTTCAAGAAAAAGGGCAAAGGGAAGAAGAAGGGGAACTTCAAAAAGAACAGCAAGCAAGTTGCTGCTCAAGAGAAGAAACCCAAACCTGGACCTAAGCCTGAAACTGAGTGCTTCTACTGCAAGCAGACTGGTCACTGGAAGCGGAACTGCCTCAAGTATTTGGCGGATAAGAAGGATGGCAAGGTGAACAAAGGTATATGTGATATACATGTTATTGATGTGTACCTTACTAATGCTCGCAGTAGCACCTGGGTATTTGATACTAGTTCTGTTGCTAATATTTGCAACTCGAAACAGGGACTACGGATTAAGCGAAGATTGGCTAAGGACGAGGTGACGATGCGCGTGGGAAATGGTTCCAAAGTCGATGTGATCGCAGTCGGCACGCTACCTCTACATCTACCTTCGGGATTAATATTAGACCTAAATAATTGTTATTTGGTGCCTGCGTTAAGCATGAACATTATATCTGGATCTTGTTTGATGCGAGATAGTTATTCATTTAAATCAGAGAATAATGGTTGTTCTATTTACATGAGTAATATCTTTTATGGTCATGCACCCTTAAAGAGTGGTCTATTCTTATTAAATCTCGATAGTAGTAACACACATATTCATAGTGTTGAAACCAAAAGATGCAGAGTTGATAATGATAGTGCAACTTATTTGTGGCACTGCCGTTTAGGTCATATCGGTATAAAGCGCATGAAGAAACTCCATACTGATGGGCTTTTGGAACCACTTGATTATGAATCACTTGGTACTTGCGAACCGTGCCTTATGGGTAAGATGACAAAAACACCGTTCTCCGGTACTATGGAGAGAGGAACAGATTTGTTAGAAATCATACATACAGATGTATGTGGTCCGATGAATGTTGAGGCTCGTGGCGGATATCGTTATTTTCTCACCTTCACAGATGACTTAAGCAGATATGGGTATATCTACTTAATGAAACACAAGTCTGAAACGTTTGAAAAGTTCAAAGAATTTCAGAGTGAAGTTGAAAATCATCGTAACAAGAAAATAAAATTCCTACGATCTGATCATGGAGGAGAATATTTGAGTTACGAGTTTGGTGTACATTTGAAACAATGTGGAATAGTTTCGCAACTCACGCCACCCGGAACACCACAGCGTAATGGTGTGTCCGAATGTCGTAATCATACTTTACTAGATATGGTACGATCTATGATGTCTCTTACTGATTTACCGCTATTGTTTTGGGGATACGCTCTATAGACGGCCGCATTCACGTTAAATAGGGCACCATCAAAATCCGTTGAGACGATGCCTTATGAACTGTGGTTTGGCAAGAAACCAAAGTTGTCGTTTCTGAAAGCTTGGGGCTGCGATGCTTATGTGAAAAAGCTTCAACCTGATAAGCTCGAACCCAAATCAGAAAAATGTGTCTTCATAGGATATCCAAAGGAAACTATTGGATACACCTTCTATCACAGATCCGAAGGCAAGACTTTTGTTGCTAAATTCAGAAACTTTCTGGAGAAGGAGTTTCTCTCGAAAGAAGTGAGTGGGAGGAAAGTAGAACTTGACGAGGTAACTGTACCTACCCCCTTATTGGAAAGTAGTACATCACAGAAATCTGTTTCTGTGACACCTACACCAATTAGTGAGGAAGCTAATGATAATGATCATGAAACTTCAGAACAAGATACTACTGAACCTCGTAGATCAACCAGAGTGGATCCGCGCCAGAGTGGTACGGTAATCCTGTTCTGGAAGTCATGCTACTAGATCATGATGAACCTACGAACTATGAAGAAGCGATGGTGAGCCCAGATTCTGCAAAATGGCTTGAAGCCATGAAATCTGAGATGGGATCCATGTATGATAACAAAGTATGGACTTTGGTTGACTTGCCCAATAATCGGCAAGCAATAGAGAATAAATGGATCTTCAAGAAGAAGACGTACGCTGACGGTAATATTACTGTCTACAAAGCTCGACTTGTCGCAAAAGGTTTTCGGCAAGTTCAAGGGATTGACTACGATGAGACCTTCTCACCCGTAGCGATGCTTAAGTCTGTCCGAATCATGTTAGCAATTGCCGCATTTTATGATTATGAAATTTGGCAGATGGATGTCAAAACTGCATTCCTGAATGGATTTCTGGAAGAAGAGTTGTATATGATGCAACCAGAAGGTTTTATCGATCCAAAGGGAGCTAACAAAGTGTGTAAGCTCCAGCGATCCATTTATGGACTGGTGCAAGCCTCTCGGAGTTGGAATAAACGCTTTGATAGTGTGATCAAAGCATTTGGTTTTATACAGACTTTTGGAGAAGCCTGTATTTACAAGAAAGTGAGTGGGAGCTCTGTAGCATTTCTGATATTATATGTGGATGACATATTACTAATTGGAAATGATATAGAATTTCTGGATAGCATAAAGGGATACTTGAATAAGAGTTTTTCAATGAAGGACCTCGGTGAAGCTGCTTACATATTAGGCATTAAGATTTATAGAGATAGATCAAGACGCTTAATTGGACTTTCACAAAGCACATACCTTGACAAAGTTTTGAAGAAGTTCAAAATGGATCAAGCAAAGAAAGGGTTCTTGCATGTGTTACAAGGTGTGAAGTTGATTCAGACTCAATGCCCGACCACTGTAGAAGATAGAGAGAAAATGAAAGATGTTCCCTATGCTTCAGCCATAGGCTCTATCATGTACGCAATGTTGTGTACCAGACCTGATGTGTGCCTTGCTATAAGTCTAGCAGGGAGGTACCAAAGTAATCCAGGAGTGGATCACTGGACAGCGGTCAAGAACATCCTGAAATACCTGAAAAGGACTAAGGATATGTGAGGGAGTCCTGGATTAGGGGGTGTTCGGGTAGCCGGACTATACCTTCGGCCGGACTCCTGGACTATGAAGATACAAGATTGAAGACTTCGTCCCGTGTCCGGATGGGACTTTCCTTGGCGCGGAAGGCAAGCTTGGCGATGCGGATATTCAAGATCTCCTACCATTGTAACCGACTCTGTGTAACCCTAACCCTACCCGGTGTCTATATAAACCGGAGGGTTGAAGTCCGTAGGCAATCAACTCCATACACAACAATCATACCATAGGCTAGCTTCTAGGGTTTAGCCTCCTTGATCTCGTGGTAGATCTACTCTTGTACTACCCATATCATCAATATTAATCAAGCAGGAGTAGGGTATTACCTCCATCGAGAGGGCCCAAACCTGGGTAAAACAAAGTGTCCCCTGTCTCCTGTTACCATCCGGCCTAGACGCACAGTTCGGGACCCCCTACCCGAGATCCGCCGGTTTTGACACCGACATTGGTGCTTTCATTGAGAGTTCCTCTGTGTCGTCGCCTTTAGGCCCGATGGCTCCTTTGATCATCAACGACGATGCGGTCCAGGGTGAGATTTTTCTCCCCGGACAGATCTTCGTCTTCGGCGGCTTCGCACTGCGGGCCAATTCACTTGGCCACCTAGAGCAGATCGAAAGCTACGCCCCTCGCCATCAAGTCAGGTTTGGAAGCCTAAACTACACGGCAGACATCCGCGGAGATTTGATCTTCGACGGATTCGAGCCATAGCCAAGCGCGCCGCACTGTCTCGTGGGACATGATCTAGCTCTGTCGCCGAACAGTACCCTGGAGGCCGCAAACGCACCGGCTCTGACCCTTAATTCGGAGCCAGCTGCGCCAATCGAGGGTGAGCGGTTGGACGTCACCTCGGTGGCTGTAATCTCAAAGGCGATCAAGCCAAACGCCAGCCCCACACTCTGCATGGCCCGTGACTCCAAGGAGCCGGATTCCTCTCCGAACTCCGAACCCCTTGCGTCCCTGCCGATCGAACCCGATTGGGCGCCAATAATGGATTTCACCGCCACGGACATCTTTCAGCACTCGCCCTTCAGCGACATCCTGAATTCTCTAAAGTCTCTCTCTTTATCAGGAGAGCCCTGGCCGGATTACGGTCAGCGAGGATGGGATACGGACGATGAAGAAATTCAAAGCCCACCCACCACCCACTCGGTAGCCACTGTCGACAATTTAAACGACGTGCTCAACTGCGACTCCGGAGACATCGACAGCATGGATGACGATGCAGGAGATACCGATGAACCAACGCCCATAAGGCATTGGACAGCCACCTCATCCCACGATGTGTACATGGTGGATACCCCTAAAGGAAGCGACAACGAGGAAAAAGGGGATGGGACGGGAGATCGACCCCCCGAAAAGCAATCAAAGCGTCGGCGTAAACGCAGACCCAAGCCCCGCCTCGACAAAAACCCAGCCATAGAGCAGGACGAGCTGGTAGACGACAAGCAGGCCTTAGAGAAACCGTCCGAACAGGGAAACACGGATAGAGAAACCGAACTTCCCTCCTCCGGTGAAAACGGCATTCCAGACAACCTCACGCTGAATAAACCTATGGAGCATAAGAATCTCCACGAGAGACTCGTTGCAACTGCACGCGGCCTAAAAAAGCAGAAGCGGAAGCTAAAAACAGCGGAAGATGCACTCCGGATTAGATGGAGCAAAGTAATCAATATCACAGATAAGTACGGCAGCAGTCGCCGCACTAAAAGCTATCCAAAAAGAAAGCTACTGCCTGAATTCGACGAAGAGGCCCTAGAGCCCCCGCATTCAAAAAATGAAAAAGCCACACGGTCGGATAGACGGCCCCATAAAGCGGTAAGCGACGCCGCACCTAAATCGGCATGCGACCCACTTAAGGATTCGCATAATGGCCCAGTCAGGTCCATTTATGGGCCAAGAAAGCAAGCTCTTGTAAGCAATGCTACGAAGCCATCATCAGAATCCGGCACACCCAAATACAGGGGCGCCGCACACCCCCTATGTTTCACCGATGAGGTCCTGGACTACGAATTCCCAGAGGGATTCAAACCCGTAAACATAGAGGCATATGATGGAACAACAGACCCTGGAGTCTAGATCGAGGATTATATCCTCCACATACACATGGCTAGAGGAGATTTTCTCCACGCCATAAAATATCTACCCCTTAAGCTTAAAGGGCCAGCCCGGCATTGGCTTAAAAGCCTTCCAGAAAACACAATTGGAAGCTGGGAAGAGCTCGAGGATGCTTTTCGAGCAAACTTTCAAGGGACCTATGTCCGTCCCCCGGATGCAGACGATCTTAGTCACATAACTCAACAACCCGGAGAATCAGCTCGGCAGTTCTGGAATAGATTCCTCACTAAAAAGAATCAGATAGTCGACTGTCTGGACGCCGAAGCCTTAGCAGCTTTCAGGCATAATGTCCGAGACGAATGGCTCGCCAGACACCTCGGCCAAGAAAATCCAAGAACAATGGCCGCACTAACAAGCCTCATGACCCGCTTTTGTGCAGGGGAGGACAACTGGTTGGCAAGGTGCAACCCCAGCAACCCAAGTACATCTGAAACTAGGGATGGAAACGGAAAACCGCGACGCAACAAGGACCGTCGCTGGACTAAGGACAAAAATCCGAAGAGCACGGCAGTCAATGCCGGATTCAAAGGCTCACGACAAAATCAGGAAAAATCACCCCCCAGGATAACAGGGACGATCCATCCAACCTAAATAAAATCCTGGACAGGATATGTCAGATATACAGTACTCCCTGGAAGCCTGCTAACCATACCCACAGAGACTGTTGGGTTTTCAAACAATCCGGCAGACTCAATGCCGAACACAAGGGGCTCGACACACCAAGCGAAGACGAGGACGAACCCCAAAAGCAGAGCACCAGGAAACAAAAGAACTTCCCACAAGAAGTAAAAACAGTGAACTCACTTCACATAACAAAACGTGCGGCGCCCGTAAAGGTACGCACCACACGGCCCATCCCCAAAGGGTCCCGCCACTGGTTGTCAAAACCGATCATCTTCGATCAGCTAGATTATTCTAGGAATATCAAGAATATAGGCTGGACTGCCTTGATTCTCGATCCAATAATTGGCGGACTCCAGTTTTCAAATGTCCTTATGGACGGCGGCAGTGGACTAAACCTGATATATCAGGATACAATCCAGCACATGGGGATAAACCCAGCAAGAATCCACCGCAGTAGAACCTCCTTTCAAGGGGTAATACCCTGTCCGGACACCCATTGTACGGGTTTTCTCCGGCTCACAGTCACATTCAGCTCTGCCGATAACCTCCGCCGCGAAAAGCTAACCTTCCATATCGTCCCGTTCTCAAGTCGCTATCAAGCACTACTGGGACGTGAAGCTTTCGCTCGCTTTAACGCAATACCGCATTATGCATCTCTTACGCTCAAGATGCCCGGTCCACGAGGCGTCATCTCTTTGAAGGGGAAGCACTAAAGTGCGCCTCCCCAAGCGGAGGACTGTGCGGCCGCTTTAACAGCCCCACAGCAAAATGGCCTCACCGGCCAATAAACTTCAAAATAGGTCATTCAAGACCACGAACGCGGATAGACGAGTTCGGTGCAAAATCATCATTGATGCAGGCCTAGAAGCCATATACCCCCACACTAGGGGCTCCATGCATATACAATAAGAGACAATAAAGCTCAATCTCATACATCTTACTTTATACTTGCTTATTCTAAACTTTGTCGGCACGACCCGTTTTCAACTCAGTTCCTCTCTTTTACAGATGAACATCGTCCAGCGCCCGTCCAGGATACGGTACAACGGAGACACAGGCGCAGACGTGCAGTAGGGACCCGTCCTAAAGGATTCTTTTTATATTAAGACCCTGCGTAAACCTTTTTTACTGTCTCTTGTTGCTACACATCCCCTGGTTTTTTCTTTCTAATATAACCAAGGAGGAGGCTGGCGTCTTGGCATGTGGCCACGTCAGAATTTTTGCGTGTACCTGGACACTAGGGGCTTTTTTAATAAAGAGTGTTGTTTCGCCCGCACTCATAAAGACCGAACACCTTAGGGAGTGTTCGGCGTCGTGAGTTTTGGCATTATATGCATCAGCTCCGAATCATGTCTTTGGTCAAATGTTGGGTTGCCCGGCTCCTGAGTTCGGCTACCTTACGTTCCGCTCTATCGGCTAAGGTAGCACCAGGAGAACTACTGCGATTGTGCCCCCGGTTCGGCCAGGGCAAGCACCTCAGTAGAGAAAGCCGAAAACTGACTGTCATGATGTAGCGTGAGACTGGTCAGCCACTCGATGACCTATCGGAATCTATCGGATTCCTCCGCTTTAACGAAGGACCGCTTCCCGGTCAGGCACATACGCGCCCCGAATTCGGACGAGCGCAGTTGCCACCAAGGAGCTACCTAAAGAGTCTCATTGTCAAACTCCTATGGCTAAGTGAAAGTGTTAAAGCATTATAGTCCGGTTGCCTGGCCCGCTGAGCTATCACCTCCTTTGTAGGACCAAGACGTTGGGTTAAGTGTGAAAATGCGTCTTCTGCGAGCACCCCCGCACTATGTGCGTGGGGGCTGAAGCCAACGACTGCCATCTTTCAGATTCTATATATATATATATATATATCTTAAAACGGGCGCATAGAAGGTGTTCACAATACTTGAAGTCACAAGTATAAAAAAGGCCACTACAGTTTATCAAAATACTACTTTTCAATTACATATGCTATCATAACATAGCATCTTTCGAGCACTGCGTCTCTATTACACGAGCGCCTTCAAGGACTTCCTGAAAATAGTGCTCGGAAGGTACTCGGCTTTTGTCCGAATCTCAGGACGCTACAACGGTGGTCTCCATCTCTGCCCAGTATGTCTTAACACGGGCAAGAGCCATCCTTGCGCCCTCTATGCATCCTGACCTCTTCATTGCATTAATACGCGGCACCGCGTCAAGGAATTGCTGCACCAAGCTGAAATAACTCTTCGGCTCCGATCTCCCAGGCCACAGATGACCCATGACGTACTTCATGGCAAGTCCGGACAATCTATTCAGCTCGGCACATTGAGCCAGGCGATCGTACACTGCCAGCGGATGCTCTGGATTGTGGAACTGTAACCAGGAAAGCTTTTCCACTTCGTGATCTTTTAGATCTCGAAAGTGTTCGGTCGCATCAGCAGCACTTGCTGCCAAATCCAGATAGGTGTCCTCCACACTCCACATCCGGTCCAACGGAGCAAACTTCGGATCACAAAACTTCCTCCACAGCATAAAGGGCTTTCCAGCTGCAATCTGTTCAGCCTGACACAACTCCTCCTTCGCAGCACTCATCGCAGAGCGAGCATCCTTGGCATTGGCAAGGCCTTCTCTAAATCCGTCTGTCTCGCCCGGTCTTCTTTCTCAAGAAGTTTGCAACGGTCTGTAGCGCTCTTTAACTTCTCGGCCATCTCGGCCATCTTTTCTTTTCTTCGGCAGTGAGCAGCCTATTCAGCTCTCAACTCTTCAAGGGCCTTCTCGGCAGCCGCATCGCTTTTTCTGGCTTGCTCCTTAGCTCGGGCAAGTTCTGCCCTAAGATTCTCCACGGCGGCCGTACCATCTGCGTCAAGCACACACATTGTAAGACACTGGCATGAAGCTCCTCTTACCTGATGCCGCCCGAAGAATTAAATACCTTGAGCCTCATCAAGCCGCTTGTTGACAAGCGTGATGTCGGCATCTGCCACGTCCAGTTGCCGCTTTAGTTCGGCCACATCATCAGTTCGGCTTGATTCCGGACACCTCGCCACCTACATTCAAAGGCGACATCTTAGACCTGGGATTATGATCCTCTACGTGCCATCATTTCTTGACACCGCACAGAGTCTCAGGGGCTACTATCTACACAGGGCGCATCTTACTTATGCGCAACTAACAAAAGTGTACATTCTCTAACGTACCTCAAAACCCGTCAGTAAACTTTTGACGGCCTCATGCAATCCGCTTTCTGCGGATGAAATCCTTTCAATCACCGTGCCCATCAATGCACGGTGCTCTTCTGAGATAGAAGCTCGCCCCAGCAGAATCTTTAGTTCCTACGGCCGAGCACCAGACGGTGCCGGACTTGTCCTATGGCCTCTTTCGAAGGCCGGATGCGGAGAGCCTCGGGGGGCCACATAGCTATCTTTCGCCCCTGCCGGATTTGGAGAAACCCTCCGCGACGACACCTCAGGGCCGCCCGCCTCGCTGGGCGGCACGGCAGGGGGAGGCGTTCCGCTCTCCATCATCTCCGGAAGAAGATCCCCCGAAGACGAGCTCTGCTGCGAAGGGCTGAGGTCCGATCTACAAGGTAAAATTTCGGTTAATCTTCTCAGATATAAAAATCAAGGATTTCTCTCATCCCTCAAAAGGAAAATCTTTTCTCCACTTACGGCTCGCTGGAGGGCTGATCCCCTTGAGGGCGTAGTCCGGCTAAGGAACTCCCTGGCATCGGACCCTCTGACGACGATTTTCTCCCCCGTTTTGAGGCCATGGTTTCCGGGTCGTCAGAGGTGGCTCTCTTCTTCCCCTTAGGAGAGGAATTGTCGGTTCCTCCCTTCGGAGCAGCCTCCTTCGAGGAGGCCATAGCTTCCTTGTCCTCCCCCTCAAAAGGCATTATCTCCAGCATCCTGACCAACACGGGATCCGGCCTGGTTTCAGGAAGGGGAGCCGGACACTTGATCAGCTTCGCCTTCGCTATCCACTCCTGTTTAAAAGGACGGCTCTTTTAGGGGCAAGTTTATGACAATTATACGGATAGAAGGTCCGGGCACAGGGTTGCTTACTTGAGTATCCGGGCGATGGCAGCTTAGGCCTGCGTCCTCGGTTAAATCCGGACACATCTCTTGTGATCCGAAGAACATTCTATACATCTCCGCGAGCGTTGCGCCCATAAAATTCTGGAGAGATCGCGGTCCCTCTGGATTAAACTCCCACAGGCGAAGGGGGCGACGTTTGCCGGGCAATATTCGGCGAATCAGCATGACCTGCATCACCTTGACCAAATTGAGGTCTCCTTCCAAGAGATCCTTAATTCGGCCCTGTAACAGGGGCACGTCTTTGGGCAAACCCCAATCTAATCCTTTGTTGACCCATGACGCTAGCCTTGATGGGGGACCCAAGCGAAAGGCAGGAGGCGCTGCCCACTTGGCGCTCCTGGGAGCGGTGATATAGAACCATTCTCGTTGCCACAAGCCGAGCTCTTCTTGAAAGGAGCCCTCGGGCCATGGAGCATCAGCATTCTTACTTATGACAGCGCCTCCGCACTCTGCGTGCCGCCCCTCGATCATCTTCGGCTCCAATCCAAAGGTCTTGAGCCATAATCCGAAGTGAGGGGTAACACGGAGGAACGCTTCGCACACAACAATGAATGAGGAAATGTGGAGAATGGACTCCGGAGCTAAGTCATGAAATTCCAGCCCGTAGTAAAACAGCAGCCCCCTCACGAAGGGATCCATCGGGAAGCCTAACCCCCGAAGGAAGTGAGACATGAACACTACGCTCTCATCGGGCTGGGGACTGGGAATAGCCTGCCCTTGAGCAGGCAACCTATGCGGAATTTCGGCGGTCAAGAACTTAGCCTCTCTCAACTTTAGCACGTCCTCCTCCGTGATGGAGGAGGGCATCCATCGGCCTTGAAGGTCGGAACAGACATTGGCGAAGGTCCGAAGCGCCTGGAATCTGGAGCCTGGGGTGTTGGAACTCGAGGTGATGGGCGAACTCGTTTGAGATTGGAAAAATGAGTAAGGCCTTGGTCTCTTTATAAGAGGTTGAATGCCAGGAGCCCTCCCCGTAACCGTTTGGGACTCGCCTTTAATCGAGAAAACATGCTAACGGGCACGATTGGGTTACCCATGTCCGTATTGATGAGAATCCCGTAAAAAGGGCACACGATCTCTGCTTTGACAAGACGTGCCAAGGAAACCGCCTCGCAAAACATGCTGAGGTGGAAAAGTAAAAACGATTCGAGTAAAGGACTTGGCTGTAGTGTGATGGCGCACTGCAGAATACGTCAGCAGATTTGATTTGTGTTAATATTATTCTTTCTATGGCAATATGTGGAAACTTATTTTGCAGAACCGGACACTACTCTTGGTGTTTACAAATCTTCTATGAAGGACTTGGAGGAGGAACCCGCCTTGCAATGCCGAAGACAATTTGCGCGCCGGACTCGTCGTCATTGAAGCCAAGTTCAGGGGCTATTGAGTGAGTCCTGGATTAGGGGGTGTTCGGGTAGCCGGACTATACCTTCGGCCGGACTCCTGGACTATGAAGATACAATATTGAAGACTTCGTCCCGTGTTCGGATGGGACTTTCCTTGGCGTGGAAGGCAAGCTTGGCGATGCGGATATTCAAGATCTCCTACCATTGTAACCGACTCTGTGTAACCCTAACCCTACCCGGTGTCTATATAAACCGGAGGGTTGAAGTCCGTAGGCAATCAACTCCATACACAACAATCATACCATAGGCTAGCTTCTAGGGTTTAGCCTCCTTGATCTCGTGGTAGATCTACTCTTGTACTACCCATATCATCAATATTAATCAAGCAGGAGTAGGGTATTACCTCCATCGAGAGGGCCCGAACCTGGGTAAAACAAAGTGTCCCCTGTCTCCTGTTACCATCCGGCCTAGACGCACAGTTCGGGACCCCCTACCCGAGATCCGCCGGTTTTGACACCGACAATATGTTTCTCGTTTATGGAGGTTACAAAAGGCTAATCGTAAATGGTTACGTCAATACGAGCTTTGACACTGATCCGGACGATTCTAAATCGCAAACTGGATACGTATTTACATTAAACAATGGAGCTGTCAATGGGTGCAGTTCTAAACAAAGCGTCGTGGCGGGATCTACGTGTGAAGCAGAATACATAGCTGCTTCGGAAGCAGCAAATGAAGGAGTCTGGATGAAGGAGTTCATATCCGATCTAGGTGTCATACCTAGTGCATCGGGTCCAATGAAAATCTTTTGTGACAATACTGGTGCAAGATACATCCGGGATCTAGTCCAGGTGGGAGACATAGAGATTTGCAAGATACATACGGATCTGAATATAGCAGACCCGTTGACTAAGCCTCTTCCACGAGCAAAACATGATCAGCACCAAGGCTCCATGGGTGTTAGAATCATTACTGTATAATCTAGATTATTGACTCTAGTGCAAGTGGGAGACTGAAGGAAATATGCCCTAGAGGCAATAATAAAGTTATTATTTATTTCCTTATATCATGATAAATGTTTATTATTCATGCTAGAATTGTATTAACCGGAAACATAATACATGTGTGAATACATAGACAAACAGAGTATCACTAGTATGCCTCTACTAGACTAGCTCGTTAATCAAAGATGGTTATGTTTCCTAACCATGGATAGAGAGTTGTTATTTGATTAACGGGATCACATCATTAGGTGAATGATCTGATTGACATGACCCATTCCATTAGCTTAGCACCCGATAGTTTAGTATGTTGCTATTGCTTTCTTCATGACTTATACATGTTCCTATGACTATGAGATTATGCAACTCACGTTTACCGGAGGAACACTTTGTGTGCTACCAAATGTCACAACGTAACTGGGTGATTATAAAGGTGCTCTACAGGTGTCTCCAAAGGTACATGTTGGGTTGGCGTATTTCGAGATTAGGATTTGTCACTCCGATTGTCGGAGAGGTATCTCTGGGCCCTCTCGGTAATACACATCACATAATCCTTGCAAGCATTGCAACTAATGAGTTAGTTGTGAGATGATGTATTACGGAACGAGTAAAGAGACTTGCCGGTAACGAGATTGAACTAGGTATTAAGATACTGACGATCGAATCTCGGGCAAGTAACATACCGATGACAAAGGGAACAACGTACGTTGTTATGCGGTCTGACCGATAAAGATCTTCGTAGAATATGTAGGAGCCAATATGAGCATCCAGGTTCCGCTATTGGTTATTGACCGGAGACGTGTCTCGGTCATGTCTACATTGTTCTCGAACCCGTAGGGTCCACACGCTTAAGGTTTCGATGACAGTTATATTATGAGTTTATGAGTTTTGATGTACCGAAGGAGTTCGGAGTCCCGGATGGGATCGGGGACATGACGAGGAGTCTCGAAATGGTCGAGACATAAAGACTGATATATTGGAAGCCTATATTTGGATATCGGAAGTGTTCCGGGTGAAATCGGGATTTTATCGGAGTACCGGGAGGTTACCGGAACCCCCCGGGAGGTATATGGGCCTTAGTGGGCCTTAGTGGAAGAGAGGAGAGGTGGCCAGGGCTGGGCCGCGCGCCCCTCCCCCCTAGTCTGAATAGGACAAGGAGAGGGGGGCGGCGCCCCCCCTTCCTTCTCTCTCTCCTCTTTCCCCCCTCCCGAATCCTATTCCAACTAGGAAAGGGGGGGGGATCCTACTCCCGGAAGGAGTAGGACTCCTCCTGGCGCGCCCTCTCCTGGCCGGCCGCACCCCCCCTTTGATCCTTTATATACGGATGCAAGGGACACCCTAGAGACACAAGTTGATCCACGTGATCATATTCTTAGCCGTGTGCGGTGCCCCCTTCCACCATAGTCCTCGATAATATTGTAGCGGTGCTTAGGAGAAGCCCTGCGACGGTAGTACATCAAGATCGTCACCACGCCGTCGTGCTGACGGAACTCTTCTCCGACACTTTGCTGGATCGGAGTCCGGGGATCGTCATCGAGCTGAACGTGTGTTAGAACTCGGAGGTGCCGTAGTTTCGGTGCTTGATCGGTCGGGCCGTGAAGACATACGACTACATCAACCACGTTGTGCTAACGCTTCCGTTGTCGATCTACAAGGGTACGTAGATCACACTCTCCCCTCTCGTTGCTATGCATCACCATGATCTTGCATGTGCGTAGGAATTTTTTTGAAATTACTACGTTACCCAACAGTTAATATCTTGCAAACCAATACAGAATTGCACAAATATGATTTTGGGGATTTCTGAGAGCATGACAATACCAACTTCAAGAGTGTCTGGATAACTTTGGGGGAACCTCAAGCTACTTTATCTCATTTCATTGCTACTTTTCGAAAACCTAGAGAAAACCCACCCCATACACCTAAAGGAGGACATCATAGTGCCAAGAACATCACTCCCCAAGGTCCTCTAAGATAACATGTTGAAACTCCTCACACTGCCGGATCAGTGATAACCCAGAAGTGTAGGGGATCCATTGTAGCGCTTTTTGATAAGTAAGAGTGTCGAACCCAATGAGGAGTAGAAGGAATTGGATGATGGAAACTATCCTCATAGTGCAAGCAACATATATAGTATACATTAAAAGTTGATTGGTTGTGTGCCACTAAAAAATGTTTCAACAATAATGGACCTTACAATATTTGATGGTAATTATGAATTGAAATTTAAATATGTTAATTTTGAAAAGAATGACACATTTTCATTGTATTGATGTATGAAGTAATTAAGTGCCACCTCGGTGTAGTTACATTGTTTAAATATATGCACAATTTTTTCTCTTCTTTGCTCATCTCAAAGCCTCTTTAACGATGTATCTATAATATTCTCCTAGAGTGCGATGTTTCACCGATAATCGTCACTATGAAATAACTGTGGCTGTAGTCTCATGTCACTTGGTTTCCTTCTGTTTGTCCAATTTTTTTTTGCCTTCAATCAGTGCAGCAACCTTGATTGTATGATCTTTACTTTGTTTGTTTCTCCAAACACCAACTCTTATGTCACCGAAGTAGGTGTGGGGTGACTATGGTTTTGTTACATTATAGCGAGGTGGAGTTTGCTAGTACCCTAGTCTTATTTTTAAAATTTGTTGATTGATATAATACTCTGCGTTCCACCACTATGTCCTTTGTTTATAGAATATATAACTGCATGCAAGATATATTGTTCCATTATGTGCAAGCCACATGTATTGTTATGTGTGATCTAAGCATTTTATTTTGACGGACCTTTTTCCGTCATAAGCATTGCTGGCCTTCTAGCTTTTCTACCGTAGGATTTTGTGTTGGCACTTTTTGCCATATGATTTCATGTTGCTGGTTTTCACAGCATTTTGTAGCTCATATTTGTCTGATGTTATGTATTGGTGATAGCACAAGTGGCTCTGAGTATGTATGTAGGCTACAATTATGTTGTTTGGAAACCTTTGACTCGGCCAAGGGCCGTTGGGTATTCATGCATCATCACCATACTTTTATTGGACATCCTTCCCTCTTCAACCTCTAGTCTAGTGCTAACACAAAATCCTACGTTGTCCTAACTATATGTCCAATTCGTCCAGCCTCTAACAAAACATATGGATTAACCCAGTTAAAGGTCGCCATGTAGAAACAATTAAGGGATGGAAAATGTTCTTCTATAAATTCACAAAAAAATGATATGCAAGGTGTACATATTCATGCTTGAGGCACATATAAATTTATATCAACATATATTTTTTGTGCCTGAAAAAATTAAATGCTCCAGAAAATAACCTTGTAATCATAAAAATTAATTATAGATTTACCTAGTTAAAGGTCGCCAAGTAGAAACAATTAAGGGACGGAAAATGTTCTTCTATAAATTCACAAAAAGATGATATGCAAGGTGTACATATTCATGCTTGAGGCACATGTAAATTTATATCTACATATATTTTTTGTGCCTGAAAAAATTAAATGCTCCAGAAAATAACCTTGTACTCATAAAAGTTAATTTTAAATCATGAAATATGGATTTTAAATCGTCGCACCAATCTCATCAAATTTTCAATGAAAATTTACACATACACAAAAGACAAATCGCATCTGCGCAGCACATGCATGGTTCTTGCGGCAATAGTCCTACGAAGTCGCATCAGATCTTTGGTTGAGTATCCAGTTATATCTATAACCCGATGCCTTTGCATTCTTTCTTCTTCTGGGTGAGTATCGATACTCACGTCAGATATTTTATGGACCGCCATATCCTTGGTTGGATTATTCTCCAACAATGTCCTTCATATTCATTAAACTTGTGAGTTTTGCCCTAACACATAATGCCTTTGGTAAATTCTATCATCTGCTTTTGTCAACGATGCTCTGCTTTTGAGCTGGTATATTTTAATCCTGAAGTTAGTGGTATATGTTCCTAAGATGCCCCTATGGGTTGAACCTACGCCTCGCCTAATCCGTTTGAACCCGAGAGTCTTCATGAGTCTTACTCCTCTGGTGTTTTGCCAGATAACATATCAACACTACAACTTCATCGAAAGAAAGAAGTGAATGAAAGGTTATGCATTGAAGAAGTGGGAGTCGACCTTGAACTTTGTGTTCATGCCCATGGACACGATGTAGATCTTATCATGGAAGCTTCTCTTAAAAGTAATTATCCCCTTGGTATAAGATCATCTTATATCTAGGATCTGATCCTTTACAACCGTGGTTCTGACCATGATTGTTCCCCTTTGATTCCATTTCTCGGACAAGTTAAAGCACTTGTCTTCTGTAGATAAATGCATCTTCGCAATCTCTATTTTGATCTTCCACCGAGTATTACCCTCTGGTATCTTGAGAATAACAAAGAACTGTGTTGCTTCCTACAAGTCTTCATCTGGTATTGCTTCTCATTGATTTCAGATTTCCCTGGGTTTTGAGTTGTTAGTCACTCGAGAACGCCGATAAGTGAATCGATTCCACACTCCGATTCTATAACTCCAAGTAATTTTTGTTGCTTACGAGTTTAATAATCCTTCAAGTCATTCCTAGCCTGATCGGCTATATCCTTACTATGGTAAGTTTTAACTGTGCTACCTGGTCCTTCTTCCCGGAGCACAATTTTTGATGATGAGCTAAGCCTACGTTGATCTTCCTCGTCATATCATTTCACCTTTAACATCAAGCTTGATTTTGAGTTTGTGTCGTACCCGTGGTTCCAATAACCCTTCGCTTCATCATTCCTTTGTCTTGATGTCATCGCCGATCGATTACATCTTCATGAAATCTCTCGACAAATGTGTCGTGACAATCATCAACATTCTGAGCTCTTCCAGGATATTAATCGAATTCATGATGAGAAATAGCATCCTTGCCCCTCGATGATTTGTGTTATCATCGACAACATTCTTGTCTGCCCCAACACGAGTTTGTTCATATAAATTTTGGGAATACATCCTTTTTGACATGTCGGTGGATTTTTGCTGAAACCATCGGCCACCTGCTCATCTTCCCTGATAAAATTGCATGAGGTGTTCAAGTAATTCCCGATGGATCCTTTGTGTTCCCAAGGTCCGGCCTTTACCTGATGACCATGTCAATGCTATCCAAAAGTATGACTGTGTTACTCCGAACATCATTAAGAACATTGAAGGCGCAATGCTAAATGTTTCTTGATCAATTATCCAAACACCGCTGTATGGGTAAACATCATGATTCTCCTTGCCCCATTAACTAAATGGATAAGTACTTGATGTCCTGTCATGTATATCATGCTCTATTTGTTCTTGGGAAGCATATACTCTAATACTTTTGTATAATCACCTTTTCCTTTCCATTGGTCTGGTTAAACTAATAACCACATTTTCCTTTCCATTGTTTTGTTTAACCTTTCTTGTGATCTATATGATCCAAGCAGTAAAAGTTCCCTGCTTATGTAAACACCTCGGTGTACAATTTGTCAGTAAGACCTTGTTATCATTGCTGTTAACATTCCGGTAACCACCGATGGACGAGAACTTTGCCTATTGGTCCGCCTCGTTCAACGAGAAGGAAAATAGTTCTCTTCATCCCTCGCCCTTGGTACCAACGTTGTTGGCAACATAACTGACAGTCTATCATCTGACATGCCTTGCTATCGGCCCCCTTTCTACTTTTAACCCACATAGTGGGCCCATAACCCATAGTTCCACAGGATCGGAACCTGACTCTCCTGTATATCCTTTATTCCGAAGTATCATTTGCTCTTGGCTTTGTGTGCTGTCACAAGCCACCGTCCGAGAGATGATCTATTCCCGATGCTCTGAAACCCCCTTCTCACACTCTGTTCAGGTATCGATCATTTGTCCATTTGCTTGAAACTTCCTATTGTACCTTCATATTTTGCTCTCGATGTTTTCGTAAGTTTCATCTCGAGAGATACTTCTGCCACATTTCCTGAATTGTTCACCAGATAATTAACCCTATAAGGGTTAGTTCTCCCGAAGTTACTCTTTACTTCCCCACTTAAATCTCGGGACGAGATTTCTTGTAGTGGAGGAGATTTGTAACACCCCGGGTGTCACGCTACAGTAAACTTCTGTTAATGGTGCCACATCATCATAATTAATTTTTGCTAATCTTCACTTTGTTCCAAACCGACCTTAAATTCATTTAAAAAAAGGCAAGTCAAATTATTTTCCCTCGAGCTATAAAACTAAAATGTTCGAATAGTTCTATAAATTCCCCAGATCATTTTGTTGTGGAACTAACTTCATTTGACTCACAGATAAATCCCTAGGAATTTTATAAGTGTTCCAACAGCAAATAAATTGGTCCTTTCAAAAATAAAGGATTAATTGTATGCTACAAAATGCCCCTAAACTTTGTGGTTAGATCCCAAAGCATTGCAAGGTATTTATGTGAAAATTTTCATGTGCAACAAAATTCTTTTGAATTTAATTAAAATGTGAAACAATGCCTAACAGTTGAGAGCAGAAAGATAATAGAAAAGATGAGGTGGATCACTGTGCACTTAGGCCCAATGTGCACAACACAGGCCCAGCCCACCCCTGCACCTTCTCCTATCTCTGTTCACAAGGGCGTGCTGGACGAACAGCACTCGTCCATTGCTCGGATGGCCGCGTGCCGAGCATCCGCTGTCTCCCCCGCGAGGATAAGGATGCCACCCGATTCCCCTCTGCCCATGGACGAACCCTAACCCCCCCACTCCCCCCTTTCCCTCGCTCTCTCTCTTCTCCCCGTGTGAAACCGCCGCTGCCGTCGTAATGGCCGCGACCACCGTGCTCCCCGCGCCGCGAGAAGACGCCCAGAAGGACTGCCACGGTCCACTTCGTCCATCCCGAGGATCGAATTGAGCGGGGAAGGCCCGTACACTCGCCATCTCCACCATCTTCATCTTGTACATCGTCGTCGTCCGCCGTCGATTCCCGCAGCTCCGGTCCACCCCGACCTCCCCGACCTCACCATCGAGCTTGCTGTGAGCTTCTCCTCCATCTCCCCTATTTTCCCCCCTTCGATCTGACGCCGTAGACTGCTCGTCCCGTCGTGCCCGAAGCTCCATGCCCGCAGCCATGCTCGTCCGCCGCGCCCTGGCCATGCCCCGCACTCGCCTGCTGCCTTGGCCGCCCGCACCCCGTGCACCGCGCGCGTCCGCGGCCGTTCGCTGCCACACTCCCCTGCTGTGCCCGCCTGCTGCTGGCTGTGCTGCTCATGCTTAACTGCTGCTGCTCCCGCCTGCTGCGCCGCTGCCGCCGGTGTCGGCGCGCTGCTCACTGTCGACCGCTGCTCCCTGCGCTAGCCACGGGTCGTTGCTCCCAGCTCCCTGCCTCCTAGCGTCGGCCGGCTCTGGCCGCCGTGCTTGTGTGCATGTGTGAGCACATCGCTGGCTGTGTCTCTCGCACGAACGGCCGGCCCTTGTCTACTACTACTAGTAGGTTTAGTTTAGTATTAAATTAATGCTAATTAGGCCTGTTAGCAAATGACAAATGGGTCCCACTTAATTAGATTAGGTGAAAGCCCCTGTTAACCAAACTAACTAACCCTGTTATTTGATAGGACTATGACAGTGCCCCCACCTCTAAATAAACCGTTTAAAATCAATCTTTGAAGACTTGTGACACTGACAGAAGGGTCCCACCTGACCCTTTGACTAGTCAAAGTAGACCCAGTCAAACGCTGATTGGGTTGCTGACTCAGCACTCCCCTGGCCCACGGTCATGCACTCTGGCTAGAGTGACACTAGGTGACAGAAGAATATTCTGGTTTAATTGGAATTAAAATAAATTCAGAAAATGTTTAAATCTTTGGAAATTCACATGAATTAATCGGTAACTCGATGAAAAAGTTTTATATATTAAAGTTGCTCAGAACGACGAGACGAATCTGAACACGCGGTCCGTTTACCTGTCAGATGCCTCTAACTATCTGAACATGGAACTTTCCCTCTCCGGTCATCTGTCTGACACAGGTCCGGAACCGGGAAAACATTCCCGGTTGACTTCCCCTTCACCGGTATCACGCAGCACCGCGTTAGAACATGTTTAGCTCTGCCTGTTGTCCTTTTATGCACTTGCTTGCTATGTATTTACTGTTTCTCCCCCCTCTTCTCTTCGGTAGACTCCGAGACCGCTGGCGATGCCCCTGTGATCGACTGCTTCGACGACGACCCTCCTTCTCGCCTGAGCAACCATGCAAGCCCCCCCTTTGATCATCCCGATATCGCCCATTCCTTTCTCTCATGCTTGCATTAGATTTTGCTACTGTTATTGTTTGCTCCTATTCTGATGCATAGCCTGCTTTTGTATCTGCTGTTGTACCTTATCTGCTTATCCTAAACTGCTTAGTATAGGTTGGTTAGTGATCCATCAGTGACCCCCACTTGTCCTTGTTGCCCCTGCTTCATCATCGACGGCTCGATCTACGTGATCGAAGACCAGGCCCCGACACCGCACATCACTTCCCCTTAGTTGCTCGACACTACTGGGTTACTATCGAGTACCGAGGGTGAACCTCTTCAGCACTTCTGATGTTAACCCTGTAGTGTAGTCATTCGGTCGTGGTCATCGAGGGTGATTTCCTCCTTAACCACTTCCGATACGACTCTGTCGTGCAACCCCTCAAGTGTGAACTGTTGGAAATATGCCCTAGAGGCAATAATAAATTGATTATTATATATTTCCTTGTTCATGATAATCGTTTATTATCCATGCTAGAATTGTATTGATAGGAAACTCAGATACATGTGTGGATACATAGACAACACCATGTCCCTAGTAAGCCTCTAGTTGACTAGCTCGTTGATCAATAGATGGTTACGGTTTCCTGACCATGGACATTGGATGTCATTGATAACGGTATCACATCATTAGGAGAATGATGTGATGGACAAGACCCAATCCTAAGCCTAGCACAAAGATCGTGTAGTTCGTATGCTAAAGCTTTTCTAATGTCAAGTATCATTTCCTTAGACCATGAGATTGTGCAACTCCCGTATACCGTAGGAATGCTTTGGGTGTGCCAAACGTCACAACGTAACTGGGTGGCTATAAAGGTACATTACAGGTATCTCCGAAAGTGTTTGTTGGGTTGGCACGAATCGAGACTGGGATTTGTCACTCCGTGTAAATGGAGAGGTATCTCTAGGCCCACTCGGTAGGACATCATCATAATGTGCACAATGTGATCAAGGAGTTGATCATGGGATGATGTGTTACCGAACGAGTAAAGAGACCTGCCGGTAACGAGATTGAACAAGGTATCGGGATACCGACGATCGAATCTCGGGCAAGTGTCGTACCGATAGACAAAGGGAATTGCATACGGGATTGATTAAGTCCTTGACATCGTGGTTCATCCGATGAGATCATCGTGGAACATGTGGGAGCCAACATGGGTATCCAGATCCCGCTGTTGGTTATTGACCGGAGAATCATCTCGGTCATGTCTGCATGTCTCCCGAACCCGTAGGGTCTACACACTTAAGGTTCGATGATGCTAGGGTTATAAAGGAAGTTTGTATGTGGTTACCGAATGTTGTTTGGAGTCCCGGATGAGATCCCGGACGTCACGAGGAGTTCCGGAATGGTCCGGAGGTAAAGATTTATATATGGGAAGTCCTGTTTTGGTCACCGGAAAAGTTTCGGGGTTTATCGGTAACGTACCGGGACCACCGGGAGGGTCCCGGGGGTCCACCAAGTGGGGCCACAAGCCCCGGAGGCTTGCATGGGCCAAGAGTGGTGAGGGACCAGCCCCTGAGTGGGCTGGTGTGCCTCCCACAAGGCCCAAGGGGCAGCTAGGAGAAAAAAGGGGGAAACCCTAGGCTTAGATGGGCCTAAGGCCCACCCTAGGGGGCGCCTCCCTCTCTCCCCCTCTTGGACGCCTCCCCTTTCCCATCTAGGGCTGCCGCCCCCTAGGGGTGGGAACCCTAGAGGGGGCGCACCCTCCTCCCTCTCCCCTATATATAGTGAGGCCTGGGGCTGCCCATAACACGCGATCTGATCTCTGCCTGTTGGTGCAGCCCTCCCTCTCTTTCTCCTCATATCTCGCGGTGCTTGGCGAAGCCCTGCAGGATTGCCACGCTCCTCCATCACCACCATGCCGTTGTGCTGCTGCTGGATGGAGTCTTCCTCAACCTCTCCCTCTCTCCTTGCTGGATCAAGGCGTGGGAGACGTCACCGGGCTGTACGTGTGTTGAACGCGGAGGTGCCGTCCGTTCGGCACTTGGTCATCGGTGATTTGGATCACGACGAGTACGACTCCATCAACCCCGTTCACTTGAACGCTTCCGCTTAGCGATCTACAAGGGTATGTATATGCACTCTCCTTCCCCTCGTTGCTGGTCTCTCCATAGATAGATCTTGGTGACACGTAGGAAAATTTGGAATTTCTGCTACGTTCCCCAACAGTGGTATCAGAGCCAGGTTTATTTCGTAGATTCTATGCTTGTGGGCGTTGACAAAGTAGTTGTGGGCGTTGATTTTGTTCAATATGCTTGCCGTTACTAGTCTTATCTTGATTCGGCGGCATCGTGTGATGAAGCGGCCCGGACCGACCTTACACGTACTCTTACGTGAGACTGGTTCCACCGACTGACATGCACTAGTTGCATAAGGTGGCTAGCGGGTGTCTGTCTCTCCCACTTTAGTCGGATCGGATTCGATGAAAAGGGTCCTTATGAAGGGTAAATAGCAATTGGCATATCACGTTGTGGTCTTTGCGTAGGTAAGAAACGTTCTTGCTAGAAACCCATAGCAGCCACGTAAAACATTCAAACAACAATTAGAGGAAGTCTAACTTGTTTTTGCAGGGTATGCTATGTGATGTGATATGGCCAAAGGATGTGATGAATGATATATGTGATGTATGAGATGATCATGTTCTTGTAATAGGAATCATGACTTGCATGTCGATGAGTATGACAACCGGCAGGAGCCATAGGAGTTGTCTTTATTTATTTATGACCTGCGTGTCAACTTAAACGTCATGTAATTACTTTACTTTATTGCTAACCGTTAGCTGTAGTAGTAGAAGTAATAGTTGGCGAGGCAACTTCATGGAGACACGATGATGGAGATCATGGTGTCATGCCGGTGACAAGATGATCATGGAGCCCCAAGATGGAGATCAAAGGAGCTATATGATATTGGCCATATCATGTCACTATTATTTGATTACATGTGATGTTTATCATGTTTATACATCTTATTTGCTTAGAACGACGGTAGTAAATAAGATGATCCCTCATTAAAATTTCAAGAAGTGTTCTCCCCTAACTGTGCACCGTTGCTAAAGTTCGTCGTTTCGAAGCACCACGTGATGATCGGGTGTGATAGATCCTTACGTTCACATACAACGGGTGTAAGACAGTTTTACACATGCAAAACACTTAGGGTTAACTTGACGAGCCTAGCATGTACAGACATGGCCTCGGAACACAGAGACCGAAAGGTCGAGCATGAGTCGTATGGTAGATATGATCAACATGAAGATGTTCACCGATGATGACTCGTCCGTCTCACGTGATGATCGGACACGGCCTAGTTGACTCGGATCATGTAATCGCTTAGATGACTAGAGGGATGTCTATCTGAGTGGGAGTTCATAAGATGAACTTAATTATCCTGAACATAGTCAAAATATCTTCGCAAATTATGTCGTATCTCGCGCTTCAGTTCTACTGTTTAGATACGTTCCTAGAGAAAATTTAGTTGAAAGTTGATAGTAGCAATTATGCGGACTAAGTCCGTAAACTGAGGATTGTCCTCATTGCTTCATAGAAGGCTGATGTCCTTAATGCACCGCTCAGTGTGCTGAACCTCGAACGTTGTCTGTGGATGTTGCGAACATCTGACATACACATTTTGATAAACGGTTTAGAGTTGAGGCACCAAAGATGTTTTTGAAACATCGCAGAATATATGAGATGTTCCAAGGACTGAAATTGGGATTTCAGGTTCGTGCCCACGTCAAGAGGTATAAGACCTCTGACGATTTTCTTAGCCTAAAAACTAAGGGAGAAAAGCTCAATTGTTAAGCTTGTGCTCAGATTGTCTGAGTACAACAATCATTTGAATCAAGTGGGAGTTGATCTTCCAGATAAGATAGTGATGTTTTCTCCAAAGTCATTACCACCAAGCTGCTAGAGCTTCGTGATGAACTATAATATATCAGGGACATATATGATGATCCTTGAGATACTCGCGATGTTTGACACCACAAAAGTAGAAATCAAGAAGGAGCATCAATTGTTGATGGTTGGTGAAACCACTAGTTTCAAGAAGGGCAAGGGCAAGAAAGGATACTTCATGAAACGGCAAATCAGCTGCTGCTCTAGTGAAGAAACCCAAAGTTGAACCCAAACCCGAGACTAAGTGCTTCTATAATAAGGGGAACAACCACTGGAGCAGTATTACCCTAGATACTTGGTAGATTAGAAGGCTGGCAAGGTTGATAGAAGTATATTGGATATACATTGTGTTGATGTGTACTTTACTAGTACTCCTAGTAGCACCAGGGTATTAGATACCGGTTCGGTTGCTAAGTGTTAGTAACTCGAAATAAAAGCTACGGAATAAACGGAGACTAGCTAAAGGTGAGCTGACGATATGTGTTGGAAGTGTTTCCAATGTTGATATGATCAAGCATCGCATGCTCCCTCTACCATCGAGATTGGTGTTAAACCTAAATAATTGTTATTTGGTGTTTGCGTTGAGCATAGACATGATTGGATTATGTCTATCGCAATACGGTTATTCATTTAAGGAGAATAATAGTTACTCTGTTTATTTGAATAATACCTTCAATGGTCTTGCACCTAAAATGAATGGTTTATTGAATCTCGATCGTGGTGATACACATGTTCATGCCAAAAGATATAAGATAGTAATGATAGTACCACCTACTTGTGGCACTGCCACATAAGTCATATCGGTATAAAACGCATGAAGAAGCTCCATGTTGATGGATCTTTGGGTTCACTCATTTTTGAAAGGTTTGAGACATGCGAACCATGTCTATTGGTGTATATGCATGAAGAAACTCCATGCAGATGGATCGTTTGGACTCACTTGATTTTGAATCATACCACATGGGCAAGATGACTGAAAGCCTCGTTTTTCAGTAAAATGGAACTAGAAAGCAACTTGTTGGAAGTAATACATTTTGATGTGTGCAGTCCAATGAGTGCTGAGGCGTGTAGTGGACATCGTTATGTTCTTACTTCACAGATGGTTTGAGTAGATGTTGAGTACATTTACTTGATGAATCACGAGTCTGAATTATTGAAACGTTCAAGTAATTTCAGGGTGAAGTTGAAAGATCGTCGTGATAAGAGGATAAAATATCTATGATATGATCATAGAGATGAATATCTGAATTACGAGTTTGGCACAGAATTAAGACATTGTGGAAATTGTTTCACAACTAATACAGCCTGGAACACCATAGTGTGATGGTGTGTCCGAACATCATAACTGCACCCTATTGGATATGATGCATACCATGATGTCTCTTATCGAATTACCATGATATTTTATGGGTTAGGCATTAAAGAAAACCACATTCACTTTAAATAGGGCACCACATAATTCCGATGAGATGACACCGTATGAACTATGGTTTAGAGAAACCAAAGATGTCATTTCTTAAAAGTTTGGGGCTGCGACGCTTATGTGAAAAAGTTTCAGGCTGATAAGCTCGAACCCAAAGCGGATAAATGCATCTTCATAGGACACCCAAAACAGTTGGGTATACCTCCTGTCTCAGATCCGAAAGCAATAAGGGATTGTTTCTAGAATCGGGTCCTTTCTCGAGGAAAAGTTTCTCTCGAAAGAATTGAGTGGGAGGATGGTGGAGACTTGATGAGGTTATTGAACCGTCTCTTCAACTAGTGTGTGGCAGGGCACAGGAAGTTGTTCCTGTGTCACCTAAACCAATTAAAGTGGAAGCTTATGATAGTGATCATGAAACTTCAGATCAAGTCACTACAAAACCTCGTGGGATGACAAGGATGCATACTACTTCAGAGTGGTACGTAATCCTGTCTTGGAAGTCATGTTGCTAGACAACAATGAACCTACGAGCTATGGAGAAGCGATGGTGGGCCCGGATTCCAAAATGGCTCGAGGCCATATAATCCGAGAGAGGATCCATATATGAAAACAAAGTGTAGACTTTGACAGAACTACTTGATGGTCGTAAGGCTGTTAGGTACAGATGGATTTTAAAAGGAAGATGGACAATGATGGTAAATGTCACCATTAAGAAAGCTCGACTTCTCGTTAAGAGGTTTTCCGACAAGTTCAAGGAGTTGACTACGATGAGACTTTCTCACTCGTAGCGATGCTAAGAGTCTGTTGGAATTATATTAGCGATTACTACATTATTTGTGAAATCTTGCAGATAGGATGTCAAAATATTGTTTCCTCGACATTTTTTTGAGGAAAGGTTGTATGTGATACAAACCGGAAGGTCTTGTCAATCCTGAAAGATGCTAATAAGTATGCAAAGCTCCAGCAATCCTTCTAAGGACTGGAGTAAGCATCTCGGAGTTGGAATGTACGCTTTGATGAGATGATCAAAGATTTTGGGTTTATGCAAAGTTTATGAGAAACTTGTATTTCCAAAGAAGTGAGTGGGAGCACTATAGAATTTCTGATGAGTATGTGTTGTTGACATATTATGGATCAGAAATGATGTAGAATTTCTGTAAAGCATATAGGGTTATTTGGAAAGTGTTTTTCAATGGAAAGCCTGGATTAAGCTACTTGAACATTGAGCATCAAGATCTATAAGGATATATCAAAACGCTTAATGGTACTTTCAAATGAGCACATTCCTTGACATGATCTTGAAGGTGTTCAAGATGTATCAGTCAAAGAAGGAGTTCTTGCCTGAGTTGTAAGGTATGAAGTTAAGACTTAAAGCTCGACCATGGCAGAATAGAGAGAAAGGACGAAGGTCGTCCCCTATGCTTTTAACGTAGGCTCTACAGTATGCTATGCTGTGTACCGCACCTGAAGTGTGCCTTGCCATGAGTCAGTCAAGGGGTACAAGAGTGATCCAAGAATGGATCACAGGATAGCGGTCAAAGTTATCCTTAGTAACTAGTGGACTAAGGAATTTTCTCGATTATGGAGGTGGTAAAAGAGTTCGTCGTAAAGAGTTACGTTGATGCAAGCTTAACACCTATCCGGATAGCTCTGAGTAGAGATGCCGGATACGTATAATGGAGCAACAATTTAGAATAGCTCCAAGTAGAACAGCTATTTGGAATAGCTCCAAATAGAACGTGGTAGCTACATCTAGGAGATGACATAGAGATTTGTAAAGCACACACGGATCTGAAAGGTTCAGACCCGTTGACTAAAACCTCTCTCACAAGCAGCATGATCAAACCCAGAACTCATCGAGTGTTAATCACATGGTAATGTGAACTAGATTATTGACTCTAGTAAACTCTTTGGGTGTTAGTCACATGGGGATGTGACCTTGAGTGTTAATCACATATCGATGTGAACTAGATTATTGACTCTAGTGCAAGTGGGAGACTGTTGGAAATATGCCCTAGAGGCAATAATAAATTGATTATTATATATTTCCTTGTTCATGATAATCGTTTATTATCCATGCTAGAATTGTATTGATAGGAAACTCAGATACATGTGTGGATACATAGACAACACCATGTCCCTAGTAATCCTCTAGTTGACTAGCTCGTTGATCAATAGATGGTTACGGTTTCCTGACCATGGACATTGGATGTCATTGATAACGGGATCACATCATTAGGAGAATGATGTGATGGGCAAGACCCAATCCTAAGCCTAGCACAAAGATCGTGTAGTTCGTATGCTAAAGCTTTTCTAATGTCAAGTATCATTTCCTTAGACCATGAGATTGTGCAACTCCCGGATACCGTAGGAATGCTTTGGGTGTGCCAAACGTCACAACGTAACTGGGTGGCTATAAAGGTACATTACAGGTATCTCCGAAAGTGTCTGTTGGGTTGGCATGAATCGAGACTGGGATTAGTCACTCCGTGTAAACGGAGAGGTATCTCTGGGCCCACTCGGTAGGACATCATCATAATGTGCACAATGTGATCAAGGAGTTGATCACGGGATGATGTGTTACGGAACGAGTAAAGAGACCTGCCGGTAACGAGATTGAACAAGGTATCGGGATACCGACGATCGAATCTCGGGCAAGTGTCGTACCGATAGACAAAGGGAATTGCATACGGGATTGATTAAGTCCTTGACATCGTGGTTCATCCGATGAAATCATCGTGGAACATGTGGGAGCCAACATGGGTATCCAGATCCCGCTGTTGGTTATTGACCAGAGAATCATCTCGGTCATGTCTGCATGTCTCCCGAACCCGTAGGGTCTACACACTTAAGGTTCGATGACGCTAGGGTTATAAAGGAAGTTTGTATGTGGTTACCGAATGTTGTTCGGAGTCCCGGATGAGATCCCGGACGTCACGAGGAGTTCCGGAATGGTCCGGAGGTAAATATTTATATATGGGAAGTCTTGTTTTGGTCACCGGAAAAGTTTCGGGGTTTATCGGTAACGTACCGGGACCACCGGGAGGGTCCCGGGGGTCCACCAAGTGGGGCCACAAGCCCCGGAGGCTTGCATGGGCCAAGAGTGGTGAGGGACCAGCCCCTGAGTGGGCTGGTGCGCCTCCCACAAGGCCCAAGGGGCAGCTAGGAGAAAAAAAGGGGGAAACCCTAGGCTTAGATGGGCCTAAGGCCCACCCTAGGGGGCGCCTCCCTCTCTCCCCCTCTTGGCCGCCTCCCCTTTCCCATCTAGGGCTTCCGCCCCCTAGGGGTGGGAACCCTAGAGGGGGTGCACCCTCCTCCCTCTCCCCTATATATAGTGAGGCCTGGGGCTGCCCATAACACGCGATCTGATCTCTGCCTGTTGGTGCAGCCCTCCCTCTCTTTCTCCTCATATCTCGCGGTGCTTGGCGAAGCCCTGCAGGATTGCCACGCTCCTCCATCACCACCATGCCGTTGTGCTGCTGCTGGATGGAGTCTTCCTCAACCTCTCCCTCTCTCCTTGCTGGATCAAGGCGTGGGAGACGTCACCGGGCTGTACGTGTGTTGAACGCGGAGGTGCCGTCCGTTCGGCACTTGGTCATCGGTGATTTGGATCACGACGAGTACGACTCCATCAACCCCATTCACTTGAACGCTTCCTCTTAGCGATCTACAAGGGTATGTAGATGCACTCTCCTTCCCCTCGTTGCTGGTCTCTCCATAGATAGATCTTGGTGACACATAGGAAAATTTTGAATTTCTGCTACGTTCCCCAACATGAACCTCGAGGGTGATTCCTCTTACTTTCACCTTGATGATCACATCTAATGGAATTCATCTGGGGTGATTCCTCGGGTTTTTCTCTTGATGTTTGGACACACGGATACTTGTACTTTACCACTGTTACTTGGAAAGACGGGTCGGCCCTGAGGGGTACCCGCGCGAGCTTAATTGCGAGTGATGTGGAGACGGGTTGGCCTGGACGGTGCCCGCGAGATAATTACGAGGCGTGGCCGAGCATTCCTAGCCCTTGCCTCAAGTCCTCGAGACGGGGCAACGTGGTCACATCTTTCGTGAGTCTCTGCTTGTTACCGCGCGTTCCCAATCCACTACGATTTGGATATTTGATCCGAGGGGCCTCTGGCCTATAGCACTAACCATCACGTGGGCATAGTATGGGCGTTCTGCATCGTATACATCAGCCGAAGCTTAATAGACGTCAGCGACTGAGCGGCGCGCGCCGGGTTGGACTGGTAAGCTCCTGCCTTTTTAGGAAGGTAGCTAGGTCTGCTCACCGGCCGCCCTCGCAACGTGCAGGAGTTCCCGGGGAGATGGCCCATGACCCCTGGGGGCATAGGTTTAGTCCGGCGTGCTGGCCTCTCTATTAAGCCTAGGTCGGGTTGCGGCGTATTGTTTGGCCGAGGCCGGGCATGACCCAGGAAAGTGTGTCCGGCCGGAGTTAAGCGAGCGTGGTGGGTAAGTTGGTGCACCCCTGCAGGGAAGAAAACATCTATCGATAGCCTGTCCTACGGTAACGGACACTTGGAGTTGTATCCCGATCGATACAACTAGAACTGGATACCTGAGATGAGAAATGGACTGTGATGAGAACTGCATGGCGATGAGAATTGTATTGTGATGATAACTGGATAGTATGGCTCTGGCATTGCTTTCTCGCAGGGTGTCGAGAAGGGATCTCTGGCCGAGGTTGATAACTCTTCTACTACTTTACTTTATGCTACTCTACTCCCTCATGTTGCTGCAAGATGGTGATTTTCCAGAAGATGCTAGTCTCCGATAGGACTAGGCCTTCTCTCTATTCTGGCATTTCTGCAGCCCAGTCCACATATACAGCCTTCATTTCATAATGTTGCATATGTAGTGTAGATCCTTGCTTGCGAGTACTTTGGATGAGTACTCACGGTTGCTTTGCTCCCCCTTTTCCCCATTTCTCCTTCTTTCCAGATTGATGCAACCAGATGTTGGAGCCCAGGAGCCAGATGCCACTGTCGATGCCTACTACTACGTGGAGACCGCCGACGACCAGGAGTAGTTAGGAGGCTCCCAGGCAGGAGGCCTTGCCTTTTCGATCGTTGTTGCTCTTGTGCTAGCCTTCTTAAGGCAAACTTGTCTAAGTCATGTCTGTACTCAGATATTGTTGCTTCCGCTGACTCTTGTGTATTCGAGCTTATGTATTTGAGCCCTTGAGGCCCCTGACTTGTAATATAAAGCTTGTATTATTTAATTTGTGTCTAGAGTTGTGTTGTGATATCTTTCCGTGAGTCTTTGATCTTGATCGTGGCACATTTGCATGTATGATTAGTGATTGAATCGAGGGCGTCACATGTATGTACAACGCTGCACGTGCATGCTTGTTTGGCTTGTATACACGTATTGCCGGAGGAAACCAATCGTCTATGTCCTTGCCTAATATTCATTGTACGTGCAATAGTATAAATCTAGTCCTTGTCTAATCCCCTGCAAAAAAAATCCTTGCCTAATCTTCACCGTTGATTCATTAGTTTTTAGAGTGTCAAATCACCACCGTTAGTTTTTCTATCATTTTATAAGTATATAATAGATAGATTGGAAGGATATGAATTATAACAAAAAAATGCAATGGCACAGCAAGTGTGCCAGTCCTTCATTCTTTTTCAAGTATAAGCCATTTGTTTTAATTATATGGATGAAATCACTCTCAATGATACCCGGGAGTTTCACCAAATTACTTTCATTTAGTTTCACTAAGTTAACATTTCCTGCTTTGACAATTTGTTGTGTTGTGGAACCTATAATAGTGTGTTGTTCTTACTTGAACAAAAAAACATACTTATGATTATTTTCTCTATGCAAGCATCCACAAATACAAAAGAATAGTTAAGATAACATCTAGCCATATCATTAAACTTTGGGGTTTCAACAGCCTCTCATGCAATAGTTCCTTAACTTAGGATTTGGTATTTTTTGTCACCCAACCACCCATCACAGATAGACTAATCACATAATTCTCCCTATTATTTGACTAGTCGTAGTAAAATAGCAAGCCAATTTATCTATTTGGACTAGTAAAATATGCTATCTATCTGGACTAGTCATAGTATACAACTATACATATATTGTTATGTTGAACAAATGCCAGTTTGTAGCTTTAGCTTGAGTTTGAAGGTATTTTCCTGCTTTTGTATTAAGTGACTGAACATATGCCAATACTTTCAATTGTACCTTCAAATTAACTATGTGTAGCACTTCTGATAGGTAAGAGCGCGCCAATTTAAAGAGGCGGAGGACTTTAAATCTTGGTTTGCACAGGTGGACAAGGAACTCACAGCAGATTGTCATCAACACTAAATTAGTTTACATAACTGACTACAAGTGGATAAATCCTAGCATTCTATTAGCCAAGGTTTTGTAGTATGTGGTTAATATTTGATCATTCAATAACAAAGCTAGGCATGATGGCATTTCTTTAAAAAACTTACAAGAGGATAATTAACTAAATAATAGAAGTTGTTGACTGTTATGTCTGGAGAAAGATGAGACTCTTTAGGGTATAATTAGATTCATTCGTTTTGTTTCTAGTTTTGGCTTGCTTAAAAAGTATTCACATTCTGATATATTCTATTTTTCCATTATGATATGTATATGTATTGGAAATTGTTGAGTAGTTTCCTTTTATCAATCAAAATAAAAGCTCATGTTCCAATTAATTTAAAACAAGATGGTTCCATAATAATTTTCTAAAAATCATACAAAATACCAATACGGATAGGGCTAAGCCTACTCTAGATTAGACACAATAAAAACAAACCTACACTCGCAGATCGCATGGTGAACACAACAAAACATGCCAAACACAGAATCACAGACCGCCAAATTAGATGGCCTCTCATAACTTCTAGAGAGAAGAACATGTGACTACTATGGGAGGAGCAGACTCGAGACGCTATGTGGAGACGATGATGCGTCAATCTCGACGACCTATACGGAGAAGCGGCAGACACATCATCCTCGACAACAAGATATACACATGCTCAACGCCGGACAACTAGACCATGTTACCATCTTTACGACATTGAACACAATGGGACTTACACTCTGCTCGAAACCAACACCTTCAGGCAACAAATAAGCTCACACATTTGGTCACCGGATACGATTGTGGCGCTAACTAGACCACCGTCCGTCACCAATGTTGTTTGCACCTACTTTGCCCGTCGGGGTCTCCGTCGCCAACTTGCCTAGAGTGGTGCCCACTTCAGAAAGGGCATATATTGTTGGGCCCACTTTAGTTAGTACTTTATGGTGGTTATCTAACAATTTGATTTGGCTAGCTATTGTTTGATCAATTGACCATCTTCAATTTAGTACACGACGAATGATTTACACATGTTAGGTGAATGCATTGCCTTGCGCTGAACTTTGACCTAAACTACTACCAATTTGGACTAAAATCACTACCAAAACATATGATAACTAGCAATATTCAAAAACCAACCTAATCTAGAGCCAATTTAATAAACACATACATGTTTAATACTGTCACTACACTCAACTATAGAAAATTTTCCCATGTATGGAAAGCCAAAACAGAGCATTAGCAATATTCAAGTAAACGTCAAAATTATTTTGAAGTCTAGAATTTCATAAAAATGTAAATAATACTTAAGCATAATTTTTACATAAACAAGATATCCAATATTATCACTATTATTCCTAATTTCTAAATTTCTTGTTTGTCTTGAATGAGCATTGCAATGGTTGTGGAGTGAGTAATTTGTAAATAAAATCATTAATACGATATGTGTCATGATTCTCTGATCCACACTAACTAATTTCAAGCAACTGATCATTGATTATCACATCGTAGTTCATATTTTTAGAGGTAAGATCCATACTATATATCTACAACCCAAAAAATGGATTTCTAGACATCAGTTATATGTACTAGTCGTCAACCCATGGATCTGCATGGGCTAATATGGATAACCATGTTGAAATTTGAAATGTAGTTAATATGAGACTACAGTGGGAAAACTCTGTTTAACCTAAGATACTATTCTTAGAGGCTTGAACTTTTGCTTGATAAAGCATAACCACGGCAGAAAGATCCGCCAATTAGGTTCTCATGGTCATTTAGAATCTATATCTAATATGCGTCATGCTTATGTCTTGTGGAGATCATGACTGAAACAAAAGATGATGGCACAATGCAATAAGTTTCCACATCCAAATCATATAAGTTTATATTCCATGGCCACTTCCAAGTCATATTTGTTTATAATCCATGGGCACTCCTATTGCCAGAAAACATGAAGGGCTCCATGCCAAAGCTGACTTCCCCTTTGATTTCCGGAACTAAACTAACATAAAAAGGTGCATGAAATTTTAAGCACAAATGGACCAGTCTGCTCCATCAAGCAATAATCTACAACAAAAGAGTAGTATGTACAAATGCGACATGACTAAATCACATGACATCTTCATCCAATGGAGGAAATCAATTTAATTACATGTAAACACTTGGTTGAGTTGGATGCCATGACGAGAGATATTGTTGTCGATACCGCTCCTCGGTCAAGCATGGCTGCTACGAAAGCAGATAGCCTTAGGTAGGAGGAGGGCGAAGATAGCATGGGTGCCAGTAGCGGACATGGTGCAGTTGGACATGTTAAATGAGAGTGAAGGGGGGGGGGGGGTAAGAAATACCATAGAAGTGTAGGGTAGGGATAGATGGACATGTGGTGGAATCTATAACACATGGAAGATTATAATTTGTGATTAGGATAGTAAAATAGTAGCAAAACCCCATAAGGCCGTGGATGCTCGGAAGGAGCCCCCTGTTATTATCAGAAAATACATAAAAGATTGTGTTGAAGAAAATCTTTCGTGTAGAAAAAAAGATATAGGAAAAAAGGGAAAATTAAGTCAATGGTGGTGCTAAAAAATTCCATTATGAGTCTACTCATATCACAATTAATCAGTAGAAAAAAGTTGAGACGTACTCCTATATCTTAAGTAATGAAAGTCCTTTGCATCATTACGGTAGCACAAAAAATAGTAAAAAAATGAAAAGTGAATGTATATATACCCGAACCAAACAACAACTATCATGTTCACCTCATCGCCATTTTCAACTAAGTACACACACTCATGTGCAACTATGACAAACTTCTGGATTTATTTAGCAACAGCACAAAAAATTAACATTGTTCTTCTCTAGCATATCACAATTGATCAGTATCAAAAAGCTGTGACATCCTCTTGGATGTTAAGAAAAACAATTCAATTCCTTTGAATCATTATGTTAGTACAAAAATAAGTCATATAGCTCGAGCCACCCATAGACATCAAAGTAGCTGGCCGGTGTAGCTAACATAGCTTTGCTGTAGAGATTCCATGGTGCTGAAAGATGTAGATGCAGCGCACCCAGCTGGCTCTGTTCTGCTTCCTAATGGGGGTCACGAGATGTCTCAGAGTTAGGTATGCTCACATATAATTCCACTTGATCACGCCAGAGATCAAGCAAATTTATAGATCAACAATTCAGCATGATGGACAACCGAGCAAAAATTTGGATAAGCACAGTGACTTGCCTAGGAAGTTTTAATTAAAGAACTCACAATTAATCTCGCGGGCGTCACCAGTTGCACCACCAGTCTGTTGTATTTCGTCCACACAGCATCGACAACGACGACTAATCTGCTTGAAACTAACGTCTGTACTGCCTCCTCTAGTGTACAATGCTTGATTGGATCATAGAGGCCTAGGAACTTCAAAGATTGAAGAGAAGTAGATCGAGGACAAATTGTAGTTCTTGGCAATCCTTAATCAAGTGCAGCGTGGGATGCTTTTCCCGAAACTGTGTAGGTTGAAGAAGGCCTAGATAGAGGGTGCAAGGAATAGGAGGAGGAAGACCGGTGCTGGGTAGGTAGGGGTCTCTCAACGATCCATGGGTACCTTGGGAAGCAGGATTGTAGGGATATGGACTCTAAGGGAGACATTTTTCTGGCTGCCCATGGAAGATTTTTTTTGTTTTGCCAAAGGCTCATGTGAGTTTGCTATGCATAGGACTCCAGGTTGGATTGCTGGCATGGATTGTGATGCCCCTGATTCGACTGTACAGTAATCATACACGCAAATGTGTACGATAAATATCAGTGACTCACGGGAAGATATCACAACACAACTCTAGACACAAATTAAAATAATACAAGCTTCATATTACAAGCCAAAGGCCTCGAGGGCTCAAATACAGAAGCTCGGATACACAAGAGTCAGCGGAAGCAACAATATCTGAGTACAAACATATGTTAAACAAGTTTTGCCTTAAGAAGGCTAGCACAAGAATCAACGATCAAAGAGGCAAGGCCTCATGCCTGGGACCTCCTAACTACTCCTGGTCGTCGGCGGGCTCCATGTAGTAGTAGGCACCCTCGGGGTAGTAGTAGTAGCCGTCGGGGGTGGCATCTGGTTGCAACAATCGGAAAGAAGAAAGAATGAGGAAAAGGGGTAGCAAAGCAACCGTGAGTACTCATCCAAAGTATTCGCAAGCATTAGATCTATACTAGGTATGCATTGGTATCAAATAGAAGGGTTGTATCTGTGGACTATACTGCAGAATGCCAGAATAGAAGGGAAGGCCTAGCCTATCGAAGACTAGCATCTTCAAGTGTCTTGCAGCATTCAGAAGAGTATACAATAGCAGTTTATATTTAACAAACATGTTGTAGTATTAACACCCAGAGATCCTTCCTTGACTCCCTGCGAGAAAGCAATCTCGGAGCCACATATCCATCACATATCTCAAGTATCCATTTCTAGTTGTAATAGATCAGGATACAAGTCTGAACGTTCATCTCCGTGGACATGACTATTCAAATAGATAATCTTCCCTGCAGAGGTGCACCATGTTTTCCAACACGCTTGATTACTCTGGCCAGACACACTTTCCGGGGTCAATGCCCAGCCTCGGAAGATCAACACGTCGCAGCCCTACCTAGGCTCAACAGAGAGGTCCCCACCGGTCTACATCCTAAGCACTCCACCAGTCTACATCCCTACCGGTCTACATCCTAAAGAATTTTTTTCGACGGCTTAACTTGGCTAATAGGTAGATCAGATGGATTATTTTGCTTACTTTTGAGGATTAAAGTGGAGCCTCCATTAGTGCCTCCAATTAGTAAATATAATATTTACCAGTCTTAATGCTAATTTTGTATTATTAATTTATTATCACTCAGTGACTGAATGATACCATATGTGCCTATTTTAGTTTATACAAAACTTTATATTAGGTAATTATATAATTATACTATTATCTTAATAAGGATATTCTTCTATTGCATAGTTAGCGCCATTAACAACATATAGTGTTGCTAATAATAGTTACATTGTACTTATATATATATAAATCTAATTTACATCATTGATAAATGAACTTACATTATGCTAATTTTGACTAGTTGTAAACAGAAGCTGTGCTAGTTTTCTCCTTTTCCAAACACTGTTGTTTAACAAGATTCTAAAAATCAATATCATTATATGCAATAAAATAAAGAAAATGCATGGATAATTGATTTTTAGAATTGAGAGATAGTTTAGTGTATACGTGTGATTTTATATTTTAATATCCTTCAGTATCTTGGTAGAGATCTCTAAATCATGTACTCAAATAAATAACTTAATGATGATTTGTAGTAAATGATTAGGTGAGAAAATATATACAAAATTATAGAGTATAAATTAAACCATTCACATGATTGTTTACTTGTTTTTCATTATCAAATGTGTCTTACAAGTTATAGTGGGTTTGAATATAAGTTAAAAATGTTTGCATGGCACTGGTGCGCATAGGTCCTAAACAAACGGTTTTTAACCCCTTTCCACGATGGCATTTGGAACCGTCGCCAAGTGAGTGTGTGCGATAGGGTGTCCTTCCTACACGACCCAGAAATCGTCGGGGATAGGCCCTCCTGGGACCCAAGCTGGGGCCGTGGGCGATCGCGCGAGGCATCGAAACCCAATCATTTCCGTAGATATGTACACCCCACACGGTAATCCGAGAAAATAATTTCTGTAGGTATGTACATCCCACACGGTAATCCGATAAAATAATTTCCGTAGGTATGCACATCCCACACGGTGAATCCCAGAAAAACATTTCCGTTCGTATGTATATCACACACAGTCAATCCAAGGAATATGTTTCCGTTTTTATGTACATCCCACACAGTCAATCCAAGGAAAACGTTTCCGTTCAGACGTACATCCCACACAATTTTATGTGTAGGCTCGTGTCTGAAAGGTGTAACTATCACACACGGTCTTCCTTGGTTAACTGTTTGCTTTTATCAACTATATCACACACGATTTGATGAAGAAAACAGTGTGGCATTGGGCTATCCATCTCAAGCGCTTTTACTGCTAGAACCGTTTGCAAAGATCTATGACACGTTTAGCAGGTTTATTAGTTTATAATTAATAATTTCAGTATTACTCAAATTCACATTTCATATCGAACAACTGTTTGCCAATTTCATATCAGGCACATAAATATATTATAACATCACAATACGGTAGCTACATGAAAACAACACAGTACAACATATAGCTAGTTCAACTTCATAAGAACAATATATTCATTTCCCTAATCGAGATCATCCAGGCTCGTCTTATCCACCTCTGCTTTCAGTTCAGTAAGAACCCGTTTTGCACGGGCCAACTGGGAAGGTGCCTCCTCCTGCGCCAACACACTCTTAGCAAAGTCTGATTTAAAAAATCTGAGCTCATTCTCCACCTTCAACTTTTTATCCCGCATCTTGAAATATGCTCCAACGTTGTTAAGACTTTCTCTAAGCCTACGTGTGCTCTCTTCCTCATACATGCTCCAGAGCTTTGTTAGGCACATCTTCAAAGACTGTGGCCACTCTTGATCAACCCACTCCAAGTAAGAACACTTCCGTTCATCCTATAATATTTAAAACCAATGTTGGGGATATCGCTTATTGGGAATTTATCGGTCGACCTAGGATAAAGGGTAAATCGGCCAGTTTATCGGCATATCGGCCGATTTATCGCCATATCGGCTGATTTATCAGCAAATTTATCTTATCGGTGAGACACTGATAAGCGATAAATCGGCCAATTTATCAGAATATCAGAAGATATCTTGAACAGTGTTTAAAAATAGATCAATAACAATTGTAGGGGAAATGGGTTTATAGCAACATAGAAAATCACCAATGCTTATTTTGAAAAATCGAAGAAACATGTTAATTATGACACATCTTCTCAAAAAGATCAATGTGCAAATGAAATAATTGGTACTGAGAAAACAACCAAATTCTGGAACATCAGAAGCTATAATTAACTACAACGACGCTACAAGTTCTTACTCATGCACAATAAATAACAAATTAAACATTTTATGAGAAAGGTAAATATAACTGCAATAGCATAGCGACAGTGTTCGCATGACATCAAATTGATACTAACAAGTGTGTACATGCACAAATTTAGTAACATAGAACTAATAGCACTAAGGCCGTCCACTATGTATGCCAAAACTGGGGTAAAGACAACTGTTGCTACATCTCGCACCGGTGCCCTGCACTGGCGAGCCGATGCAGCGGAAAAAAAATCAGGGACCCGGACTCCGGAGCACGTAGTTGCTCCGATGCCCAGTTCCTTCGTTCCATAAAGATTTAGTATTTTACTGCTTGGCTGCTCGGATGTGTGGACCGAAGTTGGCTGCACAAACTGCTGAAGCGGTGCCAAATAATTTTCTAATGACACCGCTGATGAGATGGCAACAATTTAAGATACTAGATACAAACTGTGACACTGTCTTAGGATGCGTTTGGTTGAAGGTGGTATATGAATGGGTTGGGACAGTGACAGTGTCTGAAGCACATCTAACAAATGATTTGTAACAACGAAAGCGGGTCTAACTTTCTCTGCACATGCCAGAAACTTCCTCCCACTGTCCATAGAATCAAACGCAACTAGCTTCAGCATGGATATTGATGGTGACAACGAGTAGATAGATCTTCAGCTACCCCGCTCCATTCATTGCCACTGATGGTCTTAGGAGCTACAAGAGGAAGAAACGACTCAAATCGACCTCCAGGTAAAAATCCTTCATTCCAAGTCATACCCCGAGAGAGAGAGAAGAGAGGCATACCCGGGTGGTGAAGGAGTATTCGCCAGAGGAGGAACCGCTGGAGATGTCTTTGAAGAAGACCATGGCGCCCCCGGCGGTAGGATGCGAGACGGCGAGAGCGAGGAAGCGGCTATAGCTTAGCAAGGAAGGAAGGAAGGAGGAAACAGGGAAATGTGACTTGCGGTCAGGGAGAAAAGGGGCGGGGGTAGATGTTTTGGTGGTAGGCCAAACTTTTGGAAATGTGGAGGGAAACTATGCGCGCGGTGCCGCCGGACATTCACTTTGAACGATTGTGTGAATCACAAACGATTCTTCTGCTTTACGTGCATGGGATGACTTTGATAATTCAAATTTTGGTCTCAAGGCATGGGAACATTCACTTTGAACGCGCGCGGTGCCGCCGGACCATTCACTTGGAACGATTGTGTGCATCGCAAACGATTCTTCTGCTTTACGCGCATGGGATGTGTTTGATAATTCAAATTTTGGTGGAAATTTCCCCGGGTACGTCATTGCATAATTTAACATCGCTTGCTAATTTGAGCACACAAAAGAGCGTACAACAGACAAACCACACTTACTGAATCGAGCAATTTTAGTAATTACACAGAGCCAGTTGACCTAAACGTTGCTCTAACAAAAGACCAGCATTAAAAACAAAGCCTAAGTACGCATAATTAAAAATCCGCCGCCGCGCCGGCCTATGCATCGCCGGTGTGAGATGAGACGTCAATGACTTGTCCCGGCGACATGCCGCCGTTGGTGGACTCCGCGTCCCCCCTGCTGAAGTTGACTGTGTCCTCGTCCTCAGCGCCACCCTCAAGGTTGTAGTACTCGTAGTAGTGGCTGCGCTAGAGCTCGCGTTGGTACTCCACCGCCGATTCCTCGACAGACAGACTCTTCTCTACCTCGACCACGGCCACACGCAACTCCTCCTCTGGGTGCTCCTCGATCTCCGCCGCCTCCTGCATCTCCAGCTCCCGATCGGCGACCTCATGAGGAAGCAGGTGCTCCATGGCCACCGCCGCCTTGTCAGACATGGGTTGCATGCTCGAGTCTGAGGTGGCCTGGAATATCTTGGCGTGTGCATCCTCGATCTTGCCGTGGATGGCCTTGACCCGGGCCAGGGCGACATCAGCGGCACGGACGGCAGCTCGAGCGCTCTCGGCGTTTGCAGCCGTCGTCGCAGCAGCAGCTACAGCCGTCTCGGCTGCTGTAGCTGCCCTATCGGCTGCCGTAGACGCCCTCTTGGCGGAAGCGGCTGCGCTCAATGCGGATGCGGTGGCACTCTCGGCGTAGACGGCCGCGCTCTCGGCGCAGACGGCGGCGCTCGGGGGTGGGGGGACGCGGCCATCGTACGGGCCTTCATGAAGTGTTTCCACGGCGTCATCTTTGCAAGAAGGGGTTGCGGGAATGGGGATCGGGATTCGTGGATTTGGGGGTTGCCCGCACTAGAGAAGACGAGCCGGCGAAGCTTAAGGAGGGAGACTTAAATAGACCCAGATATTTTCATCGCAAACGGTTCCTAGAAAACAACTGTGTGTGATGTTGTAGATATTTTTTATTAGCTATGAAAGACGAATTTGGAATAAAGTGCCAACGGATGGTGTTTTGGATGAACGAGAAATTTTGTAGTACTAATAAAACTATCATGTCAAATCTTGGAAAATTTCAGGGGTCATTTGACCTTCTAAGACATTTAAGTGATTTTCTAGCAATTTAATGACCGTAATTGAAATTTGAACTACATGTACATGCAACAGCTAACCATAACGGTTTGAAAACTCATATTTCGTGTACTTGTGTGTGATTTAATTTCATGTGCAGTAAATTGGAAGGAATTTTCAAACATATTGGTCTAATGGCTATGACACAATTAAGCATGGAGCGACATGGCATTTTAATTCCAAAAAATAAAAAAAATAAGAAACACATGAAACCTTGGTGGATGTAATGTCATGCCACCAATATGATGTGGTAAAAAAATTGGCATGTTTGACCAAAGTTTGGACAGACACCTCTCACAAATCAGAGCAACTCACTAGAAGGCTCGTGGTTCCGAGAGGGAGCAATGCATGTTTGATGACGAACGGGAGATAGCTTCCTCTTACTGCCTTAATTTTTTTCTACGTCTAACGTGTACTACTACAACTGTAATGTGAAATTTTTGAAAATTCTAGGGGTCATTTGACCATTTAAAGACATTTAAGTGATTTTCTAGCCATTTAATGACCGTAATACAAATTTGAACTACATCTACATGCAACGCTTAACCAAAACGGTTTGAAAAATCATATTTGTGTACTTGTGTGTGAGTTAATTCCATGTGCAGTAAACTAAATTTTTTTTCAAACATATTTGTATCATGACATGGACACATATGCATGAATACATATGCATGGAGTGGCATGGCATTGTAATTCGAAAAAAAATCAGAAACACATGAAACCTTGATTGATGTAATGTCATGTCACCAAGATGATGTGGTAAAGAAATTGACATGTTTCACGGAAGTTTGGACATACACCACTCAAAAACCGGAGCAACTCGCTAGAACGTTCGTGGTTCTGAGAGGGAACAATGCATGTTTGATGACTAACGGGAGATAGCTTCCTCTTACCGAATTCAAATTGTTTCTACGTCTAAGATGCAGTATGACAACTGTAATGTGAAATTTTGGAAAATTCTAGGGGTCATTTGACCTTTTAAAGACATTTAAGTGATTTTCTAACCATTTAATGACCGTAATTCAAATTTGAACTACATTTACATGCAACGCCTAACCAAAACGGTTTGAAAAATCATATATGTATACTCGTGTGCGAGTTAACTCCATGTGCAGTAAATTAGAAGGAATTTTCAAACATATTGGTCTCACGACATGGACACATGCATACGTATGCATGGAGTGACATGGCATTTTAATTCAAAAAAATAGAAAATTGATCAGAAACATATGAAATCTTGATTGATATAATGTCATGCCACCAAGATGATGTGGTAAAGAAATTGGCATGTTTGACGAATGTTTGGACACACACCCCTCACAAACCGGAGCAACTCGCTAGAAGGTTCGTGGTTCCGAGAGGGAACAATGCATGTTTGATGACGAACGGGAGATAGCTTCCTCTTACGGCCTTCAAATTTTTTCTATGTTTAACGTGCACTAATACAACTGTCATGTGAAAATTTGGTAAATTTCAGGGGACATTTGACATTTTAAAGACATTTAAGTAATTTTCTAACCATTTAATGACCGTAATTCAAATTTGAACTATATCTACATGCAATGCCTAACCATAACGGTTTGAAAAAAAATCATATTTTTGTTGTGCGCGAGTTAATTCCAGGTGCGGTAAATTAGAAGGAATTTTCAAACATATTGGTGCCAAGGCATGGGCACATGCATGGAGTGCATGCCATGGCATTTTAATTCCAAAAAATTTAAAAATGATCAGAAAAACATGAAACCTTGCTTGATTTAACGTCATCCACCAAGATGATGTGGTAAAGAAATTAGCATGTTTGACGAAAGTTTGGACACACATCCCTCACAAACCGGAGCAACTCGCTATAACGTTCGTGGTTCCGAGAGGGAACAATGCATGTTTGATGACGAACGAGAGATAGCTTCCTCTTACGGCCTTGAAATTTTTTCTACGTCTAACGTGCACTACAACAACTGTAATGTGAAATTTTGGAAAATTCTAGGGGTTATTTGACCTTTTAAAGACACTTAAGTGATTTTCTAACCATTTAATGACCGTAGTTCGAATTTGAACTACATCTACATGCAATGCCTAACCAAAACGGTTTGAAAAATCATATCTGTGTAATTGTGTGCAAGTTAATTCCATGTGCAGTAAATTAGAAAGAATTTTCAAACATATTGGTCTCACGACATGGACACATGCATACGTATGCATGGAGTGACATGGCATTTTAATTCAAAAAAAAGAAAATGATTAGAAACACATGAAACCTTGGTTGATGTAATTTCATGCCACCAAGATGATGTGGTAAAGAAATTGGCATGTTTGACGAACATTTGGACACACGCCCCTCACAAACTAGAGCAACTCGCTAGAAGGTTCGTGGTTCCGAGAGGGAACAATGCATGTTTGATGACGAACGGGAGATAGCTTCCTCTTACGGCCTTCAATTTTTTTCCTACGTTTAACGTGCATGTGTCATGTAAAAATTTGGTAAATTTTAGGTGTCATTTGACCTTTTAAATATATTTAAGTGATTTTCTAACCATTTAATGACCATAATTCAAATTTGAATTACATCTAAATGCAACGCCTAACCAAAACGGTTTGAAAAATCATATTTTTCGGTACTTGTGTGCGAATTAATTCCATCTGCAGTAAATTATAAGGAAATTTCAAACATATTGGTGTCAAGGCATGGGCACATGCATGGAGTGCATGCCATGGCATTTTAATTCCAAAAAATTAAAAAATGATCAGAAAAACATGAAACCTTGCTTGATTTAATGTCATGCCACCAAGATGATGTGATAAAAAAAATTGGCCTGTTTGACGAAAGTTTGGACACGCACCCATCACAAACCGGAGCAACTCACTAGAATGTTCGTGGTTTCGAGAGGGAACAATGCATGTTTGGTGACGGACGGGAGATAGCTTCCTCTTATGGCCTTCAAATTTTTTCCTATGTTTAACATGCACTAATACAACTGTCATGTGAAAATTTGGAAATTTTCATGGGTCATTTGACCTTTTAAAGACATTTAAGTGATTTTCTAACCGTTTAATGACCGTAATTCAAATTTGAAATACATCTACATGCAACGCCTAACCAAAACGGTTTGAAAAAATCATATTTTTGTGTACTCGTGTGCGAGTTAAAAAATCATCAGACGATGTAAATATCTGGTGTTCAAAAAAGAAAATGTAAAGATCTGGCAAGACAACCGGCCCCCACACGATTGGCACTCTATGTCGCGGCTCGAGGTTTGGTAGGTGATTGGCGGGGATCATTAATCAGACACGGTTCTGTATTGGGAACCGTCAGCTATTATGTTCACACACGGATTTGCTACGGGAATTATGTGTAATTCAAACTACAGTACTCGTAAATTCCGGCGACCAGCATGTGTACTGTCCCCGTCGATCTAGATTTCGGCCGCCAATAAATACTACCTTGCCGTCGTCGTCCCGCGTGCATTCTCATCTACATCCTCCCCTCGCTCGCCCCCCCTCTCTCTCTCTCTCTCAAATCTCTGCCATGGCGCCGCCAGTCTGCCCATGTGCCGAAGAGGAGTCGCCGTCCCCCGAGGACGCTCACTCGATTAGCAGCAACGAGGACCCCTACGCGCCGCCTGAAGAGGTTGCGCTGGACCTCCCAACTTTGGATTAGTTTTGGGGCCAATACAATCTTTGTCTGTGGAAGTCGCTGCCGCCAGCTGAGAAAGCTAGGAAAGTGGCGTTTAAGAAGGAGATGGCGGTGGAAGAAGCCAGGTACTAGGCGGCCTGTGAAGCCCGTGATGCCGCCTGGAAAAAGGAGGCGGCGGAGCTTTGGGGGCGGGCGCGTCGTCGTGCCGAGGAGGTGTACGAAGACGGGTACTTCGCGAGCAAGGTCATAGGCGTTGGACGGCTCGTCGCTGCGTGGAGGTGGGCTGATAAGCTCCAGGGTGCCACCGGCGAGGAGCTCCGGTGGGCGCCCAACGAAATGACAAGATCAGCCGCGCGCGTCCGTCAGCAAACGGCAGATCGATACGTCAAGCACTGCGAGGCGGAGGAGTCGGAGTACTGCCTCCTCCGCACTGGGAAGACGCCACGCACCAGGGAGCTGCTGGCGAGGGGCTGTCGGAATACTGGCCCGACGAGGGATTATTAGTTTTAGTATTGTTCGTTTTCAATTTTATGCATTGTACCTACTAGTTAAGTACCATCACGTATATGTGATATATATATATATATATTATGAATTCCATTTTCTATCTGTTTTTATACTAATTTGAATCTAGGTTTTATCATCCACATATACAAAATGGAAAGCGTATATACACACATTGAAACAGAACATATAAGAATGGAAAACAGAGTACACACATTGAAACAGAGCAATACTATGACTGCTGTGAATACATAGCTATCCACGTCGAAATGACTTTTCAAAATAAAAAGAGTCCATGAGAGCATGACCAGCAGCCCTTGCCTAGGGTAGCTCTTGGCTCTGCCTGAACTCGTGCAGACGTTCGTCCAAACGGTCGACACGCTCGCGGTATAACTGGAGCGCGATCTCGAGCTCCAAGTTGGCTATTTCATCGGAGATCACCAGGTCGAGGATGCGACGGTCATGTTCCTCTACCGCGCCCAGGTGGACACTTGGGCCAAGGAGGCAGTCGAGCCTATGGACCAGCGCGTTAGCATCCAACGGGCCACGGACAAGGCGAACAGCAGCACCCATGCAAACGGCACGGCGGGCGTCCGGTGCAAGTATGGCGCAACCGGCCTCTGGTGCATGTACGGTGCTGAGGGCCTCTACCCACTCCTGGCGAGGAATGAGGGTACTGACGGGACATGTACCCAGCTGCGACGCCATGTCGACAGCAGGAAAGCGCCGCTTGATCCGGTCTTGCTGTGCGGTGCGCCGCGCCTCTCGCTCTGCGGCACTCCAATGGCCTTGCCGTGCGGCGAGCCGCAGCCTATCGGCACGGACGCGCCTAGCTTGCTCTGCGGCGCGCCATCGATCATGTTGTGCGGCGAGCTGTAGCCTGTCGGCGCTGACATGCCTATCTTGATCCGCGGCGCTCAAGCGCCATGCGCCAAAGGTCTGCTCAACCCTGGCGATGACGCGCATCACGGCATCGTCCATCGTGTTGCTGGGGAGCGCCTCGGCCTCGACGGGCCGTGGCGCCTGCTCGTTTTCCTCGTCGACGAGGTTGATGACAGAGGCGACGCTTTAGTGGGTTGGCATGCTTGGAAAAGGTGGATGTGCTACAGGCTGCGCTTGTCGCCTCCGTGCATCGCGCGCCCCCTATGTGCAATATAGCAGGGTGGCGGGAAACAGGTGAGGAAATGGCGGGAAACGGTGGCGTGTTCATAAAACGCCATCAATTAATGAAAACTTATTATCGAGCTAGCACAAGAAGTAGATGATGATCAGATGAACACGGACCACACTAGGGAACCCGTCGGTGCTGAATTCATCAATCCCAAACGGTTGAATACTAGCAAGCGTTTGCCCACAACACACATGGTCTATTCCATCAAAAATAGGTCGGATGGATCAACTGTATGCCACGTATCGCACATTGTCAAAAAGTAATGCGGTAGACCTTCTTTAACATGTGTTAAAAAATAATAATAAAAAAACAAGGACCTCGAGGTTAAATTAGCTGAGGGAATGGGATGACCGAAATGCCCCATCTCTTCACCTAATTTAACATCAACACAACTTCCCATCCAATCACCCATCCGATGGCTGCTCTAGCCTGTTGTCCTTTTATGCACTTGCTTGCTATGTATTTACTGTTTCTCCCCCCTCTTCTCTTCGGTAGACTCGGAGACCGCTGGCGATGCCCCTGTGATCGACTGCTTCGACGACGACCCCTCCTTCTCGCCTGAGCAACCATGCAAGCCCCCCCTTTGATCATCCCGATATCGCCCATTCCTTTCTCTCATGCTTGCATTAGATTTTGCTACTGTTATTGTTTGCTCCTATTCTGATGCATAGCCTGCTTTTGTATCTGCTGTTGTACCTTATCTGCTTATCCTAAACTGCTTAGTATAGGTTGGTTAGTGATCCATCAGTGACCCCCACTTGTCCTTGTTGCCCCTGCTTCATCATCGACGGCTCGATCTACGTGATCGAAGACCAGGCCCCGACACCGCACAACACTTCCCCTTAGTTGCTCGACACTACTGGGTTACTATCGAGTACCGAGGGTGAACCTCTTCAGCACTTCTGATGTTAACCCTATAGTGTAGTCATTCGGTCGTGGTCATCGAGGGTGATTTCCTCCTTAACCACTTCCGATACGACTCTGTCGTGCAACCCCTCAAGTGTGAACCTCGGGGGTGATTCCTCTTACGTTCACCTTGATGATTACATCTAGTGGAATTCATCTGGGGTGATTCCTCGGGTTTTCCTCTTGATGTTTGGACACACGGATACTTGTACTTTACCACTGTTACTTGGAAAGACGGGTCGGCCCTGAGGGGTACCCGCGCGAGCTTAATTGCGAGTGATGTGGAGACGGGTTGGCCTGGACGGTGCCCGCGAGATAATTACGAGGCGTGGCCGAGCATTCCTAGCCCTTGCCTCAAGTCCTCGAGACGGGGCAACGTGGTCACATCTTTCGTGAGTCTCTGCTTGTTACCGCGCGTTCCCAATCCACTACGATTTGGATATTTGATCCGAGGGGCCTCTGGCCTGATAGCACTAACCATCACGTGGGCATAGTATGGGCGTTCTGC